>NC_041392.1:61836702-61853820 GCF_002162155.2 Triticum dicoccoides | reverse complement strand
GATGAACAGGACCCCGATCGATCGAGCCGGTTGGGGCTGGATGAACAGGACCCCGTGGAGGGTTGGATGAACAGGACCACCCCATGGAGGGCAGGACGAACAGTAGATGGTGGAGGGAAGGATGAATAGTAGCCCATTGAGGGGTGGTTGAACAGGAGCCCGTGGAGAGGGCTGGTTGAACAGTAGCCAGTGGAGTAACGTGCGGTGGAGGCTGGATGAACAGTCGCAGGTGGAGGCTGGAGGAGGTCGACGGTGGATGAACAGTAGCTCGTGGAGGCTGGAGGGGATCGACGGTGGAGATGAACAGTATCCCGTGGAGTCCCGTTTTGCGGTACGCCACACCCCTCCCGATGAACAGGACCCCCGTTTCGACTGTAGCGCTCCAACACAAGTCCGTTTCGTCCGTTTTGCGGTACGCCACACCCCTCCCGATCAACAGGACCGCCGTTTCGACAGTAGGTGGTCCGTTTCCTCCGTTTTGCGGTACGCCAGACCCCTCCCGATGAACAGGATCCCGTTTCGAACGTGGCCGGTCGAACACAAGGCCGTTTCCTCCGTTCTACGGTACGCCAGGCCTCGTTTCCATCGCCTGTTCCGTCCAAGCCCTCCCGATGAACACGACACATTCCGTTGCCTCCCCATGAACACGACACATTCCGTTGCCTCCCCATGAACACGACGACGACGCTGTTTCTCCGTTTCGACCCAGCCATGTACACAAGCCCTCGCCGTACGTATGCGCGAGTAGGCGTTCGAGACCCTGCCCGTATGTACACATATGTGGCCGTATTTTCTTTTTTTCACTCTGACCGCTGTACGTACGTGTACATGCTACGTACGCGCCTCTACTACAACACGTGCGTGCCTCTACATCGACCAGTATATATGTACGTACACGTTCGCGACCAGAATGACAACGCTATGTACGCTTCGACCAGGTGGGTCCCGACTGTCAGGCACTTCCTTGCGTGCGAAGATGTAGCTGGTAGGTCCGAGCAGTCAGGGGGAGAATCGTTTTGTTTTTTTGCCCGGACGCACTTCCTTGCGTGCGAAAGTGTAGCTGGTGGGTCCCAGCAGTCAGGGAGGAAACGTTTTTTTCGTGAAATACCGTGGCCCGTCCGGTGGGTCCCCGCTGTCAGGTGGAGGAATAATTATTTTGCACGTAATAAGGAGGCACTTCATTGCTGCGGCCGTGGACCCAGCTGTCAGCCTCTCCACGTACAGTCCACGTCCGATGGAAGTCGTTCCTGGACCACGTTGACCACGCCGCGCCGAGAGCACCAGGGCGGTGGACGACGACGAGGCCTAGGAAGGGGACGACAGGGAGCCGGGGAAGACGCGGCAGTGGAAGCCCGCGCGGAGAGGAGTATGAGGGTTCACTGGTTCGGCTGCGGTGTGAGGTTGCCGTCGCCGCAGGGCCTGGTCAGCGGTGGGAGTAGTAGGGGCGGTGAGGCCTCCGCGGCAGCATAGCCGGCCACGGGAGGCAGGAGCATGCGGCACGACCGGCGCTGCTTTGGGCGGCTGGAGCAAGAAGACCAGAGGTTGAAGAAGCACTACGGCTGTTGGATTGACATCGTACGGTCACTTGAGCTAGAATCGTTCATATTGACTAAAGTTGACAAAGGCCCCGTCCCAGTCAAGTTAGTAGGCCCACAAGTCAGCCTCCCACCATGGTGGGTCCTAGCTAGCAGGGGGAGTATTCATTTTTTTGTGTAATAAGGAGGCACTTCCGGTGGGTCCGAGCTAACAGCGGGAGGAACATTTTTTCGCAAAATACGCTGGCCCGTCCGGTGGGTCCGAGCAGTTAGGGGGGAAATGTTTTTTTTAATGAAATAAGGTGGCCCGTCCGGTGAGTTCCTGCTGTAAGGTGGAGGAATAATTATTTTGCGCGTAATAAGGAGGCACTTCCTTGCGACCGCCTAGACCCAGCTATCAGCCTCTCCACGTACAGTACTCTTCCGATGGAAGTCGGTCGTTGACCATGTTGACCACGCAGCGCCGAGAGCACCAGGGCGGTGGTCTGGATGACGTCGAGGCCTAGGAAGGGGAGGACGCGGAGCCAGGGAAGACGCAACAGTGGAAACCCGCGCGGAGAGGGGTATGAGGGTTCACTGGTTCGGCTGAGGTGTGAGGCTGTCATCGCCGTAGAATAACAGGGGGTGTGGGTGAGTGGAGGGATGGCCTGGCCAGTGGTGGGAGTAGTATGGGGGCGGTGAGGCCTCCGCGGCAGCACAGCCGGCCACAGGAGGCAGGAGCAGGCGGCACGACCGGCGCTGCTTTGGGCGGCTGGACCAAGAAGACCAGAGGTTCAAGAAGCACTACGGCCGTTGGATGGACATCGTACGGTCACTGAAGCTAGAAACGTTTATTATTGACTAAGTTGATAAGGCCCTTGGTACGCTCCAACTTAGTAGGCCCACAGGTCAGCCTCCGAAACAGTGCGCCCCAGATGTCAGGGGGAGGAATCATTTTTTGGCGGCCCAAGCTAAGAATATCCAAGATTGAAGAAGAAGCACGACATCTGTTGGATAGACATCCAACGGCCACTGCTGCTAGAACCGTGTGTTGACTATAATAAGTTGGCAAAGCCGTGCATATGCGTCAACTTATTTTTTTAGGGGACGCATCACTTAGTAGGCCCACAAGTGTGTGGCAGAGAACTTATAGCCCATTTGCGTTTTTGTAAGAATGTACAACCCATTTTGGAATTCTAATGGAATTTACAACAACCCATTTACAGTTTGTTAAAAGTACAGCCCATTTTCTAGCTAGGGCAATGATTAATAATTTCAACCAACCGTTGAAGACAGAATTCAATAAAATTTCCCACATTTTGATGGGCTCCGAAATATTTTTATCCCGAAATTTCTAGTCAGATTAAATATAAATTTGTATTACGTAAAAATCCAACGAAACATTGCGCGTGCAACAATGAAAATGTAAGATTTTCAAAATCCATAAATAATATTTTATAAACTAATTTCTCGTTTGGTGCATTTTTTTAGTTACTGCCCAGTTTTTATAATTACATCCCATTTATTATTTTTAAAGCCCATTTTCCTGTTAAGCCTAATGCATCCCTCCTAGGAAAGATTTGCAGCCCAGCGGGGCGGAGAATAACAAGTTGACCTTGCCTGGGTATTCCTCAAAAAGACGTATAGCTGGGCTAGCCATTTTCATCTTGAAAAAATTAGTATCTATGCTGGATATCTGGCCTGGGCTAGACAGGCCACAGCCAGCCCAGTTAATACCCTGCTCTCCTATGAACAACAACGAAATCATCGCCAAGAAAAACTCTGTAGTGCTCACGCCTCAAAAACACAAATACTGCTCGAGCTGCTTGGTCCCAGCTGTAGGCCGCACCTTGTTCAATTCTCTCGTTTATATTGACTAAATAGGTTGACAATGGTGTGAGACCGTGATGTCACAAAACCAGGAGAAAGCAAAAAAATATAGTTGTACATAATAAGGAGGCACTTGCGTACGCACGGTTATGGCCCTAGTGGGTCCCTAGTGTCATCCAGTCAAAATAAAGTCATCTCCTGAATCCTCATGTTCGTTGATGATGTTAACAATGCTCAGCGCCACGGCGAGCACAACAACTCGAAGGACAACGGAGAGGGCCTCGCGGGCCCTACGAATGGTCTGATATAGCGCACGCTACTCATTCAGGAAGCCGGGATCATCGGACACCTATGAGCACTTTCGAGAAACTTAGATGGCATGAAATGGTGAGGCCGTGCTTGGGAGCTCTGGTTTATTTCAAACCTGTATTAACATACAAGTGTAATTTACTCATCATCAAAAACAACGCGTAAAATACAGGCGTAATGAAACCGAGGGCCCGAGGTCTGTAAGTAAAACCGGTGGGTTACGCGTGTAATTTGAGAGACCAGTGTATATTTTACGAGAACTGCTATATGGATGACATTACCAGACGATACATGCACAACATGCGTATCATGCCATCGATGGGCAAGGCTGAAACAGCAGCTAACGGTTGGATTAGCAATCATCCGAGTGTCGTTCAGCATTTTTATCGTGTGTCAAGTACTTCCGATATTTTACTAGTCGAAATCAACCAACCAAGCGCCTTCGCCCGAGACCATATGCTTTAATTTACAAGCGTCAGTTTTACAAGTGGTTTTGGTTGGAAAACGACGATCCAATCACGGCCTAATATCATGAGTTGGTCGGAAGATCATATGGTTTCACGTCTAACCTACCCGACTTGTCGTATAGGCTATGAATGAAACATCAGAGGATGAACTTCTTAAGCACGGAAACAACAGAAGAGGATGATCTTCTTAACGAGCAAATCACTGGCATTAGATCGACATGCAAAACAATACGAAGCATTATTCTCAGGAGGCACGGTGAACAGCTCGTGATGCCGCATGCCACAACATTCCAAGATCAACTTTGCAATCAAACACAAGGCCTGACTTTACATAGACAATATTCAGAACAAACTCTTAACATAGAATATCTCAGCAGAGTAACTATTTACTTCTAAACTGAACACAAGAATAGGAAAAAACACTCAACGCTGCTCACAGCAAGGGCGTCCCACTCAAAAATATCAAATGCATGTCTTCTGGGTAACATCAATGAGCAAATTTTGACAAGGTTTTCCAATTCCAATAAATTAAACTAACGTCTTCTTGCTAACATCAATGATTAAACTTTGACAAGCTTTTCCCATTCAAAATATGTAATGCCTATGATTGTGGAGTCCTGTCGTAGCTTTTATACTTGTTTGGGCACTTTTTGCCCAGGGCACTCCACGTATTGTTAAATTGCCAATGTTCTCTGCAGACTAGTCATGTCACCGGTGTCTAATAATACTCTGTAAAGCTTCTCGGTCATTCCTTCTATAATGTAGTGCAAATAGTGACTGCTTCTTTCTGCAAAGTGGAACGACCAACTAGACCCAGTAATGCAGCAGTTTGCCTTACACATTGGCTCCTTTTGTGCAGTTCAACTAAAATCGAAGTCAGAATAAAACCGAGCTTTAATTTTGATATCCCTGTAAGAAACAATAGGTATAAGGGAAACAATTACTAAGAAATAACGGTTGATGACTTGTACTCCCAGAAGAAAAGCATCTACTGATCTACTTTATCTTAATGGGCAACAAAGTAGGAGAATAGCAATTCTCCATCAGTGTGATTCATTCATATTGACTGAGACATTATCAACAATGCCTTGTTTCAACATGTATAAAGAACGACAAAGCTTATAAAGGGGGTGATGCTGAATTTGTTGTAACAAAGCAACAAGCATCATGTCTGGGTTGGTCCCATTTTTGTTCACTACTTAATGGGAAAAGACAACAATACAATAGCTTCAATTCATCATTTATTTAAAACAGTACCAATACAAGTAGCACAACATCTCAAAACACACTACATGATCATGTGGATGAAGGCAAGTACCAACCTGTCATGACGCACACAAGACCACGTACGAATCTACCAACACGAATAGGAAATCCAATCTCGTTTTGTGCAGTTGCACTGAAATCAAGCAAAGTGTTTCGTGTAGCGAAGTAAAATATCACAATAGCAACAAGTTGAATAGATATCCCTGTATAAACAAAGGCAAAAAAGGAATCAATTACTGGCTAATAAAGGAGGATGAAACATGCGGCCATAAAAATCGTTTAGATCTGGTGAAGAGAGGGTGAGAGACTGTGAATATAGCAAACCCTAGCAAATGTATCTAGACTCATTTTAGTGCTAGAAACCTCTGTATCTAGACAAATCTAAGACAAGTTATTCTGAACGGAGGGAGTAACATATATGTAGTGCGGCGAGCGTGTGGAGAGTGCAAACCCTAGCGAACAAGCGCTGAGGCTCCCGCTTATATATATACTACTCTACTACGGACTGAGCTCCGGTGCCTTCACTTCACCTGCTTTTGGCTGTATGCCAGGTGAGCCAGCCACATTTTGGTCCCACCTGTCGTAAAACCCTAGCAAAAATTGCACCAACGTGAAAGACGACTGCATCTCCAACGCAACCAAGGTGAACTGACTAAGGATATCATCTTTGTGTGTAACAAGCAAAGAGCACTGATGGAAGACAACTTGTTTTTCGTTGAAAATCGATCAGCTTCACCAGCCGACGCAACCATGAGGCGCAACCATGAGCATCGATAGGTCATCGTGGTGACACATCATCCATTTGGCATCAAGTTTGGGTGAGGCACCTAAGAAGTTCGACAAATCCTCACTGTGGTCTGTTTCTTCTCCGTAATCAAGCTCGAGGAAGGACGAACCACGTGGCAGAGGACAGTGAGGCGGAACAACAATGGCCATCCAATTTTGTGCAGTTCCACTAAAACCGAGGAAGACATGCCCGAGTATGGAGACATGCATCACTGTTTCCAAAAATATAAAAAAGGGTTAGCAACGACATCTCAATTGTCAATAATAATGAATGAAAAGTACACCAACAAACAGAAGCATCATAATTATCTTGATGGGAACTAAACCAGAACACCCAAGAAAAAAACCATTTATTCATTTAACCAGTGATAGTAGTACCACCATATGGACAATCACCGCACAACCACCATGTACTTTTTGTCGAAACAACATGTATACCTCCACTGAGGCATAAATCAGGACAACTTTTTGAGTGGCATTTCCTCTATAATAGTCCTAGTAGGTGTTGTTGGACCAGTCGATGAACCCTAGCTACTATGCATGGGGAGCTGGGGAGTAGTCGCATAGAATAAAACCCGCACGCAGCGACCTGGGGAGCTAGACCAGTACAGAAAGTTATACCTCATATGGGAGAGATGTCGTTTAGGCGGGCGGGCGGGATCTGCCCACACGACAGCAGCGAACAAGGGCACGGAGGATCTTCGTCCGCGCCAGCGCTGGCTCCGAGAGGACGGTGCGCATTAGCTTCCTCCGTCGCCGATGGCGACAACGTCAACGCTACACCTCCTCACCTCCCGCAGCGGACGGGATTCGGCCGGATCTGTGACCACCGGTGAGGAGAGAGATAGAGTGGACACTGTCATCTTGTTTTGATATGGAGAGGGTGAGAGAGCGAGACGCGAGAAACTCTATCAAACAAGAGGCTATAATGGAGTAAAAAAAATCTCTCCATAGCAGTGGTTTTAAATAGAATACGCGCGTTCCCGGAAAAAAGAAACGAAAACTGGCGGACAATTTTTTAAGGGTCTGTCTAGGACACATCTAGATGTGACATAGTTATGTCACATATAAGTTGATGTCCACTCTGTTTGTGGTCTTTTCCTAGTTTTTTTTGTTTCTTGTTGCTACATTATATACTTGTGGGAGCTTAGATGTGATATCCTTAAATAACATCTAGATGTGAATTAGACAAACTGATTTTCTAACGTACCAAGAAAGAAAACTCGATAAAAAACACGCCCCCGCTTCCAGGTCGCGAGAGTCGTCGCGCACACACACATAGACATAGACATGCATATACGCGTTTACGTAAAATTCCATTTCCATCTCCGTCTCCAATCATATTTGTCCAACTAGCTAGCACATTATTTATGTTGTTAATTATATACGTAGCAATATTAACGTACAACATCTCTTGTTTGCACACATCCGGACCGCTGCCACGGCCGGTCCTGACCAACCCGAACCCTCTTCATCACCTGCGCGTGCTTCCCGCCCGAAACGGTCAGTGCCGCATTCATGCCCTGCCAGAGCGGACGCGACCTCTCATTGGCGCCGGCATTAATTGTGACACGCCGGCCGAGAGAGCGTCGCCCGCGCCACTTCCGGTTGCACATGGCTTCTCCGTGTTCAAAGGTCGCAATAGCCGGCTACAACATGCGCGATCTCATCCAGTAGTAAGTTCTTGGGAGTCCGTGCTACAACTAGCTATCCTCCCCCAACTCGTCAATCTCTTCCAGTAGTGCTAGTACTCCATGGCGCAATCCATCGATAAGCAGGCGGAAAAGTTATGTTATACTACTCGGTTTGCGGTGAGTGGCATGCCGAGCGACCGTGTGGGGTCGAGCCGTGGAGGAGGGTGAGACACGAACAAGACAGACGTGATTTAAACGTTGGTTTTGCTTGATGGCGCGATCCAACAAAACGAAACATTGGTTTCTCTCCATTTCCATTTTTTCTCCGGAAAAACGGAAACTTTTCAACTCCATTTTCATTCCTGTTCCAAGGTTGCCCCGTTACAACATTCCATCAAATACAAAGGAAAACTAACATGCATGCTGATACATCTCAATGATTCACAGATCATAGCCAATATTTACTTCACAACTAAAGAAAAAAGTTGTGAGAGTGTGTACGATAGAAAAACTACTGATGGGGCACTACGACTTAAACCCTAAACCCTAAACATGATTTAATTTCCTGGCCAGGTAGAACCTGCCAAAGGAATGTGCTAGAGGGAGATTCTTTAGTGAGAATGTTAGCAACAATAGAAGCATCACTCTTTGGTTCTCCACCTTCTGGTACCTCTTGTTCCATAGCACTTTCCATGTCGGGAAGGAAAGACGGCTGGCACCCTCGGAGCATACGATGCTTTTGTGCAGTTCCACTAAAATAGACCTAAGCATCCCTGATGGCAAAGATATTGAAGAAGTGTGATTAGAATAATAGTACTGGCACTAGTTCATGAGACATAAACTCATCACAAATAGAAGCCTGTAGAAGTAGACAAAATCGACATGGAGATGGAGCTACGGCAGTGGAGCAAGCCGGCTCCAAAAGGAAGATGGACTACCTGGGACGTCGGGCTGTAGCTAGAAGGGCGGTTGGGATGCGGCATCAGCCCATACCGCGGTGACCCCCGATTGGGACGCACCGACTGTGGGTTTTCTCCCTCGCCGATGTCGACCGCGTCTACGCAGAACATTGTTCCCTTCCCCCAGCTGCGGGATCAGGCCCGTCGTTCTATGCTTGTGAAGAGAGCAACCTAAGCTAGCAGGCTTGTAGCTTAGGCTCCTGCTAGTCTATATATAGTGGTTTTCTTTTTCTCTCCATAT
Source organism: Triticum dicoccoides (assembly GCF_002162155.2). Taxonomy (NCBI): domain Eukaryota; kingdom Viridiplantae; phylum Streptophyta; class Magnoliopsida; order Poales; family Poaceae; genus Triticum; species Triticum dicoccoides. The sequence goes on along the minus strand of NC_041392.1, from coordinate 61,844,814 downwards.
CAACCATTTTATATTCCGTACGTGTCATTCAAGAGTGAAATGATGGTTGCTTCGTCCGACTAACTTACTATGTGAGTTGACTGCTCCTTAGTGGCCCCTACACGTACTCCCCCTACGTGTATGCAACAGTCACATGTACACATGGACGCAAAAATGCGCGCGGCGCCCTAATGCATGCATGTCCGAGCACACGGCGGAACACACACGGTCACGCTCAAGTGCTCAACCTACATGTGCATGCACACAAATACTCAGTCAGGGTGAGCTAGTGACCGTATGAACACCGGAAAATATATATATTGAGCGCAATGAGCGTATTATGAAGTCCACTAACCGTATTTTTACAAATATACAGTGACATACAGTGTATTTATCTCCTTTGAAATTAAGCCATATTAACCGGGGAGGAGGCAACATGGACTAGCATTACTTTGCTGTGTCCCATCAACTTGCCGAACAAGGAGAAGGTTGCAGGGCGGGAGAAGCTTGCGCGCGGTGGCTCACAGGACAAGGAGAAACTTTTGACTAATGCAAGCTCTCCCTCGCTCGGGCAGTGGATGTGCAACAGTTAATTCGGTGTCAGATTGCCAGAAGCATACAATATACTACTAGTGCTATTTTTGTTCGACTTCCCGAACAGCCAAGCGCAAAGTTTACTAGTACTACTACTATAGTCCATAAAGGTACGTACTATACTACTAGTAGGAACCGGATGGACGAGCGTTTGCACTCTTATTATAATTTTAAAATGTGATAAAGCAATCTTCAACACATTTGGTTCTTTTCGAGGGTTCTCGCATGTGATAATGGAAGTTGATTGCATGGAACACTCGTCACAATTCTCGCTTAATTCTAGCTCATATCCTATTACAAATAGTAGCGCTCAGTAATATTTCCTCTTTTTTTTGTTATTCAGCATGTAAACAGGTCAGCAAACCTTGCGGCGCATCTTCGTGCGAACCATGCTTGCTGCACTTTGAATGTGGCCGAGAGCTGGCTTAATGAAACACCTGGCTTCCTACTTCCTTTTTTGCGGGGTACCTCGCTTCCTAGTGACCAGTGTCTTGGCTGATCGTCCTAAGAATGCTTATATATGAATAAAGCTCTCTCATTTACCCACAAAAAAGATTAAGCCATATTAACCGGAAAGGAGGGAGCATGGACTAGCACTACTTTCTGGTGCGTCCCGTCAACTCACAGAACAAGGAGAAGCTTGCAGGACAAGGTGAAGCTCGCTTACGCCTTTTGTCTAATGCAAACTACCCTCGGTGGACATGCATCAGGCCATTCAGTGTCAGATTGTCAGAGGCATACACTGTAGTACCCAACATGCGGAGTACCATCATTGTTCGACTCCACGAAGTGGCGAAGAGCCAAGCGCAGTAGTACGCGTACTTGGTTTTGCACCTTCATACTACTCCACCCTCCGTCACAGTTTATAGGGCGCGCTTCATTATGATGCATTTCTCTCAATGCATTTCCACCACCAGAGAGACTTTAGACGCGTTTTGGTATAATACTCAATTAATTAGGGCGTGGTAACCGCAATCAAGTCCACAATTTTCTCTCCATGTACTGTACTACTACGGAGTGCATGAATGTGTGTACGCATTATTCCCTCTAGTAATAGATGTCATGCTATAACTACCAATGCTATTTTTCAGGCTGATCGCTAGTCGCCTTGGTCCCACAGATTTTTTTTTCTTTTTTCTGAAGCGCGCTGTATAAACAGTGACGGATGGAGTAGTATGAGCGGATTCAAAGAAGGGTGTATTGATGGTTGCTTCTTCAGAGCAACTTACAGTGGGAAAGGTGGGGCTTATGATTTGACTGCTCATTACTCACTATTAATGCGGCGCAACGACCGGGCTGAGTCTCCCATGCGGTTGTGCACTACCCCCTGGGTTCTTTCTAGAGATTTCAATGAGTGACTACTCTCTCTCTCTCAAATATTTATATTTTTAGAGATTTCAAATGGACTGGCACATACAGATGTATATAGACATATTTTAGAGTGTAGATTCACTCATTTTGCTCCGTATGTAGTCACTTGTTGAAATATCTGTTAAGACGAATAGAATATTTAGGAACGGAGGGAGTACACATACACTAGTAGAAAAGGGGGCAAAGGTCCAGGCCGGGTCCGCCCATTAGTCCCGGATCAGTCTAGAACCGGGACCAATGGGGGCATTGGACCCGGTTCGTGAGCCCATGGGGCCGGCCGAGCCACGTGGGCCATTGGTCCCGGTTCGTCTAGACCTTTTGGTCCCGGTTGGTGGGACGAACCGGGACCAATGGGCCTCGCTCCTGGCCCACCACCATTGGTCCCGGTTGGTGGCTTGAACCGGGACCAAAGGCTCCCCTTTAGTCCCGGTTCATGCCACCAACCGGGACCAATAAGGTGCCTATATATACCCCCTCGCGTAAGAGCAGAGCACACTGCTATGTTTTTTTCTGGCCGAGGGGGAGAGGGCTTGGTGGTGCTCTAGTGTAAGTGCATCTAGTGCCCCTTAGTGATTTTGGTGTATTGAAGACTTATAGGTAAAGGGACTAATGCGTGTGTGAGTGTACACAGGTCTATAAGTCTATGAGGAGTTTGATATTTACCGGAAAAGTCGACCCCTAAAAATGAATATCTTCGACTGAAGATTTTGGTATTTCTGAAGACTTTGAAAGTGAAGAAATTGGTGTGTCCATGAACACTTGATATTCATGCGAGGAATATGAAGCTTGAAGACTTTCGTTTTCATAGTTTTGTTTTTCTCTTTCTTGAGTCATAGGAAACACCGTACTGTTAAAGGGGGTCGAGAAAATATTAAGGAAAATTTTCCATGTGATGCTCAACTCAAAATCCTACACCTACCAATCCCTTTGAGTGAAGCCATTGGAAATCTCATATAGTTCAGTCAATTTCTTCAGTGACAGAGATGAAGTTCTTCTGGTCTCTGAGGAATTTGTCCTGACTGAGGAGTTAGGAATTCGCCAGTGCGGATTGCCTACACAGTGAGGAACATGATAGCCTTGAGGATTTTGCTACTACAAATTCCGACCGTTGCTGTGCTATGCGCCAGCTGTCCCAAAATATCTATCCACCTAACGGTCATATCATTGAAGGGCATTTTTGTCTTATCATGTCAGGCTGCTCCCTAGGCTATAAATAGCCGCCCCCCTACAACCACTAGCTGGTTGGCTGCTTCGAGAGAAACTGACACTTGTCATTTGAGAGCAACCCATCCTCTGAGAACTTTGAGCTAAAATCATCAAGTGAGGAAAAACCAAAAATCCAAAACCCAAACACCTACAAACCCCAAGTGATTGAGCATCACTGAAGAGATTGATCCTGAGTGGATCCGACGCTTGTTACCTTTGAAGATTGTGCTTCTTCCAGACTGTTAGGCGTCATGGTCTAGAGCATCCAAGAGGAATTGTGGATCGCCGGGTGACCAAGTTTGTGAAGGTTTGGAAGTCGCCTGAAGACTTACCACGAGTGATTGGACGAGGTTAGTGTGACCTTACTTCAAGGAGAATACGGTGAGGACTGGGTGTCTTGGACTAAGTGTCGTTGACTGGGTGTCCGGGACTGTGTGTCCTCGAGTTTAAATACTCAGCCGCTCCAACCAGACGTACAACTGAGACAGCAGTTGGAACTGGTCTACCAAATCACTGTCTTCACCGTGCTTACTGGTTCTATTTCCTCAACTCTTTCATTTCCTCATAACTATGTTGTATGTTTGTTCATATCTGTGTTTGAAGACTTTGACTGAAGACTTTCTCAATTTCCTTAGTTCAATTTCTTTAGTCTGTTTGTCTTCATCCTGTTTTATCCTGTGATTACACTTCCTGTACTCTGTGCCTGTCTTCATTTCATCATGATGACTATGCTTGTATTCTGTTATGTTTACCTTTGAGTACTTATTCCGCTGCTAGTAGTTCTTCGCTAAGGAATTTCCTCACCGGCAAATTCCTCAGTGAAGAATTTCACAAAAATCGCCTACTCACCCCCCCTCTAGTCGATATAACGCACTTTCAATTGGTATCAGAGCAAGGTACTCCCTTGTTCTGTGTGATTTTGATTTAACCGCCTGGAGTTTTAGTTATGTCGACCGCAGGTATGATCAAGGTCTGTGCTGGGTGTCCTACCGTCGATGGGACGGACTATCCCTACTGGAAGAATAAGATGCGAATGCATCTTGAAGCAATTGATAACGATCGCTGGTATGTTGTGGAAAATGGTGTTCCCTCAGTCACACCTTCTCTGAATGCTGCCGATGTGAAGAGATTCAAGCAACTCGACTCTCAAGCGAAGAATATCATATGTGGCCATCTGAGCAAAGGACAGTATGGCAGAGTGAGTGCTTTGGAAACAGCGAAGCTTATCTGGGATAGGTTGTCCAAAGTGAATGAAGGAGTCTCAAGTCAGCGTGACTCTCGAGTTGATGTTCTTCGCAATCTCTTCAACTGCTTCAAAAGACTCGACAATGAAAATGTTCAACAAACCTTCGATCGCCTCACCGACATCTCAAATGAGCTTCAAGCACTTGGTGCCACTGACATCACCGACCACGAGGTGGTGAAAAAATTGTTGAGATCGCTTGATTCTTCATTTGACACTCTGGCATTGATGATACAAGAACGTGCTGATTACAAGTCACTTGATCCCGCTGATATTCTCGAGAGGCTAAATACTCATGAGTTACAACTTGCTGAAAAGAGAGATCTCTGTGGTTCAAGCTATGGCAGAACACGTGCACTGAAGGCCAAGGCAATATCTGAATCCGAAGATGAAGACTCTGGTAGCAGCCTTGGTGATCCTGAAGAACTGAGCCATGATCTGGCTCTGCTCGTGAAGAAGTTCCAAAAGTTCTCAAGACGTGGTCGCCTTGGAAGATCCTCAAGGAGCAATGATTCCTCATCCAGTGACTACAAGAAGAGGCTTTGTCACAAGTGCAAGAAACCTGGACATTTCATTCAAGATTGTCCTAAGTGGGAAAAAGAATCAAAGAAGAAGAAATACAAGGATTATAGTTCTGATGATGCAAAGAAAAAGAAGAAATCCACAAAATCCTCATCATCAAAATCCTCAAAGCCTTCATATCACAAGAAGAGCAGCTCCAAGAAGGCCAGGGCATTCATTAGCAAGGAGACGGACTCTGAGGCTGAATCTGAAGAAAGTGAGGAAGAGGAGTCATCTGAGGAGTCCGAATTTGGAGTGGCAAGCCTTGCTCTTGCTACTGCATTCGTCAGCAAGTCTATCTTCAACATTGAGGAAAATGACCTCACCAACAAGGCTAATGAAGGGGATGATGACTATGCTCCCACCTATTGCTTCATGGCAAAGGGTGCCAAGGTACTCAAATATACCTCCTCTAAATCAAGTGAGAATGAATCTGATGAAAACCTTAAGCCCAGCTATTCTAAACTTGCTAAGATTTCTATAAAACAACAAAGGGCTTTATAAAAGGTTCAAAACATGCTAAATAAAAGTGATGATATGTTGGGTGAAGAAATGGATCGCACTGAAACTTTGACTGAAGATCTTCAGAGACTTCAGTCCAAGCTTGACAAACTTCAAAGTCATCATAACACTCTCTTATCGGATCATGAGAAGATTTCTTATGAATTTCTTCAAAGAAAGCAAGACCTTGAGAAGCTAAGAGTGAGTTATGAAGATCTTCAGAAGGAGCGCGATTCATTACTTGCTCAACAAATCAGCGCATCTCAGGAAGAATTTGTTCCTCCATGCTTAAAGTGCATTGAACGTGAATCTGCTAATTCTTCACCTGAATGTTCAAATGCTACTAATGTTTCAAATTCTTCACATGCCTCTGCTATCACTAATTCCTCATCTGAGGACATTGCTAGTATCACTGACGATGCAGGGCTGAAGGAATTGTACACGACAGGCATGTACAAAAGCCTCAAAGGGCATCAGGCTCTTTGTGATGGGCTTAAAAAGCAAATCCTCAACAGGAACCCTAGGAAAGAGGGTATCGCCTTTGAGAGGAAACTCAATGTTGATGGTACATATTGGAAGCTTGAGTAGTACCCCAAAACTACATGGGTTGCTGCAAAGGGACCTCCAGTTGATCCATCTAACTTATCTGGATTTGCATGTGAATCTCCTCATTCTGATGATGAGTCAATTGACTCCAACTATAAGCTATTCAAAAATCAGAATGGTGAAGTATTTGCTAGATATGTTGGCACTAACTACAGGAACGGCTCCCCTGTGAAGAAAATCTGGGTTCCCAAAAGATGCCTTGAAAATCTTCAGGTGAATGTCATCATGACGCCACCTGTGAAGAATAGGAACCCCAGATCAAATTCTTCATATGGATCAAAGTCCTCATATGAACATCATCGTCCTAACCCGTCTGTTTCGCAGGGAAGATCTAAGGATTATGGATATGTGCATTATTATTCAAATCATTATGTCCATAAGTCCATGAAGAATTTCTCTGCTTACTCTTATGCTTACTCTAACCCCTCTTATGTGAAACAAAATGGACTGGCTTCTATGCCATCCTTCTCGTATGGAGCTCGCAGAATGATGAACTCTTTGCCACCCCTTCAGATGTGGGTGGTGAAGAAAAAGAACTAATCTCTTCTGCAGGGCCAGGTCTCTAGACGCACGTAATCGTCTAAAGAATTTGCTGGAGACCTGAGCATGCCTGATAGGACGCAGGCTAATCATGAAGAAATGAACTTTCATTTCTCACGTCCTCATATTGCTCTATCCACGAGAAGAGAGTAGAGGTATCATCAGCTTGAGGTGTCCATAGAATCGAAGAGAGGGATGATGTGTGTGTGTGTGTGCGCGCGCGCGATCGATAAAGAGTGCCATCAAATTTGTGTGTGCCCACATCAAAGATATAGAGTGGTTGGCCTACTGGAACGTGAGATGGGACATGTGCAGTTTGTCTCTGTGGCATGGATACCTACCTGCAGTGCTCGACTATCGGTGTGTGGTGGGGGAAGAGGGAGGCCCAATTAACTATAGAGGTACAATGGCTGGTATATGTGTGGAGGAGGAGAGAGGCCTACACTGGTAGAAAAAGGGCCTTTACTCCTGGTTCGTAAGGGCCTTTAGTCCCGGTTCTGGAACCGGGACTAAAGCGTCGGTACTAATGCCCTGACCCTTTAGTCCCGGTTCAATCCAGAACCGGGACTAAAGGCCCTCCACGTGGCCGGTCCACCTTTAGTCCCGGTTGGTAACACCAACCGGTACTAAAGGAAATTTTCTAATTTTTTTTGAATTTTTTTTTGAATTTTTTTTATTTTCAAATTTCTGAATTATTTTAACCTCTAATCTCTAATCACCCCTCATCACTGCTCAATTTAATCTCTAATCACCCCTCATCATTCCAAATCATCTCACTTCCCGAACGGTCACCCATCCTCTCACTACTCTAGCCTGAGCACGCTTAACTTCCGAGTTCTATTCTCCCTCGTTTCCAAGTCTGCACTTGTTGTTTTCCTGACAATAGTAAGATGTCAATCCTATTAACCCTCAGGAATTTAGCTTGAGCATGAAGTCACATATTTCACTGTTTGAGTTTAAAACTATTTTCTAAAAAACAATAATTTTTTAGTAACACTAATATTTCTTGAGTAAGTAGTTTGACCATTGTTTAACCACAGTTTGACCATAGTTTGACCAGATTTGACCAAAATTCAAAAAAGGTGAAATAATTATTTAATAACACTAATATTCTTGAATAATTATTTAGTAACACTAATACTTCTTGAATAAGTAGTTTGACCAAAGTTACTTCCTGAAAATTTAAAAAAACTGAAATTTGAGCATAACTTTTTTTCCTTTTGGAATTTGAGGATTCTAGAAATTTGCCAATAGGCCGTAGGCAGTCTCCATCGGATGTAACTTTTCGAGTAGATGATTTTTCATATAAAAAACTTTTTAATCCGAGTTCGTATGCAAAAGTTATGCCCATTTTACAAATTCCAGAGAGATTTTGTAAATAAAGTCGAAATTAATATTTGTAAATTTTCCCAACAACTAGACCACATATCACAGGTGAAACTTATTTTATTTTATTTTTATTGACATTTCCATCATTTTCTTTTGTTTTTTCTAAATCTGAAAAGGCGGTC
>NC_041392.1:61833674-61836692 GCF_002162155.2 Triticum dicoccoides | reverse complement strand
AATGGGACCTTTAGTACCGGTTCGTGCCATGAACCGGTACTAATGCCTCAAAGCCCATTAGTCCCGGTTGGTGGCACCAACCGGGACTAAAGGTCTAACCTTTAGTACCGGTTGGTGCCACCAAACGGGACCAATGGGCATCGCACCCTTTAGTCCCGGTTCGTGGCACGAACCGGGACTAAAGGGCCCAGGTGAACCGGGACTAATGCCTTAGCCGCACGAACCGGGATAAATGCACCCATTGGTCCCGGTTCTGGACTGAACCGGGACTAATGGGCTTACCCGCCCTGGACCAAAGCCCCCTTTTCTACTAGTGCTACCTCATGTATTAAGGAGATCGATCTGCCTCATGTATTAAGGGAGATCGATCGACATCCATGCATATGTGCAGGAGATGAATAAGGTTGGGAGAGAGACAGAGCTAGAGTGTTGGAGGGGTGGTAGTGGAGTTGCTTCTAACAAATGGTGGGATAGGCTTGCTAGACAAACGGAGGGCACGCCCACAATACCAATAAGAGAGGAGATGGCTGCTTGTTGTCTGTGCACGTGCGTGTGAGAGACGGGTTAGGAGGCATGCACGAATGATGAGGGGGGACGATGTGGTTGTGGTAAGCAGAAGTAACTACATAGGAAGATCAATCACCCTTTGTAAGAGAAAGGAGAGACATAACTTGTGAGGTACGTCGATCGATGGGGGGGGGGTAGTTAAAGTCGATCTAGGTATAGGTTGGGAGATCGATCGGTATACATGCATGTGTGTGTTAGAAGCAAATGAGGCACGAGGAGAAGGATAGAGAGAGAGGGATGCATGTAGGAGGTGGTACAAGAGGCATACTATATCAAGGGGGAGGAGTGTGCGAGTATGAGAACGATGAAAAGAGTGGTGGGAGTGAGGCATGGACGGTGACAAGAGAAGAGGGGAAGCTTGTGCTTGTGCTAGGCACACCTGGCTAGAGAGGCATATCGATCGATGTGTGCCATAAAGAAGGAGCTGGGGGCCTATACACATCGTGGGTGAACGACCTAAAGTGAAAAGATGAATTTGCGCGATGGAGCTAGAGAATGCTGTGGGAGGGTGAGAGGGATGCGGGCGTGTGCATGCACAAGAGAAAGTTAGCGCTAGCTACAAAGATAAGAGGGTTGTGTGGGTGTAAAAGACGAATAGAGATCGTATATACTTCATTATAAAAAGCGAATTCAGATATTTGAAGAATTTATCATAGTGTTTCAAACCGACGGATGTGTGAATATATATAACGGTGATACACATGGTGTGGTTATGAACATGGTATACTACATTTAATATGTTTTATATCTACTCTTATAAAAAATGGAGTTGTTGATGATGGTGTGCCTGCCATCCTGCATTATAGGCCGTCTGATTTATATCTGGCGGATAGCAAGGAAACTATGATGGTTGAAGTTGGCAACAATCATGATTGTAGATTCATATTGAAATAGAGAAACGAATTCAAATTTAGTTCGAATTGCAGCGGTAGTATAGACATTTGGAATGCACTAAAATGTTGGTATGAGTAGGTTACATGCATTATACAGCAAGCGAACAAATTTAATCGGACATAACATGGATTCATACTCCCTCCTTCCATCTATATAGGGCGTAATGAGATTTTTAAGACTGCCTTTGACTATTGACAAGATTAATAGTACATGACATGCACAATGTGAAAATTATATCATTGAAAGAACCTTTCACAGACGAATTTAACGGTGTGCTTTGTGTAAGTTGCATGTCATATATAATTGCTCTAATATTTGGTCAAAGTTAGCATCAAAAAACGCATTAGGCCCTATATAGATGGAAGGAGGGAGTAGCTTTGAATAGCATTTGTATAGTAAAACGGGGCAAGACTCTCTCTTTGTGTGGTGTGAATAGTTTTATTTTTTTCGTTTTCTTTTTGGTTGAAGGAAGTGCGAATTGATTTGGTACGTACAAGTACAATATTACTACACGTTAGGCTTGTCCCTAAAATTCAACCCGCGTCTTGTCATATCCCGAAAATACAGATATCGTGCTCCCAAAACTGGCGCCTTCACAACCCCCGCCTTGCTATCCCGAAATTACAACGCGCGCGAAACTCCCTCCAGCTGGCAAATCCCGACACATGAAATCCCCCTTCTAACCCTGAGCTGAAACGGACGCTAGTTCAAATCGGTGGGGGGTACTTTTGTAACACACCCTACATTATGGACAAGCGCGTTCCTAAGTCAAGCTTCGCCCCTCCCATCGCCCCCTTTTCGCCATTCGAAATCCCAGGCCGCCATAACCTCTCCGCTCCAGCCGTGAAACCCCACCCTCCTCCGTCCGCAACGTCACCGCTGCCCCGCCGGAGCCTCTTCCCCGACGACGTCGTGCAGTGCAACAGCTCGACGTCCCTCATCCACCTCCCCGGATGAGGATCCGTCGTCCATCTCGCCGTCCCGCCAGTTCTGCCGCCCCGTCCTCCACCTCCAAGGAGCTGCTCCGACGATCACCTCGTCTATCGCGGCTGCTCCATCCCCACAGCGCCGCCATAACCTGCTCCACCGGAACTGCAGCATCCTCACCGACTCCTCGGACGAAGGCGAGGCCTACTCGGCGCCACCAAAGAGGTTGTACACTCATTGCATCGCACCTTCTCCTTAACTCGACCTCCCGGCGCCGACAGTGCTCCATCCCGCACCCCCATCGAGCGGCTACCTTGAAGCCGGCACCGCGGGTGACATCTCCATGGCGGCTCTCCCCTAGTGCGAGGCCCCTTCGGCGGCGGCGTCCATACCAGCCGGATCTGCTCCGGCTCTCGCTCGCTCGCTCGCTCGCCCAGCTGCTCTCCCCCTCACTCATGCTGCTGCTCTGCTCCGATTAAGCCACACTTCAGTCGACTGAATCAACTTTTGGGTCAGTCAATTTTCAGGGGTTGGGGGCTTGCCGGAGTTATGGAAGAACCACCCTCAGCGGGGACGGGTGCTCGCCGGAGAGGTACCCCACTATCTATCTGAGGGTTCAGGGTTGGGGGG
>NC_041392.1:61797024-61833549 GCF_002162155.2 Triticum dicoccoides | reverse complement strand
GGGGGGGGTGCAGGTTGAAGATGAACTGCAGGCCCTCCCTAAACTACATGTCAAGTGCCTCTCTACTACCATTGCGTTCAGTTTCGATAGTAGCATTCAGATTCCATAGTAAATTTCAGTTTCGACAATTAAGTTCAGAGTCAACAGTTTTTACCTCATCTGTTGTAGTCGGGTGGTTTTTGGTGATGTTAATTTTACACCTATTTTACATCATCTATTGGAGATGCTATTAGAATCCCACTTGAGATTGACGATGCTTGTCTTGTGCTGCTTCAGCCTTGACGTCTTACGGCTCACCGGAGCTGCTCCAACGACAGAACGATCCGTCACAACAGAGCAGTGCCCTGGACGCCATCTACAGATTCCTTAGATCTTCCTCCACACCTCCGACAACCACCTCTGCCTCAACTGCTTCAGCGACCAACCCGATGATGCTGAGGTCGACACGGCTACGGCAAAGAGGTTATACACTTGTTGCATCACTTATTACTATACATTCACATCGATCCATTAGGGCTATTTTGGTTCAACGTAAAAACATCGATCCACTGGTTGTTACCATCACTCTAAATTTCTGCATGCTCTCCTTACATAATCTCACCATATTTTTTCGTATGCATGTCAGATATTGTACACTGTCATGCTGAACATGTAGAGAAAAAGAGAAGAGTTTTGCACGGCAATACAATGTCATGCAGACATCACTCCATGGTGGGTTCAATGGCAACCCCCCCCACCCCTCTCTAGATTGTAATCCAGAGGAAGATATCTGTTCTGAGGCAGATTCGGATGCCGCTGACCACTCCTATTTACCCCCAAGGTGTTTGCTCTACCTTGGCATGATGATGTTAGTCATATCATGCATATGTTGCCTTGCAATCCCTACTTTTGACATCATATATGTCATCTGCTTACTTTAGACATGTTCTGTAATGCCACCAGTTTAGTTTCTATATCATATATGGGAATTATGCAGTCTCATGTCTTTTAGCCAGCCATAATATATGTGAAATGTGCAATGCCATCCTGTTTAACCAGGCATCATATATTTGAATGATATCTTGCCCATCCTTTTCTTCATTACATTTCCATTTGTCGACAATGTTTGTACATTAAACTACTCTTCCTGTGAATCAGCCATTTGGGTGGGAGATGGAAAAATCTAGAGTGAAAACAAGGCCTTCAGAGCAAACAGTGCTACCTGTCGAAGCAGATCTCTTGTTGGGTCCCGATAGCTCCTCAAAGATGGATTCAGAGACAGATGACTAGTCCTATTCCCCCACTGAGGTGTATGCTCTAACTTGGCACGGTTATACTGCTCATATCATGCATACGGTGTCTTGCATTGCATAGTTTAGACATCATATACACAATATTCAACATCATGTTCTTAGTTCAGACATCATATCGAATGCCCTCTATTCAGCATATAAATCACATATGTGAATTAAATGATGCGATCCTGATTACTTAGATAACATGTAGGTGAATTATGTCATGCGATCCTGTTTAGTTATTCATCATATCTTTGAATTATGTTATGCTATGCTATCCAGTTTAGATAGACATCATATATGTGAAATTATGTCATGCTATCCGTTTTAGTTAAACAATATACATGTCAACTATTTCATGCCCTCTTTTTTCCACACTATCTATTGCATCTGTCTCTCATACAATGTCTGTACATTCAACTATGTTTCCTGTTTATCTGCCATTTGAATTGGAGCGGGTGATGCCAGTATCTAGCAGACTAAAAACACGGTCCTCAAATAAAACAGTGCTACCTCTTGGTGGAGATATCACCCCAGTTGTACATGCACAAGAACCAGCCCTACCACACATAACCCAAACTCTCGCAGATTGTACCCCTACTACGATGGACAGAGAACCAGCTTCACCCAATCTAACCCCAACCCTAGCCGATAGTAACCCAGTTCCTGTTGACACAGCACCATATCCACCACAGAGCTCCCAAACAAGAGCAGTTAGTAAGGCAGCTCCAGTGCCCATAGGGCCAGTACTATCACGGCGAACCCCAACTCCACCAGTTAGTATGCCTATTCCTGTGGAGGAAGCACAACCAGCTAGTCGTAGTTTAGCATCTATCGCATTTGATGTTGTTAAATCGTATGTGCGTATCTTCCCATCTTGGAAATATTATACTGAAGATGAAGGAAAATGCTAGTTGCAGGTGTTTGTCCAGGATTTATGTGTAAGTAATGTTATTCATGGCAATTACTTTGCTTCGTCCCATACATCCTACCTCCATGATGGTTATAATACAGCAAATTTCCCCATTTTTCTCTATAGAGAAGGACCGATTTGGAAACTCAGGATGAGGTAACCTGTGCTAATACCTCTGCTATCTTCAAAAATGCTTGGTGGCAGTATCGGAATTACCTGAAGAAAATGTACTTCACCGGCAAAGAAACTCAACAAATTCCCTTACGTTCTCCTGAGACACATTTACTGGATGATGACTGGGAATGCCTTGTTCTGTACTGGTCCCGAACCAAGAATGTGGTAAGGTCTATGAGCTCATTTTCTATTTTTAAGTATTATATTCTTGCGCCTTATTGTACTCTGTTCATGTAGAACAAGTGCCTAAACTTGAAGAACAACTGTTCTTATTTAAGATTCCATTGCTACCATAGGACATAGATATATGTTTGTTTGATGCTTTTATTATGTACTAGTACTTGGCAATAGAAGACTTGGTAGTTTAATCCTGTCCACCTTACTAATGAACTGGTTCACCGAAATGAGTTTCATATACTAGTACATGCTAAACTTGTTATGTGTCTGCTTGTTTCTTCTTTTAGAATGCTGACAGAATATTGGGGAAGAGTGCCTTCTTAAGCAACGGTAAAGGAAGTAATGCAGATAAGGTTCAGGATAGTGCCACATCCTGTCTTGGTTTAGTGTTGGAGTTTCTGGCCACTACCGCTTGCATAAGCTATTCAAACTCACTGTCTGAATCAGTTCGGTTTCTTGAGTCTCAACTACAGGCTGAAAGACATTGATCAGCTGTGCTGCGACAAGAAGCAGAAGGACTGCGGAAGTCCCTGGAGCATTCAAATGCATACTTTCTGGTGCAACAGCAAGCGTTGTAGGATTTTAGCGCCAAACAGGACAAAGCTAATCAGCTTGCTAAGCTTATTGCCAGCATGGTGGATACCCAGGATAATGTTTCTTGAGCTCTTCTAAAGTTGTTTCAGTTATGCTCTTGTTTTGCTGCCGCGTTTATTTGCACTGGTGGCCAATTTTGACGGCCAGTGTATATGATATGCTGCTTTGATCCCTATATTTGCACTAGTGGCGAACTTTGATGCCCAGTGGATGTAATATGTGTAATAGCCGTGATAGCCTAACGTTAGTTGCTTGCTTATTTATTTCCTTGTTGTCTTGTTTATTTGTTTGCTTGTAGTCATTGCAGTTTCTTTTCCGCGGTTAACTAGTGGGTACAATAACCTATTTTTTAAAACTAGGCGACAATAACCATGGGCTAATATTTACTGTAATGACACTGGGCCTCCTACGGGCCGTAAAAACAGTGGGCCTTCTACGGGCCGTAGAAACAGCAGGCCTTCTACGGGCCATAAAAACAATGGGCCTTCTATGGGCCGTATCATCAATGGGCCTTATACGGGCCATATGATCGATTGGCCAAACATGGGCCAATAACAGGTCGCATTATGGCCGTAAACGGGCTAGAGTTGGAATCGTCCAATCATGGGCCGACCGTAACGGGCCATCGTTAATAGGCCGTATTTGATGACGCTATGAAAATGGCCCAACGTATTAACGGACCACAAATGGGCCGACTGTAACCACGGGCTGAATTTGGCCCACAAGCAGAAAATGACAGTAACGGGCCGTAAGTAAACAAATGCTGGAACTGAACCCAAGAATAAATGGGCTCTGAGAAGGCCGAAAGATAACATGGTCTGGAAACGGCCCAACGGAATAACGAGCCGTTAATGGGTATAAAGTGATACATTGTTCATTATGGGCCAATTTCACCACGGGCCGTTAATGGGTGTAAGGTGATACACTATTCATTACGGGCCAGTTTCACCACGGGCTGTTAATAGGCCAAGATTTACATAGGGCCTCATATGGGCCGAAAGACGTCATGGGCCATACATGGGCCAGAAGTGAAAACGGGTTGGAATCATATTGGATGGCCCAGATGACGCTACTGGGCCTAATCCGGATAGGGCGTAACGGGCCTTCGGTTAGCGGGCTGTAAGTGGGCTATATGCGCACAGGCCGTTAACAGGCTTTCCATGGGCCGGCCCGCCACCTTTTGACCAAGTCAAACGGGCTGGCCTTTTCACAGGTTTGGGCCTCTGTTGGGCCGTGCCACGTGTCAACGTATCATAGGCGCCTTCCGTCCAATGAGTGGTTGACATCTGTCCCAACGATGAGCCGACACGTGTTTCCTCCAGCCAATGATGATTTTACACGTGGAAAATCCCCATTGGTCGGGGCTGTTAATGGGTTATCGGATCCAAAACCCGAACCGATGTTACATTTGCTACCGTTACCACTACTATCATATTACTTTGCTACTAAATACCTTGCTGCAGATATTAAGTTTTCAGGTGTGGTTGAACCGAGAACTCAGCTGCTAATACTTGAGAATATTCTTTGCCTCCCCTTGTGTCGAATCAATAAATTTGGGTTGAATACTCTACGCTCGATAACTGTTGCGGTCCCCTATGCTTGTGGGTTATCAGTGGGCTCCAAAAACAAACTCTCAACGGCAAATATTCAGTGTATGCGAGATTACCGTCCTATCCCCAACCGGCTAATATTGTTGTGATGTAGGAAATTTAAAACAGGGGCTAAGTTTGTAAATTTCCACGCGTTTGAGACAAGCGTGCCCTGAAGACATGGTTCCCCCCTTCCTCTCCACCTCTAGTTCCCCATTCGTACTCCGTGGGCACCAAAACACCCTCTCCACCCTAGCCTCCTCTGTCTGCCACCCCATCCACGGCCGTCCTCCTCCGCCATGCCAGAGTTGATACCTCGATGCCTCCGTCCATTACAAGAGATCGACCTCTCTCATCCACGGCTTCGGACCGGGATCCTTCCATCCCATCCTCTCGCTTCATCCACGCCGTCGTCCACCTTGCCGGCGCCGCTCCTATGACCGTCTCATCCACCGCGCCTCGTAGCCACCGTCTACCCTCCTGGATCTTCTTCAATGCTGCCGACAGCTATCGCTACTGCAACACCGTCAAATTCTCAGCAGATGCAAACACGGCGCCGTACCAGAGGCGGTACTCTTTCATATCTGCTCAACTTATTTATCGCAGCAAGAAAATAGATCGCCACTGCTTTACTCTGATTTCTTGTCCATCA
Source organism: Triticum dicoccoides (assembly GCF_002162155.2). NCBI lineage: Eukaryota > Viridiplantae > Streptophyta > Magnoliopsida > Poales > Poaceae > Triticum > Triticum dicoccoides. The sequence goes on along the minus strand of NC_041392.1, from coordinate 61,828,176 downwards.
CTTACTTGCTAGTTGAACACAAACATTGGTTTATGGTTTGCACCTTTGTCCGGTTTGCACCTTCAGATCCGCCATGGCACGCTCAACACTATACTCCTAATGTTTATGGTTTTCCCTCTTTATATTCCACACTAGTTAAATCATAGTAGACTAAATTTCAAAACTGTGCCAGTCAATTTTTTAGAGCTCGCCGGAGTTCGCCGGTGCATACGAAGGGGCTCGGGTGGGGACAGTGGTTGTGGGGGGGCGGTGGTGGGGCCTTGCCGAACGAATAAAACTCGACGCGGGTGGTGGCGGTGGCGGGGATGTGGGTGGTGGAGGAACACAGGCGGTGGGGGCCGGTGGTCCGGCCGGCGGCCCGTGCGGTGTTCTATATGGGAAGAATCAGAGACGAGGAAGAAGATGGGTTAGGCGATGTAGGATCTTCATCCAACCGCCGGAAATGGTCGACTGACCCAAATGACAAAAGTCACGTGACTTTCATGCAGACATGCCTTTATATTCAGTACCATCATCGTACCTGCTTAGTATTGCTCCTGAATCCATCAAGCTAAACAATGTGCCACTCATAATTCCAAACTTGTTGCTCAAGTATGAATATGATATTATGCTGATATTACTAAAAGAGATAACATTTAATTGGTCAGCTAATGTTCCTACTTTACTTTCGAAAAAGCACGTGCACCACATATAGAGAGACAGCAGGGAGTTGCTTTCTTAATGCGCTCTGGTTCATCATGTGTGGGCACTGCGCAACGAACATTTTATTATGCAAAATCTGCTTGCTCTTCTTTAGCATAATTCCTCTTCCGTTCTTCTTTAATAAGTGCTCTCTCTGTTCCTAAATACAAGTCATTGTATAGATTCCACCATGGACTACATATGGAGCAAAATTAGTGAATCTACACTCTAAAATGTATCTGGATACATCTGTATGTGATCCATAGTGGAAATCTCTACCAAGACTTATATTTTGGAACGGAGGGAGTATGATAGTAGTACAGTATGTTCCTTGTAGTGAAGATGAGCAGGGACATTTGCAGTGTAGAGGTCTATACGATCGGTTGTGATGGACACGTTGAACTCTTCGGGCCTCTTTGATTCGTAGGATTTTGTATACATGGGAATAGGATTTGTAGTGGCCTGCCCACTCGAATCCTATAAGAATAGCAAGGAAATGGGGGAGTTGTGTCGCCTTTGAGAGTTACACAGATATTAACAGTACCACACCTTCAGTTGAAGAGAGTTGGTATCCGAAGCCTTTCTAGCCATACCGGCAATACTAGCACATATATTCCAGCAAGTTCCACTTTGCTGATTTTACTTTGATGCTTACGGTTTTCCCGTTATATCTACACTATGATCTATGTAGCTGCTTTGTGTCGCACTAGCAGCAGTCCGCTCTTGAAGCTAAACACCGCAATGACTTACAGAATTGGCACCAAAGCATTGAGTGCCATTATGGATGCAATGAAACTCATACGCTCCTCACATGTTGATTCTTGTTCAGAATATGATCCTAATGACTATTCTAACCTCGAGGAGTCAAAGGCAGATGGCCTGTCCTGTTCACCCATCAAGGTGCCTGTTCTAATATGGCACGGTTTTATTGACTGCGTGTATCTTGCATATGTTGTCTTGCATTTCTTCTACTTTGTTGCACCGCCATCTGCTTAGTTTACTCATCATATATGTGGAGATGCCATGCCCATCCATTATCAATACATATTCCATTTGTCATCATACCATGTTTTTCCACTCAAATGTTGTTCTTGTGCATCAGACATGAAAAAGGAAGAGGGTGATTGCCGAACCTGAAGGAGCACCAGCAAAGTCTTTGAAAAACGTGGTGGTGTCGGAGAAATCAGAAAGCACCCCATTATATTGGTTGTACAACCAGTGACACAAAACGTAGGACCTACTCCAGCAGACTATACCCATACTTCACTGGCCACACCACTAGCCCCACCACACATGACCTGCACTCCAGCAAAAGGTATACTGATTTCAGTTGCCATAGCACTTGCCGTACCACAGAAAAATCCCACTCCAGCAAAAAGTACAGCAAGTCCATCGGCCGAAGACCTATCCCAACTGCAGAGACGGCCAATTCCTGCAAATTGGAACCCCATTCCAGTTATTCCCAGTTTAAAAGACAATGCTTTCAATGTTGTTAGGGACTACGTGCATATATTCCCATCATGGGAAGATTATAGTGAAGACAAACACCATTTTCACATCTTCCTTTCCAACTTACGTGTAAGTGCTATTATTCGTGTTTATTATTTTCATGTTTTCTACTTATTGAACACATCAATGATTTTCATTACATTGTTGTAAGTGGGCGAGGGTCAATCTGGATAGTCATGACGAGCAAAGCTTCCTTGTGCTTTTCAAGGAAGCATTGCAGCAGTATCGGTGTTACCTGAGGAAATCACACTTTGATGGCAAGTCTATAAACGAATTTCCGGTGAGGTCTCCTGTGCTAAATTTAGAAGACATTGAATAGAAAAACCTTGTTATGCACTGGCCTCGTTTCCAGGATGAGGTACTGTCTATGAAATCACATGACAATTTGAACTTCTACTTTTCCGCATGTGCCTTATAGATCTTTTTTGCAGGAAATCTGCTCGAAGAAGAATTCCAGTTTGAAAAGAACGACAGGATATCGCAAATATGCTGCCCTTTTCTTTACTCTTGTTAGTACATGTTGTCTTGTATCACTATGACGAAAAAGAGGTGACCGGACTGCAAACATGCATCCAGTCCCTGGTGAACAAGCCAGTCCGGCTTGTTAATGTAATCCAGGTTATGCCCGTCCGCCGGATCCTCCCGTGCCAACAACGGGATTTTAATCTGTGGGAGTTTGACCCGGCGCAGCAGCAAACCCTCAGCAGGCTTTTTGACACGACGTACGAAGACGCTTGAAAGATGCTATTCAAGGGCGCCGAGGCTCCCGCATCCGCTTCCGAGTACCGCGGATACAGCTCGCAGCGTCACGCTACCGAGGTATGCCATCTACACCTTTTACAGGACGTTAAGCTTTTTTCATAGTTTGACTCTATGCGGGATTTAAACTCCCTTACCTTTGACAGGCTTGGCGGGCGATATCCGGACCGATTAACTATCCGCCTCCGCTGCCCGAAGACCCAGCCCCAGCTCTACTAGCGAAGCTGCTGGTTCCGGCGCCTTATGTGGTGCCGGAGAAGAAGGCTAAGAAGAAGAAGACCACGGGGACTCGAAAGAGTGCCCGCAACATGGTGGTGTCGGACTCGTCATCTGACGAGTCTGAGACGCCCTCCTCCCGCGAAAACGAGGAGGGGGCGGAAGAAAATTCTCCCCCCCAGCGGAGGGAGGAGAGAAGAGCAAGGCCGCCCCAACGGGGGAGGCCGAGGGGTCTAGGAAAAGGAAGACCCCTCCGCCGGACTACGCCCCCAACGCCGAAGAGGGCAAAGAGCAGTGGCCAAACAGGGCCAAGCGTCCGGCAAAATCGTAAGTTTGGATATCAGAATAACTCATGATGTTCCTTTGTTGCACAGCTTTCCCTAATGTCGAATGTAATTGTGCAGTCCGCCCCGGGCCAAATTCGACGAATCGTCGGGCGGCTCCCTGGACTCATCGGACGTGAACTCAGTTCCGCCCGCTGTCTCCCCCCGCACTGCAGACGACGCCGAAGTGGCGTCGCGACAAGCTCCGGGGCAGGAGGAGGTGGTACCAGAGGAGCCGCAAGGAAATCTCCCGGGCTCCAGGAGTGAAGGGGATAAGGCCCCCTAGGGCTCCAAGTCCGGCTTTGTGCCGGACACCGCGCCGGAAGCTTCCACAGTTCGAGACCGCGGCAGGCGAACTCCTTCCAAGAGGAGCAAGCCTTCTAAGCCGGCGGCCTCCATCCAACCGGAGGTGCCGGATAATCTGCTGGAGGTGCTCGACGGCGCCTCCATCGACGAGGGGCACCGTACTATTATGAGTACGGTGATCCAGAAGGTTCAGTCCGTCAAGAGCGGACTGACTAAAGCTTGCGCTAGCCTTCTAACAGGCTTCGAGGTAAGTAAAAATATGTAAGAATATTACCGCATAGACAGTAGCCCCTGATGCTCTGTTTGGCGTTCGGAAAGAAAAGCCGAATAGAGGATCTTTTAAATATCGCAGGAGTCTAACAAAAAAGAGTCAATACGCGTATGCAGGCTTCGCTGCTATCCACCGCCGCACTGACTGCGGAGGTGGGTGTCCTGAAGCGGGACCTCGAGCGGACCGAGCAAGAGCTCGGCCTTGCCAAGCGGCGGCTCGAGGAGGAAGAAGGTAAGAAATACCTTACACAAAAAGTGCCTATAAAAAGGCTTGATTGCCAAAAAAAAGAGTAACAGGATTGTACTGCTTATAGTAGGGGCCACGACTGAGGTGGCGACCCTTAAGCAGGCGCTGTCTGAGGCCGAAAAGAAAACGGCCGTAGAGCGCGCTGAGCGAGACAGACTTGGGGCTCAGGTCGGCGAGGTGCAGCAAGAGCTTCAGGCTCTCATGAAAAAACATGAGAGTTTGGAGCTGGAGTCGAAGGCGCAAGCATCCGAGCTTGCAACGGCCCTAGAGGCTGCCAAGTCTGCCAAGGCCGAAGCCCAAAAGGCCCTCCAAGAGTTGGAGGAGATGAGGAAGATAGCAGCGGGTAAGGCATTCTTTATGCAAAGCAGAAATATAAAAGTGAACTACCTGTTACTTACCCGAATCCGGAGCTCTCCAGGGGCATTCACAGATCTTCCTTGCAGCGTATCCGATGCCGCCGCATTCTACCGAGCTAAAGAGGGTAGCTCGACGGAGAAGGTGTTCTGGTCTCAGTATTCTAAGGCCGGACACCCTGTGCCCTTGAGCGACCAGCTGAAACAGCTGGTCGAGCTCCACAAGGCGGCCGAGCAGGCCATGAAGGGCTTCATAGTTCGGCTGTGGTTCGGAGAGGCCCTTCCTGGGAGCTATTTCGGGCTAGTGCGGCGGCTGGTGGAGGCTTGTCCGAGGCTTGAGGTTATCAAGCGCTCCGTCTGCATCGAAGGTGCCCGTTGGGCCCTTGCCCGTGCAAAGGTGCACTGGGGTGAGCTGGACGGTGAGAAGCTTGTGAAGGACGGGCCGCCGCCGGGGAAGGAGCATCGCAAGCCCGAGAACTACTACAAGGATGTTCTTGCAGGTGCCCGCCTTGTGGCGGATGAATGTACCAAGGATGTGATATTTGAATGAACTCGCTCATGTTTATCCTGTGCACTGAAAACTTGTTCATATGCGCTAAGCAATGCTTATTGAATTTAAAATATTACTTTCTGTGCGGCCGTTTATCAAAAATTGAGAGATGGCCAGTCGTCGGCTTCTGCCCCCGTGCCACTAGTGCTGGGGTGTTCGGGATAAACCTGAGCACTCTTTTTCCCATACTTGGGTCCTTCGAGGGAGGCGCTCTGCACAACGAACCAGGCAATCGGACTATAATGCTTGAAAACTCTCACTTAGCCATAGAACTCTATAATTTTAAATTTCGGCGAAGCCCCTAGTTCGGAAGACCGAGTTCGTATCCACACCTTGGTCGGACAAAGCCAGCTCCTCGCTTGAAGCGGCATAAGCCTTTAGGGACTTGAAAAACCTCTCGAACAGCGACCGGTCTCTCACCACATCATGACAGTCAGTTTTAGCTTTCTCCACTGAGGTGCTTAACCCAGCTGAACTGGGGCACAATCGCAGTGGTTCTCCTAGTGCTACCTTAGTCGATAGAGCGGAACGTAAGGCACCAAAACATAGGAGCCGGGCAAACCCAACTATTGATCCAAATCATGATTCGGAGCCGATGCATATAGTGCTATAAGTTCGTGGTGCCGCACTTGTGAAAGTGTACGGACTTCTCACACCATTATGAGGGGTACTGAAGCCCCTGGCGTGTTTGCCGTACCATGGTGTACAGGTGCAATCATGTCATTTAATAAACATAAATGTGAAAAGAAGATAATGCAAAAAATAGACAAGAAGCTAAGCATTGTTTATAGAGAGGCTATTTTTCAAAGCCGAACGATACAAATAGTGCGGTAAACAAAAGATATTGGACTATTCAGTATGTCCTGACCAGGGGCAGGCCGCGGAATTGTATTTAAAATAGGTATACCGCTCGTAACAGAGACCACCTGGGAGTTCCATAATGCGACATGGCTTGTCTGCCTCCCTGGATCTTGCATCGTTTGTGCGGCAGTCGAATTGCCGAACAGGTCGTCTGAAATATGGAGTCCTGAAAATAAGAAAAAAATTTAAAAAAGAATCCGGCAGCCCCTAGTACGTTTTAAGCCGTATTTTGGGCGTGCCGTTATTGTGCCCCTTCCCCTGTGCCCATTGTATTTCAAGGGCGTAGTTATGTACGCGAGGTACTGGTTTCGCTATGTCGCGAAAGCTGGGATTGGGGCTGCATTGCTACGCTTGCTTAGAGTGTGCCAGGCGGTCCTGCTGTGGGTTACTCCAGGCGCGCTTGGCAGTGTCTGGCTTTTTAATGGCCGGACTGGAGAATTGCCTGAGAAGGCTACTTTGTACCTCCACTGCGAGAGCCGCCGTATGCTCCTCCGTACGGAGGGAGTGTTCGGTGTTTCCGTTGACCGTAATTACTCCTCGAGGGCTTGGCATCTTGAGCTTGAGATATGCATAGTGCGGCACCACATTGAACTTTGCGAATGTGGTTCGTCCGAGCAGGGCGTGATAGCCACTGCGAAACGGGACTATATCGAAGATTAACTCTTCGCTTTGGAAATTGTCCGGGGATCCGAAGACCACGTCAAGTGTTACTGAGCCTGTACAGTTGGCTTCTACACCTGGTATAATGCCTTTAAAGGTCGTTCTTGTGGGCTTAATCCTTGAGGGACCTATGCCCATTTTCCGCACTGTATCCTGATAAAGCAGGTTCAGGCTACTGCCGCCGTCCATGAGGACTCTTGTGAGATGAAATCCGTCGATGATTGGGTCGAGAACCAATGCGGCGAAGCCGCCATGATGGATTCTAGTGGGATGGTCCCTTCGATCAAAAGTGATCGGGCAGGAGGACCATGGGTTGAACTTTGGGGCGACTGGCTCTATCGCGTATACGTACCGTAGAGCACGCTTCCGCTCCCGCTTGGGAATGTGGGTTGCGTATATCATGTTCACCATCCGCACTTGTGGGGGAAAGCCCTTCTGTCCATCGTTGTTCGGCGGCTTGGGCTCTTCGTCGTCGCTGTGCAGCCCCTTGTCTCTGTTTTCGGCCCTTAACTTGCCCGCCTGCTTGAACACCCAACAATCCCTGTTAGTGTGATTGGCTGGCCTTTCGGGGGTGCCATGTATCTGGCACAAGCGGTCGAGTATTCGGTCCAAACTGGACGGGCCCTGAGTATTCTTTTCGAATGGCTTTTTCTACTAACCGGATTTATAACCTTTGAATCTGGCATTGACTGCCGTGTCTTCATTGTTGTCGCTATTAACGCGGCGTTTTTTCTTATTCCGACGTGTCCTGCCACTTTTGTCCTTGGTATCTGAATTACCAGGGTTCTTTGATAAGTTGTTACTGCGAGCTAGCCAGCTGTCTTCTCCTGCGCAAAAGCGGGTCATGAGTGTCGTGAGGGCTGCCATGGATTTCGGCTTCTCCTGTCCCAGGTGCCGGGCAAGCCACTCGTCGCGGATGTTATGCTTGAAGGCTGCTAGGGCCTCTGCGTCCGGACAGTCGACTATCTGGTTTTTCTTTGTTAGGAACCGTGTCCAGAATTGTCTGGCCAATTCCTCTGGCTGCTGAATTATGTGGCTTAAGTCGTCGGCATCCGGCGGTCACACGTAAGTGCCCTGGAAGTTGTCGAGGAATGCGTCTTCCAGGTCCTCCCAAGAACCGATTGAGTCTGCTGGCAAGCTGTTAAGCCAATGCCGGCCGGTCCTTTAAGTTTGAGCGGGAGGTATTTGCTGGCGTGTAGATCATCACCGCGTGCCATGTGGATGTGAAGGAGATAATCCTTGATCCATACCGCCGGATCTGTTGTGCCATCGTATGATTCGATGTTTATGGGTTTGAAACCCTCTGGGATTTTCTGATCCATTACTTCATTCGTGAAGCATAGCGGGTGTGCGGCGCCTCTGTACTGGGCTATATCACGACGCAGCTCGGAAGAGCTATGTCTGTTGTGTTCGGCCCGACCGGATTTGTTGTACCCGGCATGAAGATCATTGTCACATGCCGTAGGGCGCCTGCGCGATCCGTAGATCGATCTTGTTTGTCTTGCCTTATCCTCCAGTATGTCTCGCAGGTCGGGCGGATTTTTCCGTGCCTTAGTTGAGCGGCGTCGGGGCATGGCTTGGGTGGAGGGCTGAGAGGCCTCTCTGTCGCGGCCGCAAGGTGGCCGGTCTGCCATGTCATGCGCTGGTGATGTAGGTGCTTCCTCCTCTGATCGGGGTAGCGGCCTGCGCTTCGGGTAATTCTTGGAGGGGCGTTCGAGTTCATACTCTTCGGCCGCAAGGACTTCAGTCCATCTGTCAGCTAGCAAATCTTGGGCAGCTCTAAGCGGTTGCTGCTTTTTCTTGAGGCTGCTTGCCGTGGCTAAAAGCCTGAGTTTAAAACGCTCTTGTTCTGCGGGGTCTGATGGTATGACGAATTCGTCGTCATCGAGGCTTGCCTCGTCTTCGGAGGGAGGCGTGTAGTTATCATCCTCGACCTCTCGGTCTACCGCTCTCTCATGAGGGCTGGCTTCTCCATCTTCCTGTGCCGAATCTTGCTGAGGTGGGTGTTCTTCAGTGCTATCCGGGGTAGTATTATCTCCCGTGCCGGAATCACTATTTTTGCTTTGGCGGGATTTAGAGCAGCGTCGCTGACGCCGGCGCTTTGGCTGTTTCTTGGGGGCGTCATCCCCCACTGTTCCATCGCCATCTCCGGCTTTTGGAGTATCCACCATATATATGTCATATGACGAGGTGGCCTTCCAGCGCCCTACAGGAGCTGGTTCCTGTTCGTCTCCTACATCGTCGTCCATGCCGTCGATGTCTTCGGAGCTGAAGTCAAGCATGTCGGTTAGATCGTCGACAGTGGCTACAAAGTGGGTGATGGGTGGGCTTTGAATTTCCTCATCGTCCGTATCCCACCCTCGCTGACCGTAGTCCGGCCAGGGCTCTCCTGATAAAGAGAGAGACTTAAAAGAATTCAGGATGTCGCCAACAGGCGAATGCTGAAAGATGTCTGCGGTGGAGAACTCCATTATCGGTGCCCAATCGGATTCGATTGGCAGGGGCGCGGGGGGTTCGTGGTCCGGGGAGGGGTCTGGATCCTCAGAGTCACGGGTCGTGCAGAGTGCGGGGCTAGCGTTCGGCTCGATCGCTTTCGGGATCGCAGCCCCCGAGGTGACGTCCAACCGCTCATCCTCGATTGGTGCAATAGGCTCCGAGTTAGGGGTCGGAACCGATGCGTGTGCGGCCTCCAGGACACTGTCCGGGGGCAGAGCTAGATCATGCCCCTCGAGATAGCGCGGTGCGCTTGGCCGTGGCTCGAGCCCGTCGAAGATCAAGTCTCTGCGGATGTCAGCCGTGTAGTTTAAGCTTCCAAACCTGACTTGATGGCCAGGGGCGTAGCTTTCGATCTGCTCCAGGTGGCCGAGCGAATCGGCCCGCAGAGCGAAGCCGCCGAAGACGAAGATCTGTCCGGGGAGAAAAGTCTCACCCTGGACCGTATCGTTGTTGATGACCATCGGGCCTAAAGGCGACGACATAGAGGAACTCTCAATGAAAGCACCAATGTCGGTGTCAAAACCGGCGGATCTCGGGTAGGGGGTCCGGAACTGTGCGTCTAGGCCGGATGGTAACAGGAGGCAGGGAACACGATGTTTTACCCAGGTTCGGGCCCTCTTGATGGAGGTAAAACCCTACGTCCTGCTTGATTAATATTGATGATATGGTTAGTACAAGAGTAGATCTACCACGAGATCAAGGAGGCTAAACCCTAGAAGCTAGCCTATGGTATGATTGTTGTATATGGAGTTGATTGCCTATGGACTACAACCCTCCGGTTTATATAGACACCGGATAGGGTTAGCTAGGGTTACATAGAGTCGGTTACAATGGTAGGAGATCTTGAATATCCGCATCGCCAAGCTTGCCTTCCACGCCAAGGAAAGTCCCATCCGGACATGGGACGAAGTCTTCAATCTTGTATCTTCATAGTCCAGGAGTTCGGCTGAAGGTATAGTCCGGCTACCCGAACACCCCCTAATCCAGGACTCCCTCACCCTTCATTGTCACTTACGAGAGAGTGATTTGATAGAGATAATAAGATAAATATTTTTGGTATTTTTATTATATAGATTGGAAAATAAAGTAGATTGTAAACTTATATGATGGAAAATAGACCCGGGGCCATAGGTTTCACTAGTGGCTTCTCTCAAGATAACATAAGTATTACGGTGGGTAAACAAATTACTGTCGAGCGATTGATATAAAAGTGCATAATTATGAGAATATATAGATATGATCATGTATATAGGCATCACGTTCGCGACAAGTAGACCAAAACTATTCTGTATCTACTACAATTAATCCACACATCGACCACTATCCAGCATGCATCTAGAGTATTAAGTTCATAAGACCAGAGTAATGCATTAGGCAAGATGACATGATGTAGAGGGATAAACTCAAGCAATATGATATAAACCCCATCTTTTTATCCTCGATGGCAATAATACAATATGTGCCTTGCTACCCCTGCTGTCACTTGGAAAGGACACCGCAAGATTGAACCGAAAGCTAAGCACTTCTCCCATTGCAAGAAAGATCAATCTAGTAGGCCAAACCAAACTGATAATTCAAAGAGACTTGCAAAGATAAAAAATCATACATAAAATATTTCAGAGAAGAATCAAATATTGTTCATAGATAATCTTGATCATATACCCACAATTCACCAGATCTCGACAAACTCACCGCAAAAAGAATTACATCGAATAGATCTCCAAGAAAATCGAGGAGAACTTTGTATTGAGATCCAAAGAGAGAGAACAAGCCATCTACCTAATAACTATGACCCGAAGGTGTGTGGTAAACTACTCACACATCATCGAAGAGGCTATGGTGTTGATGTAGAAGCCCTCTATGATCGATTCCCCCTCCGGCGGAGCTCCGAAAAAGGCCCCAAGATGGGATCTCTTGGGTACAGAAGGTTGCAGTGGTGGAAATAGGGTTTCATGGTGCTCCTGGATGTTTTTGGGGTATATATATATATATATATATATAGGAGGAAGAAGTAGGTCGGTGGAGCTGCGAGGGGCCTACGAGGGTGGGGGGCGCGCCCAGGGTGTGCAGGCGCGCCTCCCTACCTCATGGCCTCCTCGCTCCTTTCTTGACGTCTACTCCAACTGCCCTGGATCATGTTTGTTCCAAAAATAACTCCCCCGAAGGTTTCATTCCGTTTGGATTCCGTTTGATATTCCTTTTCTGCGAAACACTGAAATAGGCAAAAAACAACAATTTGCATTGGGCGTTGGGTTAGTAGGATAGTCCCAGAAATAATATAAAAGTGTATAATAAAGCCCATAAAACATCCAGAACAGATAATATAATAGCATGGAACAATCAAAAATTATAGATACGTTGGAGATGTATCAAGCATCTCCAAGCTTAATTCCTGCTCATCCTCGAGTTGGTAAATGATAAAAATAGAATTTTTGATGTGGAATGCTACCTAGCATAATTCTCAATGTAATTTTCTTTATTGTGGCATGAATATTCATATCCGAAAGATTCAAGACAAAAGTTTAATATTGACATAAAAATAATAATACTTCAAGCATACTAACTAAGCAATCATGTCTTCTAAAAATAACATGGCCAAAGAAAGTTCATCCCTACAAAATCATATAGTTTGGTCATGCTCCATTTTCTCACACAAGAATGCTCTCATCATGCACAACCCCGATGACAAGCCAAGCAATTGTTTCATACTTTAGTAATCTCAAACTTTTTTCAATTTTCACGCAATACATGAGTGTGAGCCATGGATATAGCACTATGGGTGGAATAGAATATAATGATGGGGGTTATGTCGAGAAGACAAAAAAGGAGAAACTCTCACATCGACGCGGCTAATCAACGGGCTAGGGAGATGCCCATCAATTGATGTCAATGCAAGGAGTAGGGATTGCCATGCAATGGATGCACTAGAGCTATAAATGTATGAAAGCTCAACAAAAGAAACTAAGTGGGTGTTCATCCAACTTTCTTGCTCACGAAGACCTAGGGCATTTGAGGAAGCCCATTTTTGGAATATACAAGCCAATTTCTATAATGAAAAATTCCCACTAGTATATGAAAGTGACAAAAAAAGAGACTCTCTATCATAAAGATCATGGTGCTACTTTGAAGCAGAAGTGTGGAAAAAAAGATAGTAGCATTGTCTCTTTTTTTTCTCTTTTTTTCTTTTTTTGGGCCTTTCCTTTTTTTATTTGGCCTTCTCCTTTTTTTATTTGGGACAATGCTCTATTAATGATGATAATCACACTTCTATTTATTTACAGCTCAATGATTAGAACTCGTTACTAGAACAAAATATGACTCTATATGAATGCCTCCGACGGTGTACCGGGAAGGGCAATGAATCAAGAGTGACATGTATGATAAATTATGCATGGTGGCTTTGCCACAAATATGATGTCAACTATAGGATCATGCAAGGAAATATGACAATGATGAAGCGTGTCATAAATGAAACGGTGGAAAGTTGCATGGCAATATATCTGGGAATGGCTATGGAAATGCCATAATAGGTAGGTATGGTGGCTGTTTTGAGGAAGATATAAGGAGGTTTATGTGTGATAGAGCGTATCATATCACGGGGTTTGGATGCACCGGCGAAGTTTGCACCAACTCTCAAGGTGAGAAAGGGCAATGCACAGTACTGAAGAGGCTAGCAATGATGGAAAGGTGAGAGTGCGTATAATACGTGGACTCAACATTAGTCATAAAGAACTCACATACTTATTGGAAAAATCTGCAAGTCATCAAAAACCAACCATTACATGCATGCTCCTAGGGGGATAGATTGGTAGGAAAAGACCATCGCTCGTCCCCGACCGCCACTCATAAGGAAGACAATCAAAGAACACCTCATGTTTCAAATTTGTTACACAACGGTTACCATACGTGCATGCTACGGGACTTGAAATCTTGAACACAAGTATTTATAAAACTCACAACTACTCAACTAGCACAAATCTAATATCACCATCTTTATATCTCAAAACAATTATCAGGTATCAAACTTCCCATAGTATTCAATGCACCTTTTTATGAAAGTTTGTATTATACCAATCTTGGATGCCTATCATATTAGGACCAATTTTATAGCCAAAGAAAATTACCATGCTGTTCTAAAGGACTCTCAAAATAATACAAGTTAAGCATGAGAGATCAATAATTTCTATAAAATAAAACCACCACCGTGCTCTAAAAGATATAAGTGAAGCACTAGAGCAAATTATCTAGCTCAAAAGATATAAGTGAAGCACATGGAGTATTCTAATAAATTCCGATTCATGTGTGTCTCTCCCAAATGGTGTGTACAGAAAGGATTATTGTGGTAAACTAAAAATCAAAGACTCGAATCATACAAGATGCTCCAAGCAAAACACATATCGTGTGGTGAATAAAAATATAGCCTCAAGTAAAGTTACCGATGGACGAAGACGAAAGAGAGGATGCCTTCCGGGGCATCCCCAAGCTTAGGCTTTTGGTTGTCCTTGAATTTTACCTTTGAGTGCCTTGGGCATCCCCAAGCTTATTCTCTTGCCACTCCTTATTCCATAATCCATCAAATCTTTACCGAAAACTTGAAAACTTCACAACACAAAACTCAACAGAAAATCTCATGAGCTCCGTTAGTATAAGAAAACAAACCACCACGTAAGGTACTTTAATGAACTCATTATTTATTTATATTGGTGTTAAAACTACTGTATTCCAACTTCTCTATGGTTCATCCCCTCCGATACTAGCCATAGATTCATCAAAATAAGCAAAGAACACACGAAAAATAGAATATGTCAAAAACAGAACAGTCTGTTGTAATCTGTAGGTTTCGAATACTTATGTAACCCCAACAATTCTGAAATAAATTTGTGGACTCTAGGAATTTGTCTATTAATCATCTCCAAAAATAATCAACTTAATCGCACTCTCCAGTAAAAAATGACAGCAAATCTCGTGAGCGCTAAAGTTTCTGTTTTTACAGCAAGATCGCAAAGACTTCCCCAAGTCTTCCCAAAGGTTCTACTTGGCACAAACACTAATTAAAAGCATGAAACCACATCTAAACAGAGGCTATATTAATTATTTATTACTAAACAGAACCAAAAAGCAATAAAAAAATAAAATTTGGTCGCCTCCCAACAAGCGCTATCGTTTAACGCCCCTAGCTAGGCATTGACAAGTTTGATGATGCTCACATGAAGGACAAGAATTGAAGCACAAAGAGAGCATCGTAAAACACGTGACAAACACATCTAAGTCTAACATACTTTCTATGCATAGGCATCTTATAGGAAAAAATATTATCAAGGAAAGCAAAAACTAGCATATGCAAGGAAGCGGAAAGAAACAATAGCAATCTCAACATAACAAGAGGTAATTTAGTAACATGAAAATTTATACAACCATATTTTCCTCTCTCATAATAATTACATGTAGGATCATAATCAAATTCAATAATATAGCTATCACAAAACATATTGTTAGCACGATCCACATGTATGCAAAGTTGACACTCTTCCAAAATAGTGGGATTAACATTAACTAAAGTCATGACCTCTCCAAACCCACTTTTATCAAAAACTTCATAATATTGAACATTCTCCAAATATGTGGGATCTAAAGTTGACACTTTTCCATACCCACTTTCAATAATATTTCAAACACTATTATCAATCTCATATTCATCATGGGGCTTAAATAAATTTTCAAGATCAAGAGAGGAATCACCCCAATCATGATCATTGCAACAAATAGTAGTCATAGCAAAACTAGCATCCCCAAGCTTGAGGTTTTGCATATCATTAACACAATTGACATTAAGAGAATTTATAATAGCATCATTGCAATCATGCTTTTCTTCGAAGGAACTATCAAATATGGGTGCAATAGCAACGATCTCATGTTTAACATAAGGAACTATAGCAAATTCATCTTCATAAATATTGGCATCATGGCCACAAGAATAGCAAGCATCATGTTCATCAAGGGATATTTCAATCAAATCATCAGAATCATAATTATCTATAGATTCTTGCATATCATTATTTTCTGCAATAGCAACGATCTCATGTTTAACATAAGGAACTATAGCAAATTCATCTTCATAAATATTGGCATCATGGCCACAAGAATAGCAAGCATCATGTTCATCAAGGGATATTTCAATCAAATCATCGGAATCATAATTATCTATAGATTCTTGCATATCATTATTTTCTTCCGGAGGAACGGTCATTCTTTCAATAAATTCTTTGACATAGACATTATGAGCATAGTTTTCGTAGAAATATTTAAGTATATCAAAATTTTCAGATTCGTAGAGGGTAAAATCATACTTTTCAATGAAATAAGAAACTTCATAAGCATCCTTATAAAGCAACAAATTCTACAATTAGTTCGATAACGTAGTAACTATAAACACCCTTTGCATAAGAAGATAAGATTCCATTATCATTAAACTCACATAGGTAGGGGAGGTGTTTTTTAGGGTTCTTAGATCAACAAGTAAAATCATAAATTTCACAAAGATTCCAAGCATAACATATCAATCTGTTTATTTGATCCCATAAGAGTCTCCCCTTTCCAGACAAACGGTGACGCACAAAATGAGCATGCTCATCTAAAGATTTCCCCTGAACTAGGATAGTTGGGGTTTTAGCACGAGCGCATAAGGATCGAAGATGATCCAAGTAGAACACTTTAAGTGGATCCATATCAATAGATTTTTAGCAAGAAAAGATGCAAGCAAATAGAAGGCACATGGAAGCACAAACAAAGATACATACCGGAAGAAGGCAAAGAAAAGTCAAAGGTGAAGTGGGGGAGAGGAAAACGAGAGGGAAATGGCAAATAATGTAATGCGAGGGATAAGAGTTCGTGATGGGTACTTGGTATGTGTTGACTTGTGCGTAGATATCCCCGGCAATGGTTCCAAAAATCCTTCTTGCTACCTCTTGAGCACTGCGTTGGTTTTCCCTTGAAGAGGAAAGGGTGATGCAGCAAAGTAGCGTAAGTATATCGCTTAGTTTTTGAGAACCAAGGTATCAATCCGGTAGGAGACTACACGCAAGTCACCTCGCACCTACACAAACAAATAAGAATGTCGCAACCAACGCGATAAAGGGGTTGTCAATCCCTTCACTGTCACTTACGAGAGTGAGATCTGATAGAGATAATAAGATAAATATTTTTCGGTATTCTTATTATATAGATTGGAAAATAAAGATTGCAAAATAAAATAGATTGGAAACTTATATCATGGAAAATAGACCCGGGGACCATAGGTTTCACTAGTGGCTTCTCTCAAGATAGCATAAGTATTACGGTGGGTAAAAAAATTACTGTCGAGCAATTGATAGAAAAGTGCATAATTATGAGAATATCTAGGCATGATCATGTATATAGGCATCACGTCCGCGACAAGTAGACCCGAACGATTCTGCATCTACTACTACTACTCCATACGTCGACCGCTATCCAGCATGTATCTAGAGTATTAAGTTCATAAGAACAGAGTAACACATTAGGCAAGATGACATGATGTAGAGGGATAAACTCAAGCAATAAGATATAAACCCCATCTTTTTATCCTCGATGGCAACAATACAATACATGCCTTGCTGCCCCTGCTGTCACTAGGAAAGGACACCGCAAGAATGAACCCAAAGCTAAGCACTTCTCCCATTGCAAGAAAGATCAATCTAGTAGGCCAAACCAAACTGATAATTCGAAGAGACTTGCAAAGATAACAAATCATACATAAAAGATTTCATAGAAGAATCAAATATTGTTCATAGATAATCTTGATCATAAAACCCACAATTCATTTGATCTCGGCAAACACACCGCAAAAAGAATTACATCAAATAGATCTCCAAGAAGATCGAGGAGAACTATGGAACCGAAGGACTGTGGTAAACTACTCACACATCATCGGAGAGGCTATGGTGTTGATGTAGAATCTCTGCATGATCGAACCCCCCTCCGGCGGAGCTCCGGAAAAGGCCCCAAGATGGGATCTCTTGGGTACAAAAGGTTGCGGCGGTAGAAATAGGGTTTCATGGTGCTCCTTGATGTTTTTTGGGGTATAAAGATATATATAGGAGGAAGAAGTAGGTCGGTGGAGCTGCGAGGGTCCCACGAGGGCGAGGGGCGCACGCAGGGGTGGCAGGCGCGCCTCCCTGCCTCGTGGCCCCCTTGCTCCTTTCTTGACGATTACTCCAAGTCCCCTGGATCCGTTTGTTCCAAAAATAACTCTCCCGATGGTTTCATTCCGTTTGGATTCCGTTTGATATTCCTTTGCTGCGAAGCACTGAAATATGCAAAAAAAAACAATTTTGCACTGGGCCTTGGGTTAGTAGGTTAGCTATAAAAATAATATAAAAGTTTATAATAAAGCCCATTAAACATCCAAAACAGATAATATAATAGCATGGAATAATCAAAAATTATAGATACGTTGGAGACGTATCAGCCCCCTTAAATAGAGAACCGGAACAAAGCATTAACACATAGTGAATACATGAACTCCACAAACTACGGTAATCATCGGAAGAAGTCCCGGTTATTGTCACTCCGGGGTTACCGGATCATAACACGAGGTAGGTGACTATAACTTGCAAGATCGGATCTAGTACATGGATATAATGGTGATAACATAAACGGTTCAGATCTGAAATCATGGCACCCGGGCCCAAAGTGACAAGCATTAAGCATGGCAAAGTCATAGCAACATCAATCTAAGAATATAGTAGATACTAGGGATCAAGCCCTAACAAAACTAACTCGATTACATGATGAATCTCATCCAACTCCTCACCGATCAGCGAGCCTACGAAGGAATTACTCACTCCCGGTGGGGAGCATCATGGAATTGGCGATGGCGAAGGGTTGGTGATGACGAAGAACTAAGATCCCCCTCTCTGGAGCCCCAAACGGACTCCAGATCTGCCCTCCAGAGGAAGAACAGAGCTTGGTGGCAGCTCCGTCTCGTGGGGAGCATAATTCTTTCTCCTTGATTTTTTCACCAAAAATAGGAATTTATAGCGTTGGTTTGAGGGTCAGAGGGGCCACCAGGTGGGGACAACCCACAAGGGTGCACCAAGAGAAGGGGGTGTGCCCTGGTGGGTTGCCCACCTAGGTGCCCCTCTCCGGCAGGTCTTGGCTCTAGAAATTCTTATTATTGATATAAAAAATCCTCGCAAAGTTTCGTTCCATTTCGAAAACTTTTATTTCTCCACAAAAAAACACCATGGTAGTTCTGCTGAAAACAACGTCACTCCGGGGTTAGTTTCATTAAAATCATGCAAATTAGAGTCCAAAACAAGAGGAAAGGCGTTAGGAAAAGTAGAAAAGTTGGAGACGTATCAGCGGGCTAGGCGCGACTATGGTAGAGCGGGTCATGTCGTCCTTGTTGTCGCTCTTGCCACACACCTCATTCACCACCTCGTCGATCTCCTTTTAGGCGGCCGCCAATTCCTCCTAATGGAAGCATTACCACCAGCAGTCGCGGGGGATGTCGCGGGCAGAGCGGTAGCAGTCGACCAGTGCCTGCTGCTCCACCGCGCCCATGTCCATCATGATAGTCGCCCCGACGGCGAGTAGCTCCTCCCGCACCGGTGCTCCTCGAGGATGCCGAGGTTGTAGGACTGATCGGCCTACACTTGTCGGAACCTGGCCTCCTCCTCCTCCTCCCACAACATGTTCATGTAGTGCGCACAGGCCTCGCTAATGGTGAAAACCACACACACCGGCGAGGAGGGTGGCGCCACTTCATCCTCCATTGGGGCATCATCTGCCTCCATCTGCTAGCCGACCAGCCAACCAGCAGCAATGGAGGTCCTCTCCTTCTTCTGGTCGAGGATAGGGTGTCCCACGAGGGCTTTGGAGCATGAGGAGGCCATAGAGGGTGTGGTGCAAAGAGGAGAAAGTGAAGTAGCTAGGACGATGAGTGTGGCTACAGTCTGGGATGGTGTTTATATAGCGGGCGGATGGCGATGGGCCATGACAGTGAAGTCAATGTTGGGCGGCAGCCAGACAGACGGGTGGTGCCGGAGTAGGTTCCTCGATAACCGCATATAGTTAATGTAGGGGCGGCGAACCGACGGGCTATCTTTTGAATGCGGAGTAGTCGTCTGCACCGGGAAGCGGCATGGGTTGTGCTCTCTAGGCTGCGCACCACTTCAATGCCGGCAGCAGTGAGAGGTCGCATCCGCTCTGGCCGGGCATTAATGCGGCACTGACACTCTGGAGCAGTGCTGACTGTATCAGGCGGGAAGCGCGCTCGGGTGATGAAGGTTTTTTTGTGGGCCAGGACAGTCAGACACGGGCGTGGCAGCGGTCCGGTCTGCCTAGTGGACTGATATAGGTCTGTGTTGGATGGCACAACACGTCCAGACCGCACGGTCTGGATGTATTCGGGCGTTATGAGGGTCCGCGTTGGAGATCTCCTTAGTTGTTTTAATCCGAACATTTTATTTGCTTTTAAATTTTGATGATTATTCCTCATAAAGAATATGATCACACCTCTTATATATTTTTACATTAATAATAGAGTAATAATATAAAATTTGATTTTCGGTGGCATAGCTATGATTGCTTAGGGTCGCCGCCTAGGCGTCCAAGAGAGACACGCCACCGCTGCTAGAGTAGCGCACTACCGTAATGCTCGCACCTTGGCACATACCATGTAAGAGAGGAGTCACCATGCCATAGCACTACCTCGGTTAGGGCTGGACATCAACGATGCCGACCCACATGCAAAGGGAGTACCCAACCCCTGCCGTCGAATCCCACTTGTCACCAACTGCCTTAACATGACCCCACCTAGCCGAGCACCACACGCAACCCCCAAGCTATCAGTTTAGGGCTGAGACCCAATCTAGATGTGTTGGTGCTCGGCTAGGTGAGGGTCTTCTCCCAACTGCCTTAACATTACCTCACCTAGCCGAGCACCACCGGTGTTGGCATCTAGATTGGGTCTCAGCCCTAAACTGATAGCTTGGTGGTTGCGGGTGACTAACACTGCTCGGAGTAGCATCTGCATTAACGTCCTAGCACGCCTCACAGTTGCAGCCGTCGACGCCATTGAAGCAAGCCCCGTCCCCGCGGCATGCCTCGCAACATCGCTATGGCCATCGACATTGTCGAAGCATCGGCGTGGCCGTCGGCGCCATTGATGTATGCCTCGCCACCACTCACATTGAAGCATGCCTTGCAGCATCACCATGGTCGTCGATGTCATCGTAGCATGCCTCATCGCCGTGTCCATCGAACCATCCTCGTGGTCGTCGAAGCATCACCACGGCTGTCGACACCATCGAAGTACGCCTCATCGCCACGGCCATTGAAGCATGCCTTGCAGCATCGCCTCAGCCGTCGATGTCGTTGTAGCATGCCTCGTCGCCATGTCCATCGAACCATCGTTGTGGTCGTCGAAGCATCGCCACGATCATTGTAACACACCTCGTGGCATCACCACGGCTGCCGACACCATCGAAGTACGCCTCATTGCCGCAGCCATTGAAGCACGCGTTGCAGCATCGCCAGGGCCGTTGACACCATCGAAGTACGCCTCGTCGCTGCGGCCATTCAAGCATGCCTTGTAGCACCACCATGACCATTGATGCCGTCATCGCATGCCTCATCGTCGTGTCCACAGAACCATCGCGGTGGTCATTGAAGCATTGTCACTATCGTCGACACCATCAAAGTATGCCTCGTCGCCGCGGCCAATGAAGCATGCCTTGTAGCATCGCCACGGCTGCCGATGTCGTCATAGCATGCCTCGTCGTCGTGTCCATTGAACCATCGCCGTGGCCATCGAAGCATCGTCGCGGCCGCCCCCATCGGGTTGCAGCAACGGTGGCTGCTGCGACCACCCCGTTGCAGGCTTGCAGCATGGACCGCGGCTGTTGCACCGGCGAACTGTGTGGTTGCAGCACCGACTGTGGATACGACATCGGCATGCTCTGCGGTTGCAGCACCGGCCGTGACTACGATGCCGGCAAACTCTGCGGTTGCAGCACGACGGCCGTTATCACCACCCATTTTGCAGCACCGGCGGCGGCGTGCGACGAGACATCGGCCAATGCTAGATTGGCAGTAACCGTGGCTGCTAAGAGACCACCAATTACAGCACCGACCCCGGGTTGCAGCACCCCGGCGAGATTATGCATTTGCGACACTGGTGAGCGCTGCCGCGAGTGGCGAACCTGGGGCCTTGTAGCTCCTGTGCCAGGCACCCGCCATCGCGCCCCAATCCCGCCGGCCTTGCAACTTCTCCTTGAAAGGGCCCTGCAGCGGCGCCTCCACACCACGGCTGTCTCAAGCCAACACTCAATTCAGCGGTGAAGTAGACGGGCAGGGAGAGAGAAGGAGCATTACATCGATTGTGGAAAAAGAGAGAGACAGGAGATGGTACTGTGGAGTTGTGGTGAACGCACGGTGTATAGGAGAAAAAAGTGTGGCAAGCCCTTCATCGGCTGGAATAAGGTTTTTGAGGGGGTTGTGGTGCGCGGGCCCGGTCGAAACACGTGGCAATCGCAGGATGCAGCTGGCGCAAGCATGTTTACATATGGTAAGATACTATTTGGTTAGAATCCAAACATATCCCTTAACCTTTTAGCAACAATTAAATACATACTAAACATCATGCCGTGTACTTTTTACACTAGGAAGGAAATAAATGCCTTTAAAAAACAAATGAAATTAATGAGGGAAATAAAGGAGTACCGCGTATTCTGGACTGCTGATCCAGGGACCACACGCTAGTAGCCCTAGGATTTGCATGCCAGCTATCCTGTAGTTATTTCAGTAGTGCTGGCACCTCGCCAGCGTGGCCAAAAACGTGATAGGAAACGAAAGAAAACAAATACATCCCGCCCAGAGACTCAAAAGGAAAGTAGTAACCTGCCCGCGTTCTCCGTTCCCCAGTCTTTCATCCTCTTTATAAAGCAGCAAAGCAACAGGGTGCCCCCATAGATCCAATTCCACCTTCCTCCTTCAAGAGCTCTGCCTATCTCTGCCAGCCCGCCGCCGGCGAACCTAGCACGAATCTCATCCCATGGATGCATCTTGCGCCGGCTCCTCCTCCAACCCCACTCCCTCCAGGCGTCGTCTCACCGTTCCCGTTCATGGGCGGCCTTCACCAACCCCGCTGCCGGCACACCCTGGTGAATGGCGGTCCCGCCCGGCCGTCTCATGGACCGTGGAGAACATCTATGAGGACTTCTCTGGCCGCCGCAGCGCGCTTGTCCAAGCCCTCACCACCGGTATGCCACGGGATGCTCCTTAGTGACACGTTTTTCTGGATATATGTGACGCCTACGTGCTGATGGATCTAACACCGATCTCTTCTCCTCGTTGCCATACACGCAGATCAGGATACATTATATGATTTATTGCGCGAGGAAGGTATGTAATATAGAGATCCAACAGTCCCAGAAATGTTATATCCATTGCTTGTTACAAAATTGTAAATCTGGCTGGCAAGAAATTCCAGATCCATTTTTTATTAAGAAAAATTAGTCATCAGTTCCGTACTGTTGCACGGGATAGTGGAGGTCTGTATTGAAACATGGGGAAACTTTGGCTGATAGTTTGGTCAGTTACTTTTAAACATATAAGCGTGTTTATTTTTGTATTAGACATAGGAAAAAATCTTTAGATCCCGTATTAGGCAGAGGCTGATAGTTTCATCTGACATGGAAGTTCAGATCCATTTTTTATTAAGAAAAACTAGTCATCAATCCCGTGTTTGCATGGCCTAGTGAAGTTCTGCACTCAAACATGGGGAAACTTAGGATGATAGTTTTGTCAGTTACTTTTAAACATATGACCTTGTTTATTTTTGTATTAGACATAGGAAAAAGAACTTCAGATCCGGTGTTTATTTTAGTATTAGGGATAGGCTGATAGTTTCATCTGACATGAAATCTCAGATCCATTTTGTATTAAGAAAAACAAGTCATCAATCCCGTGATTGCACGGGCTAGTGAAGTTCTTTATTTAATTAAACTTGGACTGATAGTTTGCTCAGTTGCTTTGAAACATATAATGGTCTTTATTTCTTATTAGACATAGGAAAAAGTATTGAGTTAGACAACTACGGGCATTTGTGGCTGTATTTTTTAGATCCTGCTGTCCCTAAAATTTTAGATCCATTTTTAATTACAAAATTGTAAATCCGGCTGACATGAACTCTCAGATCCGTTTTTTCATGAAGAAAAGCTAGTCATCAATCCACTGCGGTTGCACGGCCTAGTGAAGTTCTGTATTGAAACACAGCGGAATTTAGGCTGGTAGTCTGATCAGTTACTTTCAAACATATTTCTCCGGAAGAAAAAGGTTATTTTCAGAAATACAACCATGTTTATTTTTGTATTAGACAAAGGAAAAAGAGTATAGAGTTATAAACAACTCTCTGCATTAGTGGTAGTATTTTCTGCGTGCATAGACTTTTCCAATTGACTAGTGTGTGAAATCAATGCGCGTGATATATATTCTTGGTGTGCTATGTCCCCGATAACTCCAAATTGATATAAGATGTAACATGGTAGAAATTTTATGAAGACTGCATGTGTACTGGTGGGCTATAGTATTGCAAACGCGAAATTCTTTGGTGGATGTATACTTTTTTTCTCCTTTTCTCCTAAAGAAATACGATGGGGTTTGGTCTTAAGTTTATTATAGACATTCAACACTTGTCGCCCACAAAACCTTCAACTGTTTCTAGACATATCTTTTCTAGGACTCGATTATACATTACTATTTACATAGAATATTCATGCAAAAGTGTTCTACAAGAGTACATGAGAACATTTATTTTCTCCTGGTCATGAAGAGTATCCATGGTTCTATTTTGAAATATTTTAATTTTAAGTCACATAGTATATACATGTATATTCACTAAAATACGTCAGACAAATGATATAGTTTTCTATTTTTTTAGTAATGATGAATTTTTTTAAAAGAAAATTGTCGGGAAATACAGACTCTAGCTATTTTCCGCCGACAATGCACAGTGTATATAAACATATATACTTGTGTGCGCACAAGCGATCTTTCTCACGATGACGTAGAGAAGGCCGGCTTAATTTTAAATTACCCAAAAGTAGAGGGATTTGTGTAAATTTGGCAAACATAGAGAACTGCATATTTATCACGCCTCGTAGTAGGCCTAAAGTACCTGCAAATTCTAAGCCTTCAGCCAGTGATATGAACCTCGCCATCACCAAGCATATGCATGGCATGGGTGCTTCATGCAAAAAATATTTAATTAATTAAAGTGTCGAAAGTACTGCCCAAATGTAAAACAAACATGCAAACTAGCAATCTAATCTCCGGCTTTTTTTTACAACAGAGTTGTTTGACATGCACCAACATCAAACCTGTTTGAATAATATAATGACTTTTTGTCAAATCGATTGTTTGGTGAGGTAGTTTTTCTTAAATTAATGTAAATCTCATATGGTGCCCTCAATTACAATTAGTAAATATAAGATGGCGAGGTGTGCAGATCACTGGCTGATGTTGTGGTGTGATTCATTTTCTCGCTTCAGGTAAAGAGCCAATGTGCTTGTACGGGTACCCGGATGGTAGTTGGGAGTTGACGCTGCCGGAGGAGATGGTGCCGCCAGGCCTGCCGGTGCCTACACGGGGCATCAACCGCCGGCGAGATTATATGAACCGTTTTGACTACCTGACACTCGTCGCCCACCACTCCGACTCGTGGCTCATGGGCGTCACCTTTTTCTTGTCCACTTATCTCGCCGCCAACCAAAGGTATGTTACTACTACTGTTGCTGCTGCTACTACTACTATCACCACCACCACCACCACCACCACCACCACTACTACTACTACTTCGTTTCACAAACAGTTTTTTGAGCACTTAACATTTAGGACATTTATATGTGCAATCTACCTCTAAGAAACGTAACCAATAATTTCACAACACATACACTAGTAGAAAACAGGGCTTTGGTCCAGGCCGGGTCAGCCCATTAGTCCCGGTTCAGTCCAGAACCGGGACCAATGGGGGCATTGGTCCCGGTTGGTGAGCCCAGGGGGCCGGCCGGGCCATGTGGGCCATTGGTCCCGGTTCATCTGGACCTTCTGGTCCCGGTTGGTGGGATGAACCGGGACCAATGGGCCTCGCTCCTGGCCCACAACCATTGGTCCCGGTTCGTGCCTCAAACCGGGACTAAAGATTAGACCTTTAGTCCCGGTTTGAGGCACGAACCGGGACTAATGGGGTTGAGACCTTTAGTCCCGGTTCGTGCCACAAACCGGTACTAAAGGTCCCATTTTCAAACTCTATCCGCCCCCCCTGGATCGCCTTTTCAGTTAAAAAAATAAAAGAAAATGATGGAAATGTCAAAAAAATAAAAGAAAATAAGTTTCCCATGTGATATGTTGTCTAGTTGTTGGGAAAATTTGCAAATGTGAATTTTGACTTTATTTGCAAAATCTCTCTGAAATTTGTAAAAATGGGCATAACTTTTGCATACTAACTCAGATGAAAAAGTTTGTTATATGAAAAATCATCTACTCGAAAAGTTACGTCCGAATTTAACGGGGGGAACCCCGTTAAACATTTTCAAAATCCTCAAAAACCTAATTGAAAAAAGTTACGGGGCTTTTAAGATCTAGAGTGAAAAAAATCGAAAAAAAATCAAACAGTGCGCAAACTGTGGTCAAACAATGGTCAAACTAATTATTCTAGAATATTAGTGTTACTAAATAATTATTTCAGTTATTTCAATTTTGGTCAAATCTGGTCAAACTGTGGTCAAACAATGATCAAACTAATTATTCAAGAAATATTAGTGTTACTAAATAATTATTGTTTTTTAAAACAATAGTTTCAAAATAAAACTATGAAATGTGTCACTTCATGCTCAAGCAAAATTCCTGAAGGTTAATAGGATTGACATCTTAGTATTGTCAGGAAAACAACAAGTGCAGACTTGGAGCGAGGGAGAATAGAACCCAGAAGTTAAGCGTGCTCAGGCTGGGGGAGTGGGAGGATGGGTCACCGTTCGGGAAGTTAGATGATTTGGAATGATGAGGGGTGATTAGAGGATAAATTGAGAAGTGATGAGGGGTGGTGATTACAGACTAGAGGTTAAAATAATTCAGAAATTTGAAATTCAAAAAACAAATTCAAAAAAAAAATCAAAAAAAAATCATAAAATTTCCTTTAGTCCCGGTTCTGAATTGAACCGGGACTAAAGAGAGAGGCATTAGTACCGACCCTTTAGTTCCGGTTCCAGAACCAGGACTAAAGGCCCTTTTTCTACTAGTGATAAAGCATGTGCATGTAGAAGAATCTTTGAATGCAGCAAAAAGCGCAAAAACCTGTAACTTCTATCTAACAAAACTGAATGTAATTCCTATACTTTTAATCAAGCGTATAGAAGATTCTATTTTTTGACATAATATCTTATTTTCCATTTAACAAACACGAGAGAGAATACAGCTTCGACAGAACAGTAGTCATGCAGAACCAATTATTAGAGCCTCAACATTAAATAATGGGCTATATATTCTTATTAGGGGCGATCTTCGTCTTCTATTTAAATCATTATGTTTTTGTGCTTATATAGTTCCTCCATGCATCAAGAATGTCATGTGTTACATATTGCTTGCGAAGCCAATTGCTGATTTGGTGATGTTGGTTTACTTTCTCGTTCAGGATACGTTTATTTGATATGGTAAACGAGATGCGAACAGTCCATGACGAATACTATCTCTCTTATGGTCTTCCTTGGCTATCAACATTTGCGCATTACAATGCAAAGAGGGAGTCGAACACACCAACTCAAGAGAATGTGTCCAATCCAGATGTAGACTCTATCACACCTGCTGAAGAGAACGTGCCACCTTCTCAAGACTCGATGCAAGTTTTGTCTGCTCCAAACAGGGACTCTAGGAAGCCTGCTGAAGACAAACAAACGGATAATGAAGTTACCGACTTTTGCGGATCTTGTAATGCTCCGTATCATGCCAATGCCTTTTGGATTGGTTGTGACGAATGTGACCAGTGGTTCCATGGCAAATGTGTGAACGTAACTGCCTCTGAAGCAGAACATATCAAAGAATACAAGTGTCCTGACTGCATCCGCGAGGTGATCGGAGAGTAGGATATAATATGTGCACCATTCCTTTATTTTAGGGTATGCAGTCACCCTTTGTATGAAAAATGATTAACTAGAAAGATAGTGAGAGAGGCATTACATTCTTTTCCCATTCCATTGGGATATATTTAAGAATTCAGTTTACAATGTCTTGACTCTTGAAACAGGCTTTCGCCTTGCTATATTAATATAGCAACCACCTGACAGAACTGTGATATCACTGATGGGCAAACAGGACAATCAAGCCCAGAAAGAGAAACAAATGCCAAAGCGATGATTTCCAGCAACCGGCGCCACGCTCTTATGCCTCTGAATTCCACCATGCTCCTATGCCTCTGAATTCCCGCATACCAAACAACACCTTCAAGAAGTACTACGAAGACAATGATGCTGCTGCCCAGACAGATCCTCGGATTTCTGCCGGTACACGGAGAGGAGTGCCGACGGGGTACACCTGACGCCCTTCAAGAAGGGAGGCGGCGCCCACAAGCGTCACCATGGCGCCCACAAGCGTCACCGTGTTGGTGCCGGCTGAACCGGCAAAGATTTTTCCCGACCCCCGCACCGCTGGTAACTGCAGACCAAACATGGTAGTGTAGCACTTTTGCAGAAGTATGCCAATGAGTAATCGTCACAACAAAGAGCTGAGAAGAGTATTTATGGATGCGTTTCTGTCACACACACAAGGCCTCATAGCTCTTGTATGAAGTACTGCGTGGGCTTCTTCAAATACTACTACTGTCGTCATAACTGTGTTTATTTCTTATTAGGCATAGGAAAAAATGTATTGAGTTAAACAACTAAGGGCATTTGTGGCCGTACTTTTAGATCCTGCTGTCCCAGAATTCTTTAATCCGTTTTTAATAAAAAATTGTAAATACGGCGGACATGAAATCTCAGATCCGTTTTTCATGAAGAAAAAATATTCATCAAAATCCAGTGCTATTGCACGGGGTAGCGTAGTTCTGTATTGAAACAAAGAGGAATTTAGGCCAATAGTTTGATCAGTTACTTTCAAACATATTTCTTTGGGAAAAAGGTTATTTTCAGATATACGACCGTGTTCATTTTTGTATTAGACAAAGGAAAAAGAGTATCGAGTTATAAACAACACCGTCCATTAGTGGTTGTATTTTTTGCATGCATAGACTTTTCCAATTGACAAGTGTGTGAAATCAATGCGCGTGATATATATTCTTGGTGTACCATGCCCCAAGAATTCCAGATTGATAGAAGATGTAACATTATAGCAATTTTATGTAGTCTACATGTGTACTGGTGGGCTATAGTATTGCGAATGGGAAATTCTTTGGTGGATGTAGTCCGTCCATTTCAAAATATAGTGCGTCCGCGTTTTTCGAGGTCCAACTTTGACCATTAATTTAATCAACGAGACCGACTGCGGCAGGAGAAAAAATTATATAATTGAAAACTTGTTTTGAATACGAATTCACTGGTATAACTTTTGCTCCCGCCGCAGTCAGTCTTGTTGGCTAAATTTATGGTCAAAGTTGAAGGACGAGAATAGAGGAAGCACTATATTTTGGAACGGAGGGAGTATAATTTTGTGTCCTTTTATATCCTAAAGAAATATGATGGGGTTTGGTCTTAAGTTTATTACAGACATTGGACACTTGTCGCCGACAAACCTTCAACTTTTTGGATCATATATTTTCTAGGATTCGATCTTGCATTAATTTTATAAGAGTACATGAGGGCAATCATTTTCTCCTGGCAATGAAGAGTATCCATGCACTGTATTATATTTTGAAATATTTGTAATTTTTAAGCTGCATATATTACATACATATTTTTCACTAAACAACATCAGATAAACGACATAGTTTTCTATTAATTTTAGTAATGATCAAATAAAAAAACAAAATTGCTTGGAATATGGATTCTAGCTAATTTCCACTGGCAATGCACAGTGTGTATAAACATATATACTTGTGTGCACACATGCGATCTTTTCATGGAAGATATAGAGAGGGCCAGCTTAATTTTTTAAATTCACCAAAAGTAGAGAGATGTGTATAATTTTGGCAAAAATAGAGATCTGTATATTTATCATGCCTCGGAACAGGATTGAAGTACCGGGAAATTCCAAGCCTGCAGCCAATGGTATGAACCACGCCAACACCAGCCATATGCATTGCATGGGTGCTTCATGCAAAAAACTGTTATAACTAAAGTGACAAAATTGTACCGCCCAAATCTAAAACAAACACGCAAACTAATAATCCAATCTACGGAATTTTTTTTTACAATAGACATGCTTGACTCTATCACACCTGCTGAAGAGAACGTGCCACCATCTCAAGAGTCGATGCAAAATTTATATTCTCCAAACAAGGACTCTAGGAAGCCTGCTGAAGACAAAGAAAATGATCATGAAGTTACATACTTGTGTGAAACCTGTAGTGCTCAGTACCATGCCAACGCCTTTTGGATATGCTGTGACACATGTGACAAGTGGTTCCATGGTAAATATGTGAACATAACTGCCACCGAAGCAAAACATCTCAAACAATTCATGTGTGCTGACTGCATCGGCGAAGAGATCGGAGAGTAGGATATAATGTGTGCATGCTTCCTTTATTGTTGTGTATGCAGTCACCGGCCCTTTGTATGAAAAATGCTTAACTACGTACAAAGGTAGTGAGAGAGGCATTACATTCTTTTCGCATTTCGTTGGGATATATTCAAGAATTCATGTTACAATGTTAACCGGATAATGTAAGAGAAGTAAGTTTTTTCTTTAAATTAGCCCAGATGAGCGCTTCTATGCTCTTTTAATATTTGTTTGCACCAATCTTGAAGAGCTCCGAGGCACTAATTGCTGCAAGAACGAACTTCCACTTGTGAGATGTAGTGTAGACGTGTATAACGTGGACTTAAAGCTCCTCAAATGTTAAAAATAGATTATGTGAGCTTTAGAGAAAAAATGAATGAATAATAGTAACATAAAATTATTAATAATGATAAAAACAATTCATCGAACAGTGACTATATGAGGAACAAATTTCTGCACAACGTGTGAAAAAGCTTGCAGGGCCTAGATCTTCACCGTCTCATCCACAGGGTAAACAGCATCGATCTGGAGTTCTGCAAGTGTGTAATAGGAAGGGAGCCTTGGAAGCTCATGTAGCGGCAGCTTGCCGGCCATCTGTGTACGCCAAGATAGCTAGCTTTGGGAGGCATTGGTCTCGGCGGCAACAATTAGTTCATATATTCCATGTTCGATGCTAGCCGTAAGATCAACTCCTCCAATAGAAACTAGTAGTACACCTTGCATTACTATGGACTACAGTGCATATAAATGAATCATACAGATGTTTAAAGTCGTCTCCAAGATCGAATATTATTTCTCTCTCATAAGTCATAAGTCCGAACACATTCAGACATAAATGGGTGCCCAGCTCCCCAAAATCCAACCGTCTGAACAGTCCGGGCTCCCCAAATCCAGTCCATATGTGGAGAAGAAATATGGTTGTCTGAACTATCCGTCATGTTATCTCAAACACGCGGTCCCAACACAACAAATCCACCCTTGGACACACCATTCCCTTTTCCTGCCAGACCCTCCCCCTTCCCGCTCGTTTTCCCGTTGTAGCGGGATATTTCTTGCTGGAGCCCTCTCTTTTGAAATTTGATGAAGCCCACCTCGCTTTCGTCATGGCACATTTTCTCCTTCAGACTGTACTTCGACACAGACAACCTAGGAGAAGTCCCCCGCCAATCACCCCGCTCGCCCTCATCCTCCCCC
>NC_041392.1:61757559-61797014 GCF_002162155.2 Triticum dicoccoides | reverse complement strand
CCGCCCCCCGCAGTGTCTGTGTTGATCCGCCAACGCCATCAAGGGGGACGAGGCATGTGCCGCTCAGGACGCCCCTCCAAGAAGGCAGACCCCATATCTGCTGAGCCATTGCCACGTTGTAACATATAGTTCAATCTCGTGCATGACCACGAAACAAAAATATAATGTCTTTTGTTGGGCATGCAACTGATACACCACCGTGTCCATTATTAACTCTTGAATCAACCAACCAAAGCATTTACCCTCCTATCCTTGCTAAAAAAATGCATGACTTGATGAAAATGAATGAACCACCCTCTCATACAATTTTCTGCAAAGCCATCTCTAGTGAAAGGAAATTCCCCGCATTTTTAATGTAAGGAAAATATTCCACCTAGACAGCCTTGACTGAACATACCAACTCTACCCCCATCCCGCTCACTCTCAACCCTCACTTTTATCGCAAAATCCACGAACTCGTGTTTTAAATGAGCCAGCGATCAATGCCACCGTGGGAGGCCAGCATCAAGGGGCAAAGGCGGCAACCGCCTTAGCTTAGTGCTAATTCAACCCATGGTGACTAACTTAATTTAATTCCGTTGGTCACTAGCTAACTTAATTTAATTCCGTTCACTTGACGTCTCGCACACTAATTCTACCCATGACCAGTTCTGCTCTAGCCATTCTAAGTAAAACACAATGGTAGCATGCCCCCTTGAGAAGTTATGTCGGTAAAGTGTTTGATGAGGGAGAACCAAGACACACCTCCATTGTTGATGTCCCTCTCTTCTTCATTTGGTGCCTTTCATCAGCTGGCCCGATGAACAACCTAGATCCCATGATGGCGGAGCTGCACACCGGCGATGGCCGCTCGGCCCGGACGTGGCATTGACCCGTTGTCATCAAAGTTTAGTACCAAGGGGCTACATAACCATGGTTCACTGTCCCATGAGTCCCTCCATTGTGTGGCGGTCCTCTTGGCCATCTCGGCTTTACTGATGATGAGTGGGTGGTGCTAACCACGACAGGATGGGGGAATCGGGGTTGATGCAGATGACGTGGATGAACTGATCGTGTCAGAGCTTGTTCATGAGCACGAGGTGGCGTGAAACACTAATTGTGTGGGGTGTAGTATTTTTGTTTGTGTATCTATTTATATATGCAAAAAAACTCGTTGTTCTAGTTTCCACTAAAATGGAATATACTCTTGCTACTGTTATTATATGCATATAAGCACAAATATGTTTGATTATTATTTTGGAGCACATGCATAATTAAGATTAAAATCTAAAAAGCTATCTTGCGAGACACCTCTGTTAATTTCTCCACCAATCATCAATGGCTACACCATTCTATCTCATTTCATTTTACATAGATAGACGACATTGCTAAGCTGCAACGAAAACCAACAGTGTGTTATATGTAGTGTTCACACTCACAGTTGCATCCAGGAACATTCGCACATAAATTTGTTCAGTCAAGATAGTGCATCATATCTCCAAATACTTCAAGGTCAATCTAAATGAAATTCAGAACTACATACGACAGAATTACCTGCACGGGAAGATCATGAAATAATCTACATAAAATTCAGATTGGTTGAGCTACCTCGTGGTAGGACTAGAAAATCAATACTTACTATGTCAGGCTCTTCCCTGTCATATCTTCCATTATCTGAACCACCGAGTTTCAGAAGATCATAATTATATGCCAGATCGCTCAATCCTGATGAAGAAAAATTCAATAGTTAATTGCATTAAAGTTTTCGGTACAATAGTATGTTGTACAAAAATGAGTTAAATGAAGCACTACATGTTAGTATTATAAGATGTTGCCGCTGTTCATACCAGGTAGTTTGGATCACCGTCTGTAGAAAAAAAAGTCTTAATTGCCAGATTTGCTGCCACTACAAGGTACTTCTTGAAATACACAGTAAATGCCATCTGATGTTTGCTAAGTGTAAATTCAGTCTTGTAATACTATCACACAGTGAAGGCCATAATGTGGGATCGACATAGTAAAGGCCATAAGTGATTGCTTACTGTAATTAAATAATAAGGACAGGTAGCATTTAATACATATTGTTCCATGTCAGTCTTCTAATCCTATCACACACACACACACACACACACACACACACACACACACACATGTAATATAATCATTCATGGAGTCGTAGCAAGAAGACAAGGGAGGGTGGGATCTGGGAGCGAAACCAAACCTGTTTGGGCTCGAAGCCGAGACGGCGCACGATAGGCTGCTGCACTTCCTCGTCATTCCAACTTCTTCGGCATATATACCTCAGACATGATCCTGTAGGCACCTGGGATCACAAAACCACATGGAGTAGTTGGCGAAGCATACCCTTCTTGTCATCATATGCAGTCGAGCACAAAGACGACCTCACCTGTAGTGTCGCCAAAAATGTGCTCCCCCTCACAAGCGCATCAAATTACCGCTACATTGAAATGTCGTCACCCTTGATCCTTGGCGGCTGCGGCGTAGAGGAACGTCCAGAGAGGTAATTCGAAGGCAGAGTCAGTGGCGCCGAGAGCGTTGCTGTGAGAGGATAGCAGGGGAGCGGCAGCGGTTGGAACCCTTGCCGGGTCGGGTGTGGGGGAGAGGGATGTGTGGGGCCAACTTCAGTCAGGGAGCGAAAATTCAGGGTGAAAAAAACCGAGTGTGAGAGAACCCTATGTGGCGCTCTCCTCACGTGACAAGGAAGAAATGGTCTAGTCGGAATCGGGGAGATTGCTTATTTTTGTGGGATGGATGAAGTAGCGAATAGAGAATTGGATGAGTCGGTAGGAGGCGCGTAGGTGGGGATTACATGAGAGGGGAGGTCGAACGAGGAGGGCTAAAGGAGGTTGAGGGGAGATGGGGTTTATTTGGAAAAATGCGGTGGGTTGAAAATTAATGGGAAGGGTGCAACATACGCGGGAGCGGAGGTCAAACGGAACAAACGAAACAAGAAAAAAACATATGCGGTGAAAACAGAGATATGTGGGTGGGATTGAAGAAAAAATATCTACGGAAAGTTGTGATTATGATTCAATACTAGAGATGATGATAGATAATAAATAGCGTAGTGCGCGGGATTAGCTATTCATTATTCAAAAATATCTAGTTCTATTTTAAAAGGTTATCGGGAAAAATCTTCTGTCTGTCTTTAGGAATGTGATATCACTTATATGTTGCGATGTCCAAATTTTGAATTACCCAATATTTACGTGATTTGTTTGAATCGACGTCTGCCAAATCAAGAAGGAAAAAAATGAAAAGGAAGGTTGGGTGAATAGATCCGGGTTTTTGGTGGGAGGGAGAAAAAACCAACATGGAGCGTGGTGATATGTTGAGGTGAAATAAACCATGCATACCGACCTACCAACTCCCCTTTTAGGAGTGTAGATTTGGAAGGTTATCGAGAAAAAAATCTTTAGTATATCTTTTAGGAAGGTGACCTTACATATATAATGTTTCTAAATTCTTATTATTTACCTAATATTTACATGATTGAATTGAATCGGCACCTACCAAAGCAAGCATGAAAAAAATGAATCCGAAGGTTGGGTGGATCGATCCGTTTTTTAGTGGCAGTGAGAAAAAAATCAGCATGGAGGGGGTGGTGTTCACCAACTCCCCTTTTAGGAGTAGAGATTTAATAATAGAGATAATGATAGATAATAAATGTGATAGGATGTGGTATTATCTATTTCTTATTGAGGAATATCTTATTTTGATTTGGAAGGTTATTGAGAAAAATCTTCTCTTTGTCTTTTAGGAAGGTTATCTTACATATATGGTGCGATTTCGGAATTCTTAATTAGATGATATTTACATGGTTGAATTAAATTAGCACCTGCCAAAGAAGGCACGAACAAGTGAGAGGAGGATCAGAAAAATTGATTTGGTATCAAGATGTAGCGAGAAAAACCAACATGGAGGGAGTGTTGGGCGGTGAGGCAAAAACAAAAACCATGGATACTATCCTGCCTACTGGCCTTGTAAAAGTAGAGATATTGAGAGCGCTTTGCGTTAAGGACTATGAACTCAAGATTCACGTGGTCTGGTTTAACCCTTCGGTCCGATGAACCGGACCTGGCTGTTGGCACCTGTGGATTAACTGGATGGCCCACATAAACAATAGGGTCCACCGGGGACATAACCTTTCGACCCGAAATCCTATCCCGTGCCTTAAGCGCCGAATATAGGTATTTTGGTACAGGGTGCACACCCTCCGTGTACCCTAGGTTTCTATAGCGGGCCGGCCCATGTGCTCCTTCTCTGTTTCTATAAAAAGAAAAAAGGTGCGTGCTACCCAGGATTCAAACCCGCGACGGGGGTCTTAGGATTTCAACCCCATAACCACCCGACCAACTGACCTCAAGTATTACATAGTGGTTTCTTTGGCCTTTTCTTCTTTCTTTCTTATTTTTCTCTGTCCCTTTTACATTTTTTTCAAAGTCACGCACTTTTTTTGTGAAAGAAATTCGTGAAACTTTTTCTTGATAGTAGATTCACTTTTTCAAATTCGATGGACTTTTTTCAAAACTAATGAACTTTCTCAAATTCAATGAACTTTTTCGAATTCGATGAACTTTTACAAGCTCGATGAACTTTTTCAAAACCGATGAACTTTTTTGCAAACTAGATGAACATTTTTCAAAACCGATGAACTTGTTTTCAAATTTGATGAACTTTTTTTTCTAATTTTCTGAACTTTTATGAAAATTCATGTACATTTTTTAATTCATGATTTTTTCATTTTTTTCCCTTTTTTATTTTTAAATAAGAAGGCTTTTTTGACAAGTGCTCGCAAGAAAAAAAAGGTTACCAAGGAGTGGTCGAGCGAGCATCATTCAAGAGAATGGGCCACGACCGACTAGGAAAGTGATCGGGCACTGAAGGCGCCAACGAAGAGGTCTCCCTTTCGACCATAGGGTCGAACCACTCACTATTAGTCATGACATCATAGCCGCCGCCAGCCAAGCACCTGCAATTTTCGCCGCGCCTACGCACACTTCAGCTTGCGTCGCCGCACCGGCGACGTGTCCGTCTCGGCATCATCCATGGCACCATGTCGCACCGCCCTCCAGGCAAGTCATACCGCGGCTCCGGGAACACGTCTCCATTGTCCGTGGCACCACACCCACAACCACGCTGGCCATTTTTGACTGCTAGAGTGAGCGCTCAGCAAGCCGGTGCTTGCCCTGTAGCTCATGATGCGAGACGGCTACACGTCTGTCTTGTCATTGTCTGGGACACCATAGCTACTGCCACGCCCCTACATGCTGCTGCTTGAGGCATGAGAGCATCTACAACTAGAGTCCTCAGATATCCGCCCCAAACGACCGGGCATCTTGCCTAGTACATCCCAAACACAAAATTGCGACCCAACTAGACTTGTCAAATCTAGCCCAAATACCAGGATTGACCGACATTTCCCATAGCAAACACATATCTCGGGCGGATATGAAGATGTCCAGACATGTACATCGCTTAGGACAGACCGCAAGGGTCCATGCAGACAAAAGCGTAAACTAGTGGTCTTACGTGTGCCTCCTTAGTTCATCGATGAGGACGCATTGGCGTCGTGTGGTGCCGCTCTAGCATGCCATGTGACGATACATGTCCGGCTATGTAAGCCAGACGGCAAAAGCCCAACCATAGACCGCCTCCATTTCTTCCCCCTCCTCCCCTCCACCGCCGTGACATTCAATCCATCCATCAGCCGCTAACCACTAGTTACAACATGCTCACTCCCGAGCGGCAGCTGTAGCTGCTAGAGGAGATCCAGGGCAGGCGCGAAGATCGGATCACAGCTAGCCTGCCTCTGGATTCGGTGTAGCCCGAGGCGGAGGAGGAGGAGGTGGAGGTGGAGGCAAAGAAGGAGGATGCGGTCATAGAGGAGGAGGTGGAGGAGGACTCAGAGGAGGCGCATCAGGCAGATTTGGCATCTACCGGCTTCGCCATGGTCGATGCCCGGAGTTCGAGGTGGCCCCGACAGAGGAGGCAACGGATCAGCATGCCATTCTTCACTCCCGAGGAGGAACCGAAGGTTCGCCCAGCTGCCAATGACCATAACGACG
Organism: Triticum dicoccoides; assembly: GCF_002162155.2. Taxonomy (NCBI): domain Eukaryota; kingdom Viridiplantae; phylum Streptophyta; class Magnoliopsida; order Poales; family Poaceae; genus Triticum; species Triticum dicoccoides. The sequence continues at coordinate 61,790,946 of NC_041392.1, read as the reverse complement.
GCGACCCCGACATCAATTTCATCCACATATCTGACGAGAAGGATGAGTAGTGTAGATGATAGTTGGTAGTACAAAGATCTTGCTTTTTTGGATGGTTTTGTATGAAAATGCTAATTGAAAAATGCCTACTATGGTTGTTGGAGTTGTCATGTGGGGTCTGACCGGTCACTATCCACGGACGTGGCCGGGCGTGTTCGGGGGCATTCGGCAACTCAAATTAGGTATCCGTCATTGTAGATGCTCTAACGAAGTGATACGTCTCCAGCTTATCTATAATTTTTTATTGCTATTATATTATCTATTTTGGATGTCAATGGGATTTATTTTACACTTTTATATCATTTTTGGGACTAACCTACTAAACGTAGGCCCATCCCAAATTGCTATTTTTTTTGCCTATTTTAGGGTTTCGAAGAAAAGGAATATCAAACGGAGTCCAAACGGAATGAAACCTTCGTGAACGTGATTTTCTCAACAAACGGGATCCAGGAGACTTGGAGTGGGCGTCAAGAAACAACGGAGGAAGCCACGAGGCAGGGGGGCGCGCCTACCCCCTATGCGCGCCCTCCACCCTCGTGGGCCCTCCGTTGCTCCACCGACGTACTTCTTCCTCCTATATATATATCCACATATCCCCCAAACATCCAGGAGCACCACGAAAACCTAATTCTACCGCCGCAACCTTTTGTACTCGAGAGATCCCATCTTGGGGCCTTTTCCGGAGCTCCGCCAGGGGGGGCATTGATCACTGAGGGCCTCTACATCAACTCCATGGCCTCTCCGGTGATGTGTGAATAGTTTACTTTAGACCTACGGGTCCGTAGTTATTAGCTAGATGGCTTCTTGTCTCTCTTTGGATCTCAATACAAAGTTCTCCTCGATCTTCTTGGAGATCTATTCAATGTAATCTTCTTTTGCGGTGTGTTTGTCGAGATCGGATGAATTGTGGGTTTATGATCCAGATTATCTATGAACAATATTTCATTCTCCTCTGAATTCTTTTATGTATGACCGGTTTATCTTTGCAAGTCTCTTCGAATTATCAGTTTGGTTTGGCCTACTAGATTGATCTTTCTTGCAATGGAAGAAGTGCTTAGCATTGGGTTCAATCTTGCGGTGCTCGATCCCAGTGACAGAAAGGGAACCGACACGTATTGTATTATTGCCATCGAGGATAAAAAGATTGGGTTTATATCATATTGCATGAGTTTATCCCTCTACATCATGTCAACTTCCTTAAAGCATTACTCTGTTCTTATGAACTTAATACTCTAGATGCATGCTGGATAGCGGTCGATGTGTGGAGTAATAGTAGTAGATGCAGAATCGTTTCGGTCTACTTGTCGCGGACGTGCACTACAAAAAAAGAGACAGCCATGACATTTTGGGCCGAACAAAAAAAATTCTATCATACATATGACACTTCTATGACGATAATTATGACAAAACCTGGTATCATCATAGATGTGGTGGGCTCCTACTTCTATGACGAAAAATCATGACAAAAAATGGGCTTTTCGTCCTGGGCGGGCCGGAGACGCAGCTGCATGACATTCTTTGGGCCGTCCATGACGGAAAAAACCGTGGTAGAAGCGAGGGGGAGGAAATTTTCAGGGAGTTACCAGTTACGGTGGGAGGTCAGGGGCCGAGCGATGCGCGTTTCTCTCGTAACGTACGCGCGTGTGTGCGAGGCGTTGACTCGAACTGAACCCGAGCGAGGCTTTGGGCTCTAACTGAACCTGAGCGATTGCGCTGCAGGCTACGAGTTACTGAACCCGAGCGATTGATCGATGGTTGTTAACTAGACCCGATCGAGCGATTTCTTCTCTACTGCTGCTAACTGAAGCCGATCGATGTTGCCTCTGGGATGAACAATGAGCGTTGTGGGGGGGTTGGATGAACAGTGAGCGGTGGCGTTGCCTCTGGATGAACAGGACCCCGTGGTGTGGTGGAGGGCTGGATGAACAGTAGACGGTGGAGGGGTGCCCGTAGAGGAGTGGTTGAACAGGACCCCGTGGTGTGGAGGGCTGGATGAACAATAGACAGTGGAGGGGTGCCCATGGAGGGGTGGTTGAACAGTAGCCGGTGGAGTAGTGCGCGGTGGAGGCTGGATGAACAGGAGCCTGTGGAGGCTGGAGGAGGTCGACGGTGGAGATGAACAGTATCCCGTGGAGTCCCGTTTTGCGGTATGTCACACCCCTCACGATGAACAGGACCCCTGTTTTGACCGTAGGAGGTCCATTTCGTCCGTTTTGCGGTACGCCACACCCCTCCCGATGAACAGGACCACCGTTTCAACCGTAGGAGGTCTGTTTCGTCCGTTTTGTAGTACGCGACACCCCTCCCGATCAACAGGACCCCCGTTTCGACCGTAGGAGGTCTGTTTCCTCCGTTTTGCAGTACGCCAGACCCCTCCCGATCAACAGGACCCTGTTCCAAACGTAGGAGGTCTGTTTCCTCCGTTGTGCGGTACGCCAGGCCTCGTTTTCATCGCCGGTTCCTTCCAAGCCCTCCCGATGAACACGACCACGCATTCCGTTCCGACCAAGCCGGTTGGCTCCCACGCGTTCCGTTGCCTCCCTATGAACACGATGCATTTCGTTGCCTCCCCATGAACACGACGCATTCCATTGCCTCCCCATGAACACGACAACGACGTTGTTTCTCCGTTCCGACCCAGCCATGTACACGAGCCCTGGCCGTACGTATGCACGAGTAGGCGTTCGAGACCCCGCCCGTATGTACACATACATGGCAGTATTTTATTTCTTGCACCCTGGCCGCTGTACGTACGTGTACACGCTACGTGCGCGCCTCTACTACGACACGTACGCGCCTCTACTACGACACGTGCGCGCCTCTACATCCACCAGTATATATGTACGTACACGTTCGCGACCAGAATGACAACGCTACGCACGCTTCGACCAGGTGGGTCCCGACTGTCAGGCACTTCCTTGCCTGCGAAGATGCAGCTGGTGGGTCCCAGCAGTCAGGGGGGCGAATCGTTTTTTTGCCCGGACGCACTTCCTTGCATGTGAAGATGTAGCTGGTGAGCCCAGCAGTCAGGGCAAATGTTTTTTTCACGAAATACGGTGGCCCGTCCGATGGGTCCCCGCTGTCAGGTGGAGGAATAATTATTTTGCACGTAATATGGAGGCACTTCCTTGCTGCGGCCGGGGACCCAGCTGTCAGCCTCTCCACGTACAGTCCACGTCCGATGGAAGTCGTTCCTTAACCACGTTGACCACGCCGCGCCGAGAGCACCAGGGCGGTGGACGACGGCGAGGCCTACGAAGGGGACGACACGGAGCCGGGGAAGACGCGACAGAGGATGCCCACGCGTAGAGGAGTACGAGGGTTCACTGGTTCGCTGTGGTGTGAGGCTACCGTCGCTGCAGAATAATAGGGGGTGTTGGTCATTGACCATGTTGACCAGACCGCGCCGAGAGCACCGGGGCGGTGGACGACGGCGAGGCCTAGGAAGGGAACGACACGGAGGCAGGGAAGACTCGGCAGTTGTTTCCCACGTGGAGGGGAGTACGACTGTACGAGGGTTTACTGGTTCGTCTGCCGTCGCCGGAGAATAACAGCAAGTGTGTGTGAGTAGAGGGATGGCTAGGCCAGCGATGGGAGTACGGTGGGGCGGTGAGGCCTGCGCGGCAGCACAGCCGGCCACGGGGAGGAGGGAGCAGGCAGTCCCGCCGGCGCTTGTTTGAGCGGATGGAGCAGGAAGAGCAGAGATTGAAGAAGCACGATGGCCGTTCGATGGACATCCAACAATCACTGCTTGTGCGTCAACCTTTTTTTTAGGAAAGCCTCAAATCTGTGGAAAACAACATACAGGCCATCTGCCATTATTTCTAATAATTTACATCCCATTTGCTAATTCTTAAGATTTTCTTTGGAGCCCATATTCTTTTTGTTAGCATTACAGCCCATATTGTGGCCATGGTTAAAAAATTATACGAAATTTTGCATATTTCGGTGCGGTCCGAACTGTTTTTAATCTCGAAATTTCGACTCACATTCAAACTGATTTTAAAAATAAATGTATATCAATACAAAATCCAACAAGTTCTCCACGCATAAAAATTAATGTAATTTAAAGTCTCGAAATGAAAAAAAATATTTGAAACTAATTGCCGGTTTGGTGTGTTTTAAATATGTACAACCCATTTCTCATTACTGATGGACCATTTTCTCGGTCAGTCGAATGAAAGCTCTCCTCGTCTTGAAAGATTTCCAGCCCAACACGCCTGACAAAGCGACTTACTTGGCAAATTACAAAAAAACAGGGCTGTGGCCATGGACCCAGCTGTCAGCCTCTCCACGTACAATAATCTTCCGATGGAAGTTGTTCCTTGACCATGTTGACCATGCCGCGCGGAGAGCACCACGGCGGTGGACGACGGCGAGGCCTAGGAAGGGGACGACGCGGAGCCGGGAAAGACACGGCAGTGGAAGCCTGTGCGGAGAGGAGTACGAGGGTTCACTGGTTCCGTTGCGGTGTGAGGCTGCCGTCGCGGTAGGGCCTGGCCAGCAGTGGGTATAGTAGGGGGCAGTGAGGCCTCCGCGGTAGCACAGCCGACCACGGGAGGCAGGAGCATGCGGCACGACCGGCGCTGCTTTGGGCGGCTGGAGCAAGAAGACCAGAGGTTGAAGAAGCACTACGACCGTTGGATGGACATCGTACGGTCACTGGAGCTAGAATCGTTCATATTGACTAAGTTGACAAAGCCCTTCGTCCCCGTCAACTTAGTAGGCCCACAAGTCAGCTTCCCACCAAGGTGGGTCCCTGCTAGCCGGGGGAGTATTCATTTTTTTATGCTTAATAAGGAGGCACTTCCGATGGGTCCGAGCTGACAGCGGGGGGAACGTTTTTTTCGCGAAATACGGTGGCCCGTCAGGTGGGTCCCAGCAGTCAGGGGGCAATTTTTTTTTTTTGCAAAATACGGTGGCCTGTCCAGTGGGTCCCTGCTGCCAGTTGGAGGAATCATTATTTTTCGTGTAATAAGGAGGCACTTACTTGCTGTGGCCGTGGACCCAGCTGAGACTCTCCACGTACAGTATACTTCCGATGGAAGTCGTTCCTTGACCGCATTGACCTCGCCACGTTCCGTTGCATGCATGTGTCCATGGGCATGGTGCGTCCCCACTGTCAGCCTCTCATGTACAGTCATCTTCCGATGACTCTCGGTTGTTGACCATGTTGACCAGACCGTGCCAAGCGCACCCAGACTGGAACGACCCGGAGATGGAGAAGAAGGGGCAGTGGAGTCGCAGATGGAGAGGAGTGGGAAACTTCACTGCTTCGGGTGCGTGGCAGCACAGTCGCGGTGCCGCCCACGGGAGACAGGAGCAAGAACAGACATTGAAGAAGGAGCACGGCTGTTGGATTAACATCCAACGGTCCAGCTGCTAGAATCATTTGTTGATTAAGTTGACAAAGCCGTGCGTACACGTCCGCTTAGTAGGCCCACAAGTCAGTCACCAAATCTGACGGGTCCCAGCTGTCAACGGGATGAATAATTTTTTTCGCAAAACAAGGAGGCACTTCCTTCCTTGCGAAGATACAACCGATGGGTCCCAGCTGTCAGGTGGAGGAAACATTTTTTTCAGCTTAATAAAGAGGAACTTTCCTTGCGTGCGACCATGGACCTCGTGGGTCCCAGCCGTCAGGCTCTCCACGTATAGTCCTCTTCCGATGACTCTCGTTTGTTGACCACGCCGCACCAAACGCAGCGAGGCGGTGGACGACGGCGAGGCTCCGGACGGGAACGACTCGGAGATGGGAAAACGCGACAGTGGAGTCGCAAATTGAGAGGAGGAGAAGGGTTATAGCTGGTTCTGTTGCGGCGTGGGGCTGTAGTCTGTGGAGAATAACAGGAGGTGTCGAGGGGTGGAGGGATAGCCTGGTGTCACGACCGGTTTTCCAATAAAAATATTTATTGATAAACCAGTCTTTTGAGTCCAGTATGAGATAAATCCTCCTCACTGGTAGACAATTTCTTGATACAATAAGCCAGTAGCATAAAATATATTACAGGGTTGAACTGCGGTCGCTCAACCAAATTATTACAAGCACGCCAATAATCATACATAATGGCGGACAGGACACAGTGGTGTGGAAACATACTACTGACTCATGGATAGGTGGGTGGTGGAGAAGCACAGCGGGAAGGGAAATACAAGACTCTAAGAATATCATTTCATCGAACGTCGAGGTGAGGCTCGATAAATTTATTTGGTAGCGGAAGCGGATATAAAACAGTGGCCAAATCCAGGGTCGCACGAGACTGACTGGGACTCCTCTAAGTGTCGGACTCACTATCGAACTCTTCATCCATGAGATCACCTTCGTCAGCATCTGGCCAAATCAACAAGCCAGTGAGTACTTTGAAAGTACTCGCAAGACAGTTCGGACGTAAGATATAACAAATGCATGCATGGATGCAACATGATTAATGCCTTAATGCACAATAAATAAAATTGGCATAACGGGTAAGTAAAAAGGGTAAGTAAAAAGGGAAACGGCGGTAGTCCGCCTGAAATCCCACAGAGCATAAATAAGGACCGATCGAGTGTCTGAAGCGACGGCTCGAAAGGTGAACAAATAAAAATAAGGAAATGATGCCACAGTCGGGCATCTTAGCGACACCACATAAAGGGCTTTAAAAGAAATGCCACGGTCGGATGTCTGAGCGACATCGCAGAAAGGGCTTTAAAAGAAATGCCACAGTCGGACGTCTAAGCGACATCGCAGAAAGGGCTTTAAAAGAAATGCCACAGTCGGACGTCTAAGCGACATCACAGAAAGGGCTTTAAAAGAAATGCCACAGTCGGACGTCTGAGCGACATCGCAGAAAGGGCTTTAAATTCACCAGTAAACAATACTCATAATAAACATTCAATCCATGAGAATAAACGGGTTAGTCCATCCACAGGGATAATCATTCAATCGGACTTAGCACTCATGCGAATCACCGGAGTCTCTGTCATCAAGCTGCCAATTGATTAGGATAAGATGGAACGAAACTTGACATGGAAGAGATGACCTGGAGGAATATATGACTCTGCAGAGTTTGTACAAAATTTTTCCCACAGTCAACGGATTTCCGTAGTCACGAAGGACTAGTTCCGTTTATGGTATTTCGGGAGAAAACACAACTAACCGGTACACACCCATCCTACCTCTCGATGCTAGGAATCACCCTAGTCATCGTCCAATAAAAACTTTTGAGACGGGGAGATCACAATCTCGAATAGCATGGGATCAAATTTATATACGCGCGCTCTAAGGGGTGCCCCCCTCTCGGTCCCAACCGGAAACACCCATGCCCCCTGACCGGATGACTGGCTTTAATCCAGGGCCATGGAACCATCATCACGGCCTCTCCTCTTTGGTGTGTACCATGAAAGTGGTTTGCAACTTACTAAACCATATTCCTTGTGGAAAACATGTGGTAGTACAAGGAAGGAAATGATAGGTACTGGACCGATATGGTTTGACACTGAAATCACATAGTCTGGAGTAAGACTGGCATGCTACAACACTGCCATCGTACCCATCCTCATGCCAACACATGGCCATTTATATTCACATTCATCCACGTATGGATCATGGAACTCACTCACCTTATTATCACATAGAATGACGTTCATCGGTATGCTTACCAACATGCCATGAAACTAACTAAATGCAAAACATGCCGAGACACTCATCATATCAAAAGTTCAAACATGCTTGCCTGGTTCAGAGTAGTCGGAGCCTAGCTCGGTGAAGTTCGCGGCTCCGTCACCTCCTTCGGTATCTACGGTTTAAAGAAAATACATGCACTAACGTAAATACCCAGGAGAGCACAGAAGGTAAACCAAATATTTTTCAAATAAATCTGATAAAAAACTAGACAAAATTTTAAAGAGAACAGAAAAAGAATCAATCAAAAATACTTTTCTGATTAAAAGTTATAAGGGTTTTTGTCCAGGGACTTATCTGTAATGAAACAGAAGATTTCCAGGGGCTAGTTTATAAAAACAGAAAACGCTTCGGTAGTGAATACGCCAGCCCGAAGAGAAAACGCATTCTGCCCGAAGGCGCTTCTAGAAAATGGTTCGAAAGAGAGAGCAGAGAGGCTGACGGTGGGGTCCCACCCGTCAGGTTTAAATTTTCAAATGGGAGGGACGAGGCTCGTCGGCGCCCGAGAGCTGCTGAGGTCGCCGGCGGCGATCCACGGTGAGGCATGGGGATCAGAGGCTACCAATGTGCTCACCGTGTCCTTCCGCAACGGTGGGAGGTGGTGTTGGTCGCCGGTGAGCACCACGTCGACGGTGGTCTCAACTCCGGCGGACGGTGGTTCGGGCGTGGATGGAGCTCGTCGGAGAGGGCTGCAAAGATTAAATTGAGGTGGGGGTTAGACTACTGGGTGCAAGAGAGGGCTACGGCCGAGGTTTGGGCGCCGGAGGTGGCCTCACCGAAGTGAATCGAGCTGGAGGCCGAGGCGGATCGGGGCGGCCGGAGCCGGGGAAGGAGACCTCCTCGAGGTCCCCCTAGTGGCCTGGCGGGGTGCTGGTGAGTAGTGGGGGTGCTGCGTGCACAAGAGTGAGCTCGGGACCCCTTTATATAGGCGGTCCGAGGCGGTTGCCGTGAACGAGGATCACCGGCGAGCGATTACGGTGGCGCAGTGCTCGGTCGGGGTGGTTAGGGGGTCGAGCGTCATCACGGAGGTTCAATGGGCCCGTTTTAGTGTTAAATTGGCCGGGGTTTGGGTGTTTGGGTCGAGCTCGACGGAACGGGGTGGCGCGGGCCCGTCGGCGGCAGAGAGCGCGCTCCGTGCGTGCTGCGCCACGGCGACGGTGCCGCATGCGTGCGCTGGCACGGAGAAGGCCACGCGGAGCCACCAGAGGATTTGGGCGGTGCCGAACGGTGTTGCGCCGCCGTTCTCCTCCCTGTCGGCCGTTACGGGGAGCCGGCCGCCGCAAGAGACGCCGGCGCAGGCGGGCCAGGGCGCCACCGACGCCAGGGTCGCGCCAAGTGCGCGTGTGAAGCTTCGGACAAGCAAGCGAGGCCGCGAGCAATGTGCCAAGTGCACTGTGGCCGCGTGACTGAAACTGTCGAAACTGAAGATGACACTGAAACTGAATTTCTGAACTTTGAACAGTAACAGTGCACAGAAGGTGTTCGACCGAATGAAAATGGCCTCTGGTGATTTTTCCTTGAGCTGATTTTTGGTGGAGTGGCTTCTCCTTGCTCAAGTAGGCTGCATGATTTTTGGTGGAATTTTTGGAGGAGTGTAGATATGAATGTCACCAAATTTGGCAAATCTGGTCCAAACTTGCAGAGACTGAATATTGAAAATTTTGAAAAGAGTAGGAGTGGATCAAGATGGTTCTGGGTTATGGATGCTAAGGACAATCCAGGAGAATTGGTTTGAGGTCAAAACTCAAATGCAATAGGGCACTTGCTTTGAAAATCTCTCAGGCTCCAAATAATTTTCAGAATTGAATTGGTGGAAAAATAATTAGAATAAAAATCCAAAACCAGTTTGGCTTAGTTGGGACAGATAATTTAGGTTGATCACAAGGGGGAGGGGAGGTTTTGGAGGGGTTTTATCTCATGGGCAAAAATACAAAGCCAAGGGTGGCTTCAAAGATATGAAAATCCCAAATTTTCATGGAGTTTCTTTTTAAAAGAAAAAAATTAAACTCCCAAAATAATTTTGAGAGAGAACCAAGAGAGAAGAAGTTTGCAAAAGATCAACCACCAAAGTTTGAAAGAAATAAAATCCCTGCCAAGGCAAAAGGAGGTTTTTAAGAAGAAGGTTTTTCTGAGAAAGAAAAATAAAAAAATCTCTCCTCAAAACCACAAAGTTTTTGATAAAAACCAAATAAAAATTTTGGAGTGTCACACCTGGCCGGCGGTGGGGTAGCGATTCACAGCGATGCATGCTAAGCAGAGCCGCTAGCCGCCGGAGGCCGGACCAGGCGGTCCCGGGGACGCTGGAGGAAGAAGACGAGTGATTGAAGGTGCATGCTGGCCGTTGGATATAAATCCAATGGCTGTGGATGACACGATCATTTGTTGACCATGTTGACAACGCCCTGCGTAGGCTTCGACCTATTGGCCCACATGTCAGCCTGCAAAAATGTGGCATATATTTAACCCATGTTTTCTAGAATGTACAGTCCATTTGCTGGGTTGGGTGAACAAATAATTTCGCGTCAATTAGGCCCGTTTATATTTTCTAAGAAATCCCAGCCCATTTGCACTTCCTTGAAATACACGTATTAGGTGGGCTTGTTATATATATAATGTTATGTTAGAAGGAGCAATTAATATCAAAGAATAAACCGGAGAGGCACATTTTTTATATATATAATTAAGAAATTAGCGAGTTATTGCTCAAAATAAAAATGAGCGCGTTATTATTAAATTGGTCCTTAAAATCTTCGCAAGCTTTTGTACGCAATCACCAGGATTTTCCTTGCCTGTGAGTCAAAAACAACCAGGATTTTCCTTACCAACTTCCGTTAAACATTTACTTTTATAAGTTAATAACACGTGGGATGTTTTTATAATGTATATATAAGTCTCTATAAAATATACGATAATAGTAATAATATAAATCTTTCCCTAATAATAAAGCACGGATTGACTCTTTCGGTTCACCGTCACAATACACTTCTTTCCATGAATTTACGCTTTCAATTTTTTCGGTTAGTTTTGATCAACAGTCCGTCCAATTGCTGCGAGGCGGTACTAAAAACTCTGTCCATCCAATTGGTCCACGTCCACATTCTCTTATTGGGTCTGCACGCATGTTTCGGCCTGCATGCACGCTTCCGTATCTGTACCTTACCTAATTTTCACAAATGTACTCGGAGTAATCCCACCTTGATTGCTTACATGAAAGTCTACCCGTTTTTATACCTCGGAAAATTGCATATCAACAATGAGCCTCTTGAATCAACAAACAGAGAATGAGAACGAAGGGAAATTGTACAACAAAACGGCAGTCCGGCGCTCGGCCGGGTGAGGAAGTGGAGGCGCAGCACGCAGATGCCTATGACACAGCCTATTCCACACGCTGGCCACCTCTACACCACACACGACATGGGCACGAGCGTGGCGGCACGGTGGCTTGAGGCTCGTGGTGGACCGGATCCAGCAAGGGGAAGGTCGGGTCCGTCGGCTTGGAGAGGGAGGTGTGGAGGAGCACGCGGGACAGAGGGCGGAGGAGGATGGAGGCGGAATGCCGAGGTCTGGCTATGGACTCGGAGTGGAGGAGCCACGGAGAGGCCCAGGAGCCACCACGGCAGCCACGAGAGCGAGATGGGCCTGGCCATGCTCGGCGTCGTCAGCCAACTTTGTGTTTCTCTGCTGATGATCCCTGACTATCTGCTGCCCGGGGTCGGCTACATGATGTTATCTCAGTTTGCTTGGTAGTTTCATTCTTGCTTAAGATTAGAGCTAGCGGTGTAGATGCAGATGGACATTGGAGGTACAATGTTGGCACTGACGACTTGGATAAAAATATTTTTGTATGCACTCCGAGTGGGTCAGTCTATATATACTTAAATTTTCACATTCAGTTTCCTTCAGTTAGACGACAGCAAGGAGATAATGCACTCCTTTTTTCTGAAAAAATATCATAAGGGACATCTTTTGGAAGAATGACGAGCCATGTTGGTCGTAGTTGGAGTGAAAGAATTACAACTTTTTTGTGCCAAATAATCAAATATAACACTTGTTCAGAAAAAAAACCGAAACCATGGAAAATGTTGTTATTGGATGTCAGTGTGCATCATATATCCTCTTGGCCATGCCGGTCCTAACAACAACAACTTTCTTCAGGATGGTGATGCTCATATTGTCAATCATTCTCACTGTGGTGCCTGAGACAAAAACTCCTAAGGCAGTTTGGTAATTTATGATGTTATTACACCGGAGCACATGTAATGGCAGACCCGGTAAGAAGAATAGAACGTAAGTGTGTGCCATATTTTTTCCCGTTGCAACGCACGAGCCCTTTTGCTAGTATATATAATGTGGTTAGAAGGGAAAACATAAATTGGACACAACATTACTTTTATAAGAGACCTGCATTTTATGCCCCACAGTAGGCATACTAACAAATTCACACACAAAAACAACAGAAAAGGTAAACATTCATATGAAACTCAGGTTCACAGGACACGTTCATATTCATAGCCAACATTCACTATCAACAACTCAAAAGATTCATATATACACAAGCTCAACATATCTATGCATCCAAATGATTGATAGATCACACGACAATATTCATACATAATTCACAAAAAGATTCAGATATACACATGTTCAGTATGTTTATGCATCCAAATGATTGAGATCACAGCCAATATGATCCATGGACGAACTTTAATTACCTAGGGTACAAACTGGTAAATGGTGTTTAATCGGAGGTACTTCTTGCTAAAATTAGTTCTTGTACGAGTAAACTTTCGAGTACATAAGAGGCAGCCCAGACAATCTGAACTTTGCTGGTAGGTTTATCCTCAAATAGTGGCCTCGGGCCGAGGGAGGTTTGAGCAACTTGGCCACTACTTTCATCCTACTAGTTTACTGGCTCATCTTAGTCCTGTATCTCGCCAAAATTCTACATTGCAGACAAGAATGGAGGCGGTTGAGAAAATGAACCACCCAAATTTTTTGTGTAGTTCAACTGAAATGGAGCATCCTTGGCGTGCAGACTGATTAAGTGCCAGATGAATATACGCGTCAACCAACTTGTCTGGAATCTTTAGACACCATTCCGTATAGTTCGCTACCATATGTGACGATAACCAAAAGGCACAAGTTGGGACCAAAGACTGGACTGCGTTTTTCTGGGCTATGCACCAAGCAATATTTTTGGCGTTCACTCTCCTAATACTTGGAGTTTGACAATTGGTTGATGTCGGTTGATACTCAAATGAATATAGGCACTTCTTGTCAACATCGATGCTTGTCTGAGTGAACTTTGGAGTACATAGCAGCAGCATAAGTACCTGTCCATCTGATCATTTTGTGCAGTTATACTGAAATCACCCGACGTAATGATTTGCCTACGAGTTCAGGCTCCAAATTACTCCTTTATGAAATCAGCAAACAGTAGCACAATACCAAATTATCAATACATATGACAGGCACAATAATCAGGATAAAGACCAGTACCAACCTGTGTGAGGTATCATATCAATTACTATTTCCTTTGACTGGAAGCCAAGATAAGCCAAGCGAATGATAGCAAAGGAAGAAAGCAAGCGGAGATTAGCGACTGACAGGAAAGGACAGAAGCTGTCAAGGCAATGAAGCACCCAAAGTTTTTGTGCAGTTCCACCAAAATCGAGCATCCCTGTTGGCACATATATTGAGAGAGTGAGATTACTGTAATAGTGGGACTAGTTGATGAAACATACACTAACAAATAGATGCACCCTCATTATCCTAATGGGTTAAGTTAGCAACATAGTAGTCTTGCTTAAAGAGAAGTATTAGTTTATTTAATCAGTGCCAATTAGCTCAACTCAACACTCAAAGCATTGCCATTTATCATAGGTTGCAAAACTTTAACGTGCAAAGATAAATTAGTTTCTCATGACAGTAGCACGATACAAATAGAGATGACAACAAACTAATATGGATGAAGGCCTTAGGCCCGTACCAACCTGAGAAAAATGCTTATTCATGTAGTCCCATAAGTGATGATAAAGCACTCACTGGAATCACACAATAGTATATATTTTTGTGCACTTCAAATGTATGGTTGAAATCACTCTTTTTTACCAGTGCTGAGATTATATCGAAAGATTGTCAAGAACTTCCAGCAGAGTTAAAGCACTGGCTGGGATACAGTTCATTGTATTGTCTTGTGTAGTTCCACTAAAATGTATGATTGGCACAACATGATCCCTGTTTGCACAAGTAGGAACAAGGTGAAACCTTCATTAGCTTAGTGACAAAGGATAGGAAGACATTAGCATATTACTCAAACAGTAGCATCAAATTCATGATGGATAATACGCAAAACATTGCCTCATTGAACCAATGGCAATAAATTGACATGCAAAACAATAGCACTATTATGTCATGACACTACTAATATTCCCTCCCTGCGCCACCACATGATTCACCTCCATAGATAAACATACACATGTACATGATTCAGCATAGGATCCTACTAATGATTTGTTTAACTCCAACAGGAAAATTAGGCAGTAATAAATTAGTGGTACTTAAGTACTCCTAATTAATTAAGTGAGACAGCAGAAGTGGAAGGGCACCCTGGAGGATCATCTCACATGTAAGGTAGTCATTACCGGAGCCCTTGAATGGCCTCGACTGAGGCCTCTGGCTTCAGCAAGATCACCTTGGCACTGTTTATTCTTCTTCTTCTTCCTCTTCATGCTCTGTTTCTCTTTCTCCTCACCAGTTAGTGAAACCAAGTACATGATTGGCCTTCTAATTCAGAATTGGTTTTGTCAGTGAGGGAGTACAAGTGTACTAGTAAAAAACAGCATTATTTTCTCATGGCAGTCGGAAAATAGAGATGAACACATGCATTAAATATCATTCTTACCTAAAGGAAGGTTATGGCGCAAATATGGATGATGAGGATTGGCACACAGATCTCCCTTTGTGCAGTTCCACCAAAATGAACCAACTGTTCCATTCTGACATTCCAGTTAAACAGCACAAAAGTCACTTCTTTTATGAAGAGTTTTGTGTAGTGCACCAAAAGGTCACAACAGCAACTAGGTGAATTGGATATCCCTGTTTGCACAAAAAGGCACAGAGGAAACCGTCAGAGTCTCAAACAATTACAGGCAAAAACATTTGGATAAACTTGTCATGGCTTATACTAGTGGCATATCTTCATTTTTACCAGGGACATTACATTAAGAACAGTGCGTGCAGCAGCAGTCCAGCACCATGTACGTAAACAGGGGCATAAAGTGGTGATTCATAGTTTGTTGCCCCGAGAAACAAACATCCAAGAAATATATCTGGGTTGGTCCTATTTTTGTTCACTCTAGCCACCTACTCCTATGTGTGAATAGCAAATCTAGTCCTGGTCATACCAATGTGTATAGTGTTACCCCTATATTTCCCTTCTCGACCAAGAGACAGGTTGGATGACTAGTCTGTACTACTTTCACCCCCTTTCCTTCCTGTTTGTACCAAGTCCGATGTACATACTAAATCCCCCCACCCCCACTTTATTTCTTGTTTGAACCAAGTACTCCCTCCGTCCGGAATTACTTGTCATCAAAATGGATGTGTCTAGAACTAAAATACATCTAGATACATCCATTTCAATGACAAGTATTTTCTGATGGAGGGAGTACAAGATTCGACTCCATGAAGTAGCTTTATCTCTAACAATAGAAGAAAAAAATATCTGACGTTGGACCATCCGATCGAGAGGGGCTGAGAGGTAGAAAATGATGCACATGCAGCGACATAGCGAGCTGGGAAAGTAGAGCTAAGGCGGTTTTGAACGAAGATATACCTGAAGGTCGTCGGGATGTGGATAGGTGGGTGGCAGGAGGACGGATCCGCCCACAGGCAACGACGAAGGGATCGGATGTACTCCCGTGCAGGCGCTCGGCCAGAGATAATGGTGCGCCGGCAGTGGGTCTCCTCCCTCGCTGTCGACGACGGCCTAAACGCTGCCCCTCCTCCCCTTCACCGGCGGAGGGGGATACGTCCGGATATGTAACCATCGGTGAGGATAGAAAGCCAGTCTTTTTTCAAGGGAGAAAGACAGTGTTACTACCCCTATCTTGTTTAGATCTGGAGAGGATGAGAATGTGTGAATAGAGAAACCCTAGCAAGCAAGCTCGGAGGCTCCGGCCTATATATACGTAGTGGGGTAGTTTTCCTTTTTCACTCCATCAAAACAATCGTTTAAAATTGTGTACTACTACATGCCAGGTCGCAGTTTTTTTAGTTGTTGATTGTTTTTTGAGATAGCTACCCGCTTTTTCCAAGTGGTGTTACGGTGTGCTAGGTCGCACTTTGTATCGTTCAAGTCTGGTACTACAAGTCCCTCCATTAAATGAACAACCACCCCCTCGTCAAAATTGTGAACAAGCCCACAGCTAAAATTAGTGGAAACGTGGGTTCCCCCAACATGCATTATTATTTATATTTTCTACTCCCTCCGTTCCTAAATATAAGTCTTTTTTATTAGCCACACCTAAGACAAGATTTGTTACACAACGGTTACCATACGTGCATGCTACGGGACTTGAAATCTTGAACACAAGTATTTATAAAACTCACAACTACTCAACTAGCACAAATCTAATATCACCATCTTTATATCTCAAAACAATTATCAGGTATCAAACTTCTCATAGTATTCAATGCACCTTTTTATGAAAGTTTGTATTATACCAATCTTGGATGCCTATCATATTAGGACCAATTTTATAGCCAAAGAAAATTACCATGCTGTTCTAAAGGACTCTCAAAATAATACAAGTTAAGCATGAGAGATCAATAATTTCTATAAAATAAAACCACCACCGTGCTCTAAAAGATATAAGTGAAGCACTAGAGCAAATTATCTAGCTCAAAAGATATAAGTGAAGCACATGGAGTATTCTAATAAATTCCGATTCATGTGTGTCTCTCCCAAATGGTGTGTACAGAAAGGATTATTGTGGTAAACTAAAAATCAAAGACTCGAATTATACAAGATGCTCCAAGCAAAACACATATCGTGTGGTGAATAAAAATATAGCCTCAAGTAAAGTTACCGATGGACGAAGACGAAAGAAAGGATGCCTTCCGGGGCATCCCCAAGCTTAGGCTTTTGGTTGTCCTTGAATTTTACCTTTGAGTGCCTTGGGCATCCCCAAGCTTATTCTCTTGCCACTCCTTATTCCATAATCCATCAAATCTTTACCGAAAACTTGAAAACTTCACAACACAAAACTCAACAGAAAATCTCATGAGCTCCGTTAGTATAAGAAAACAAACCACCACGTAAGGTACTTTAATGAACTCATTATTTATTTATATTGGTGTTAAAACTACTGTATTCCAACTTCTCTATGGTTCATCCCCTCCGATACTAGCCATAGATTCATCAAAATAAGCAAAGAACACATGAAAAATAGAATATGTCAAAAACAGAACAGTCTGTTGTAATCTGTAGGTTTCGAATACTTATGTAACCCCAACAATTCTGAAATAAATTTGTGGACTCTAGGAATTTGTCTATTAATCATCTCCAAAAATAATCAACTTAATCGCACTCTCCAGTAAAAAATGACAGCAAATCTCGTGAGCGCTAAAGTTTCTGTTTTTACAGCAAGATCGCAAAAACTTCCCCAAGTCTTCCCAAAGGTTCTACTTGGCACAAACACTAATTAAAAGCATGAAACCACATCTAAACAGAGGCTATATTAATTATTTATTACTAAACAGAACCAAAAAGCAATAAAAAAATAAAATTTGGTTGCCTCCCAACAAGCGCTATCGTTTAACGCCCCTAGCTAGGCATTGACAAGTTTGATGATGCTCACATGAAGGACAAGAATTGAAGCACAAAGAGAGCATCGTAAAACACGTGACAAACACATCTAAGTCTAACATACTTTCTATGCATAGGCATCTTATAGGAAAACAAATTATCAAGGAAAGCAAAAACTAGCATATGCAAGGAAGCGGAAAGAAACAATAGCAATCTCAACATAACAAGAGGTAATTTAGTAACATGAAATTTATACAACCATATTTTCCTCTCTCATAATAATTACATGTAGGATCATAATCAAATTCAATAATATAGCTATCACAAAACATATTGTTAGCACGATCCACATGTATGCAAAGTTGACACTCTTCCAAAATAGTGGGATTAACATTAACTAAAGTCATGACCTCTCCAAACCCACTTTTATCAAAAACTTCATAAGATTGAACATTCTCCATATATGTGGGATCTAAAGTTGACACTTTTCCATACCCACTTTCAATAATATTTCAAACACTATTATCAATCTCATATTCATCATGGGGCTTAAATAAATTTTCAAGATCAAGAGAGGAATCACCCCAATCATGATCATTGCAACAAATAGTAGTCATAGCAAAACTAGCATCCCCAAGCTTGAGGTTTTGCATATCATTAACACAATTGACATTAAGAGAATTTATAATAGCATCATTGCAATCATGCTTTTCTTCGAAGGAACTATCAAATATGGGTGCAATAGCAACGATCTCATGTTTAACATAAGGAACTATAGCAAATTCATCTTCATAAATATTGGCATCATGGCCACAAGAATAGCAAGCATCATGTTCATCAAGGGATATTTCAATCAAATCATCAGAATCATAATTATCTATAGATTCTTGCATATCATTATTTTCTGCAATAGCAACGATCTCATGTTTAACATAAGGAACTATAGCAAATTCATCTTCATAAATATTGGCATCATGGCCACAAGAATAGCAAGCATCATGTTCATCAAGGGATATTTCAATCAAATCATCGGAATCATAATTATCTATAGATTCTTGCATATCATTATTTTCTTCCGGAGGAACGGTCATTCTTTCAATAAATTCTTTGACATAGACATTATGAGCATAGTTTTCGTAGAAATATTTAAGTATGTCAAAATTTTCAGATTCGTAGAGGGTAAAATCATACTTTTCAATGAAATAAGAAACTTCATAAGCATCCTTATAAAGCAACAAATTCTACAATTAGTTCGATAACGTAGTAACTATAAACACCCTTTGCATAAGAAGATAAGATTCCATTATCATTAAACTCACATAGGTAGGGGAGGTGTTTTTTAGGGTTCTTAGATCAACAAGTAAAATCATAAATTTCACAAAGATTCCAAGCATAACATATCAATCTGTTTATTTGATCCCATAAGAGTCTCCCCTTTTCAGACAAACGGTGACGCACAAAATGAGCATGCTCATCTAAAGATTTCCCCTGAACTAGGATAGTTGGGGTTTTAGCACGAGCGCATAAGGATCGAAGATGATCCAAGTAGAACACTTTAAGTGGATCCATATCAATAGATTTTTAGCAAGAAAAGATGCAAGCAAATAGAAGGCACATGGAAGCACAAACAAAGATACATACCGGAAGAAGGCAAAGAAAAGTCAAAGGTGAAGTGGGGGAGAGGAAAACGAGAGGGAAATGGCAAATAATGTAATGCGAGGGATAAGAGTTCGTGATGGGTACTTGGTATGTCTAGACTTGTGCGTAGATATCCCCGGAAATGGTTCCAAAAATCCTTCTTGCTACCTCTTGAGCACTGCGTTGGTTTTCCCTTGAAGAGGAAAGGGTGATGCAGCAAAGTAGCGTAAGTATATCGCTTAGTTTTTGAGAACCAAGGTATCAATCCGGTAGGAGACTACACGCAAGTCACCTCGCACCTACACAAACAAATAAGAACGTCGCAACCAACGCGATAAAGGGGTTGTCTATCCCTTCACTGTCACTTACGAGAGTGAGATCTGATAGAGATAATAAGATAAATATTTTTCGGTATTCTTATTATATAGATTGGAAAATAAAGATTGCAAAATAAAATAGATTGGAAACTTATATCATGGAAAATAGACCCGGGGACCATAGGTTTCACTAGTGGCTTCTCTCAAGATAGCATAAGTATTACGGTGGGTAAAAAAATTACTGTCGAGCAATTGATAGAAAAGTGCATAATTATGAGAATATCTAGGCATGATCATGTATATAGGCATCACGTCCGCGACAAGTAGACCCCAACGATTCTGCATCTACTACTACTACTCCATACATCGACCGCTATCCAGCATGTATCTAGAGTATTAAGTTCATAAGAACAGAGTAACACATTAGGCAAGATGACATGATGTAGAGGGATAAACTCAAGCAATAAGATATAAACCCCATCTTTTTATCCTCGATGGCAACAATACAATACATGCCTTGCTGCCCCTGCTGTCACTAGGAAAGGACACCGCAAGAATGAACCCAAAGCTAAGCACTTCTCCCATTGCAAGAAAGATCAATCTAGTAGGCCAAACCAAACTGATAATTCGAAGAGACTTGCAAAGATAACAAATCATACATAAAAGATTTCATAGAAGAATCAAATATTGTTCATAGATAATCTTGATCATAAAACCCACAATTCATTTGATCTCGGCAAACACACCGCAAAAAGAATTACATCAAATAGATCTCCAAGAAGATCGAGGAGAACTATGGAACCGAAGGACTGTGGTAAACTACTCACACATCATCGGAGAGGCTATGGTGTTGATGTAGAATCCCTGCATGATCGAACCCCCCTCCGACGGAGCTCCGGAAAAGGCCCCAAGATGGGATCTCTTGGGTACAAAAGGTTGCGGCGGTAGAAATAGGGTTTCATGGTGCTCCTTGATGTTTTTTGGGGTATAAAGATATATATAGGAGGAAGAAGTAGGTCGGTGGAGCTGCGAGGGGCCCACGAGGGCGAGGGGCGCACGCAGGGGTGGCAGGCGCGCCTCCCTGCCTCGTGGCCCCCTTGCTCCTTTCTTGACGATTACTCCAAGTCCCCTGGATCCGTTTGTTCCAAAAATAACTCTCCCGATGGTTTCATTCCGTTTGGATTCCGTTTGATATTCCTTTGCTGCGAAGCACTGAAATATGCAAAAAAAAAACAATTTTGCACTGGGCCTTGGGTTAGTAGGTTAGCTATAAAAATAATATAAAAGTTTATAATAAAGCCCATTAAACATCCAAAACAGATAATATAATAGCATGGAATAATCAAAAATTATAGATACGTTGGAGACGTATCAGCCCCCTTAAATAGAGAACCGGAACAAAGCATTAACACATAGTGAATACATGAACTCCACAAACTACGGTAATCATCGGAAGAAGTCCCGGTTATTGTCACTCCGGGGTTACCGGATCATAACACGAAGTAGGTGACTATAACTTGCAAGATCGGATCTAGTACATGGATATAATGGTGATAACATAAACGGTTCAGATCTGAAATCATGGCACCCGGGCCAAAAGTGACAAGCATTAAGCATGGCAAAGTCATAGCAACATCAATCTAAGAATATAGTAGATACTAGGGATCAAGCCCTAACAAAACTAACTCGATTACATGATGAATCTCATCCAACTCCTCACCGATCAGCGAGCCTACGAAGGAATTACTCACTCCCGGTGGGGAGCATCATGGAATTGGCGATGGCGAAGGGTTGGTGATGATGAAGAACTAAGATCCCCCTCTCTGGAGCCCCAAACGGACTCCAGATCTGCCCTCCCGAGGAAGAACAGAGCTTGGTGGCAGCTCCGTCTCGTGGGGAGCATAATTCTTTCTCCTTGATTTTTTCACCAAAAATAGGAATTTATAGCGTTGGTTTGAGGGTCAGAGGGGCCACCAGGTGGGGACAACCCACAAGGGTGCACCAAGAGAAGGGGGTGTGCCCTGGTGGGTTGCCCACCTAGGTGCCCCTCTCCGGCAGGTCTTGGCTCTAGAAATTCTTATTATTGATATAAAAAATCCTCGCAAATTTTCGTTCCATTTCGAAAACTTTTATTTCTCCACAAAAAAACACCATGGTAGTTCTGCTGAAAACAACGTCAGTCCGGGGTTAGTTTCATTCAAATCATGCAAATTAGAGTCCAAAACAAGAGGAAAGGCGTTAGGAAAAGTAGAAAAGTTGGAGACGTATCAGAGGGCTAGGCGCGACTATGGTAGAGCGGGTCATGTCGTCCTTGTTGTCGCTCTTGCCACACACCTCATTCACCACCTCGTCGATCTCCTTTTAGGCGGCCGCCAATTCCTCCTAATGGAAGCATTACCACCAGCAGTCGCGGGGGATGTCGCGGGCAGAGCGGTAGCAGTCGACCAGTGCCTGCTGCTCCACCGCGCCCATGTCCATCATGATAGTCGACCCGACGGCGAGTAGCTCCTCCGCGCGCCGGTGCTCCTCGAGGATGCCGAGGTTGTAGGACTGATCGGCCTACACTTGTCGGAACCTGGCCTCCTCCTCCTCCTCCCACAACATGTTCATGTAGTGCGCACAGGCCTCGCTAATGGTGAAAACCACACACACCGGCGAGGAGGGTGGCGCCACTTCATCCTCCATTGGGGCATCATCTGCCTCCATCTGCTAGCCGACCAGCCAACCAGCAGCAATGGAGGTCCTCTCCTTCTTCTGGTCGAGGATAGGGTGTCCCACGAGGGCTTTGGAGCATGAGGAGGCCATAGAGGGTGTGGTGCAAAGAGGAGAAAGTGAAGTAGCTAGGACGATGAGTGTGGCTACAGTCTGGGATGGTGTTTATATAGCGGGCGGATGGCGATGGGCCATGACAGTGAAGTCAATGTTGGGCGGCAGCCAGACAGACGGGTGGTGCCGGAGTAGGTTCCTCGATAACCGCATATAGTTAATGTAGGGGCGGCGAACCGACGGGCTATCTTTTGAATGCGGAGTAGTCGTCTGCACCGGGAAGCGGTATGGGTTGTGCTCTCTAGGCTGCGCACCACTTCAATGCCGGCAGCAGTGAGAGGTCGCATCCGCTCTGGCCGGGCATTAATGCGGCACTGACACTCTGGAGCAGTGCTGACTGTATCAGGCGGGAAGCGCGCTTGGGTGATGAAGGTTTTTTTGTGGGCCAGGACAGTCAGACACGGGCGTGGCAGCGGTCCGGTCTGCCTAGTGGACTGATATAGGTCTATGTTGGATGGCACAACACGTCCAGACCGCACGGTCTGGATGTATTCGGGCGTTATGAGGGTCCGCGTTGGAGATCTCCTTAGTTGTTTTAATCCGAACATTTTATTTGCTTTTAAATTTTGATGATTATTCCTCATAAAGAATATGATCACACCTCTTATATATTTTTACATTAATAATAGAGTAATAATATAAAATTTGATTTTCGGTGGCATAGCTATGATTGCTTAGGGTCGCCGCCTAGGCGTCCAAGAGAGACACGCCACCGCTGCTAGAGTAGCGCACTACCGTAATGCTCGCACCTTGGCACATACCATGTAAGAGAGGAGTCACCATGCCATAGCACTACCTCGGTTAGGGCTGGACATCAACGATGCCGACCCACATGCAAAGGGAGTACCCAACCCCTGTCGTCGAATCCCACTTGTCACCAACTGCCTTAACATGACCCCACCTAGCCGAGCACCACATGCAACCCCCAAGCTATCAGTTTAGGGCTGAGACCCAATCTAGATGTGTTGGTGCTCGGCTAGGTGAGGGTCTTCTCCCAACTGCCTTAACATTACCCCACCTAGCCGAGCACCACCGGTGTTGGCATCTAGATTGGGTCTCAGCCCTAAACTGATAGCTTGGTGGTTGCGGGTGACTAACACTGCTCGGAGTAGCATCTGCATTAACGTCCTAGCACGCCTCACAGTTGCAGCCGTCGACGCCATTGAAGCAAGCCCCGTCCCCGCGGCATGCCTCGCAACATCGCTATGGCCATCGACATTGTCGAAGCATCGGCGTGGCCGTCGGCGCCATTGAAGTATGCCTCGCCACCACTCACATTGAAGCATGCCTTGCAGCATCACCATGGTCGTCGATGTCATCGTAGCATGCCTCATCGCCGTGTCCATCGAACCATCCTCGTGGTCGTCGAAGCATCACCACGGCTGTCGACACCATCGAAGTACGCCTCATCGCCACGGCCATTGAAGCATGCCTTGCAGCATCGCCTCAGCCGTCGATGTCGTCGTAGCATGCCTCGTCGCCATGTCCATCGAACCATCGTTGTGGTCGTCGAAGCATCGCCACGATCATTGTAACACACCTCGTGGCATCACCACGGCTGCCGACACCATCGAAGTACGCCTCATTGCCGCAGCCATTGAAGCACGCGTTGCAGCATCGCCAGGGCCGTTGACACCATCGAAGTACGCCTCGTCGCTGCGGCCATTCAAGCATGCCTTGTAGCACCACCATGACCATTGATGCCGTCATCGCATGCCTCATCGTCGTGTCCACAGAACCATCGCGGTGGTCATTGAAGCATTGTCACTATCGTCGACACCATCAAAGTATGCCTCGTCGCCGCGGCCAATGAAGCATGCCTTGTAGCATCGCCACGGCTGCCGATGTCGTCATAGCATGCCTCGTCGTCGTGTCCATTGAACCATCGCCGTGGCCATCGAAGCATCGTCGCGGCCGCCCCCATCGGGTTGCAGCAACGGTGGCTGCTGCGACCACCCCGTTGCAGGCTTGCAGCATGGACCGCGGCTGTTGCACCGGCGAGCTGTGTGGTTGCAGCACCGACTGTGGATACGACATCGGCATGCTCTGCGGTTGCAGCACCGGCCGTGACTACGATGCCGGCAAACTCTGCGGTTGCAGCACGACGGTCGTTATCACCACCCATTTTGCAGCACCGGCGGCGGCGTGCGACGAGACATCGGCCAATGCTAGATTGGCAGTAACCGTGGCTGCTAAGAGACCACCAATTACAGCACCGACCCCGGGTTGCAGCACCCCGGCGAGATTATGCATTTGCGACACTGGTGAGCGCTGCCGCGAGTGGCGAACCTGGGGCCTTGTAGCTCCTGTGCCAGGCACCCGCCATCGCGCCCCAATCCCGCCGGCCTTGCAACTTCTCCTTGAAAGGGCCCTGCAGCGGCGCCTCCACACCACGGCTGTCTCAAGCCAACACTCAATTCAGCGGTGAAGTAGACGGGCAGGGAGAGAGAAGGAGCATTACATCGATTGTGGAAAAAGAGAGAGACAGGAGATGGTACTGTGGAGTTGTGGTGAACGCACGGTGTATAGGAGAAAAAAGTGTGGCAAGCCCTTCATCGGCTGGAATAAGGTTTTTGAGGGGGTTGTGGTGCGCGGGCCCGGTCGAAACACGTGGCAATCGCAGGATGCAGCTGGCGCAAGCATGTTTACATATGGTAAGATACTATTTGGTTAGAATCCAAACATATCCCTTAACCTTTTAGCAACAATTAAATACATACTAAAACATCATGCCGTGTACTTTTTACACTAGGAAGGAAATAAATGCCTTTAAAAAACAAATGAAATTAATGAGGGAAATAAAGGAGTACCGCGTATTCTGGACTGCTGATCCAGGGACCACACGCTAGTAGCCCTAGGATTTGCATGCCAGCTATCCTGTAGTTATTTCAGTAGTGCTGGCACCTCGCCAGCGTGGCCAAAAACGTGATAGGAAACGAAAGAAAACAAATACATCCCGCCCAGAGACTCAAAAGGAAAGTAGTAACCTGCCCGCGTTCTCCGTTCCCCAGTCTTTCATCCTCTTTATAAAGCAGCAAAGCAACAGGGTGCCCCCATAGATCCAATTCCACCTTCCTCCTTCAAGAGCTCTGCCTATCTCTGCCAGCCCGCCGCCGGCGAACCTAGCACGAATCTCATCCCATGGATGCATCTCGCGCCGGCTCCTCCTCCAACCCCACTCCCTCCAGGCGTCGTCTCACCGTTCCCGTTCATGGGCGGCCTTCACCAACCCCGCTGCCGGCACACCCTGGTGAATGGCGGCCCCGCCCGGCCGTCTCATGGACCGTGGAGAACATCTATGAGGACTTCTCTGGCCGCCGCAGCGCGCTTGTCCAAGCCCTCACCACAGGTATGCCACGGGATGCTCCTTAGTGACACGTTTTTCTGGATATATGTGACGCCTACGTGCTGATGGATCTAACACCGATCTCTTCTCCTCGTTGCCATACACGCAGATCAGGATACATTATATGATTTATTGCGCGAGGAAGGTATGTAATATAGAGATCCAACAGTCCCAGAAATGTTATATCCATTGCTTGTTACAAAATTGTAAATCTGGCTGGCAAGAAATTCCAGATCCATTTTTTATTAAGAAAAATTAGTCATCAGTTCCGTACTGTTGCACGGGATAGTGGAGGTCTGTATTGAAACATGGGGAAACTTTGGCTGATAGTTTGGTCAGTTACTTTTAAACATATAAGCGTGTTTATTTTTGTATTAGACATAGGAAAAAATCTTTAGATCCCGTATTAGGCAGAGGCTGATAGTTTCATCTGACATGGAAGTTCAGATCCATTTTTTATTAAGAAAAACTAGTCATCAATCCCGTGTTTGCATGGCCTAGTGAAGTTCTGCACTCAAACATGGGGAAACTTAGGATGATAGTTTTGTCAGTTACTTTTAAACATATAACCTTGTTTATTTTTGTATTAGACATAGGAAAAAGAACTTCAGATCCGGTGTTTATTTTAGTATTAGGGATAGGCTGATAGTTTCATCTGACATGAAATCTCAGATCCATTTTGTATTAAGAAAAACAAGTCATCAATCCCGTGATTGCACGGGCTAGTGAAGTTCTTTATTTAATTAAACTTGGACTGATAGTTTGCTCAGTTGCTTTGAAACATATAATGGTCTTTATTTCTTATTAGACATAGGAAAAAGTATTGAGTTAGACAACTACGGGCATTTGTGGCTGTATTTTTTAGATCCTGCTGTCCCTAAAATTTTAGATCCATTTTTAATTACAAAATTGTAAATCCGGCTGACATGAACTCTCAGATCCGTTTTTTCATGAAGAAAAGCTAGTCATCAATCCACTGCGGTTGCACGGCCTAGTGAAGTTCTGTATTGAAACACAGCGGAATTTAGGCTGGTAGTCTGATCAGTTACTTTCAAACATATTTCTCCGGAAGAAAAAGGTTATTTTCAGAAATACAACCATGTTTATTTTTGTATTAGACAAAGGAAAAAGAGTATAGAGTTATAAACAACTCTCTGCATTAGTGGTAGTATTTTCTGCGTGCATAGACTTTTCCAATTGACTAGTGTGTGAAATCAATGCGCGTGATATATATTCTTGGTGTGCTATGTCCCCGATAACTCCAAATTGATATAAGATGTAACATGGTAGAAATTTTATGAAGACTGCATGTGTACTGGTGGGCTATAGTATTGCAAACGCGAAATTCTTTGGTGGATGTATACTTTTTTTCTCCTTTTCTCCTAAAGAAATACGATGGGGTTTGGTCTTAAGTTTATTATAGACATTCAACACTTGTCGCCCACAAAACCTTCAACTGTTTCTAGACATATCTTTTCTAGGACTCGATTATACATTACTATTTACATAGAATATTCATGCAAAAGTGTTCTACAAGAGTACATGAGAACATTTATTTTCTCCTGGTCATGAAGAGTATCCATGGTTCTATTTTGAAATATTTTAATTTTAAGTCACATAGTATATACATGTATATTCACTAAAATACGTCAGACAAATGATATAGTTTTCTATTTTTTTAGTAATGATGAATTTTTTTAAAAGAAAATTGTCGGGAAATACAGACTCTAGCTATTTTCCGCCGACAATGCACAGTGTATATAAACATATATACTTGTGTGCGCACAAGCGATCTTTCTCACGATGACGTAGAGAAGGCCGGCTTAATTTTAAATTAGCCAAAAGTAGAGGGATTTGTATAAATTTGGCAAACATAGAGAACTGCATATTTATCACGCCTCGTAGTAGGCCTAAAGTACCTGCAAATTCTAAGCCTTCAGCCAGTGATATGAACCTCGCCATCACCAAGCATATGCATGGCATGGGTGCTTCATGCAAAAAATATTTAATTAATTAAAGTGTCGAAAGTACTGCCCAAATGTAAAACAAACATGCAAACTAGCAATCTAATCTCGGGCTTTTTTTTACAACAGAGTTGTTTGACATGCACCTACATCAAACCTGTTTGAATAATATAATGACTTTTTGTCAAATCGATTGCTTGGTGAGGTAGTTTTTCTTAAATTAATGTAAATCTCATATGGTGCCCTCAATTACAATTAGTAAATATAAGATGGCGAGGTGTGCAGATCACTGGCTGATGTTGTGGTGTGATTCATTTTCTCGCTTCAGGTAAAGAGCCAATGTGCTTGTACGGGTACCCGGATGGTAGTTGGGAGTTGACGCTGCCGGAGGAGATGGTGCCGCCAGGCCTGCCGGTGCCTACACGGGGCATCAACCGCCGGCGAGATTATATGAACCGTTTTGACTACCTGACACTCGTCGCCCACCACTCCGACTCGTGGCTCATGGGCGTCACCTTTTTCTTGTCCACTTATCTCGCCGCCAACCAAAGGTATGTTACTACTACTGTTGCTGCTGCTACTACTACTATCACCACCACCACCACCACCACCACCACTACTACTACTACTTCGTTTCACAAACAGTTTTTTGAGCACTTAACATTTAGGACATTTATATGTGCAATCTACCTCTAAGAAACGTAACCAATAATTTCGCAACACATACACTAGTAGAAAACAGGGCTTTGGTCCAGGCCGGGTCAGCCCATTAGTCCCGGTTCAGTCCAGAACCGGGACCAATGGGGGCATTGGTCCCGGTTGGTGAGCCCAGGGGGCCGGCCGGGCCATGTGGGCCATTGGTCCCGGTTCATCTGGACCTTCTGGTCCCGGTTGGTGGGATGAACCGGGACCAATGGGCCTCGCTCCTGGCCCACAACCATTGGTCCCGGTTCGTGCCTCAAACCGGGACTAAAGATTAGACCTTTAGTCCCGGTTTGAGGCACGAACCGGGACTAATGGGGTTGAGACCTTTAGTCCCGGTTCGTGCCACAAACCGGTACTAAAGGTCCCATTTTCAAACTCTACCCGCCCCCCTGGATCGCCTTTTCAGTTAAAAAAATAAAAGAAAATGATGGAAATGTCAAAAAAATAAAAGAAAATAAGTTTCCCATGTGATATGTTGTCTAGTTGTTGGGAAAATTTGCAAATGTGAATTTTGACTTTATTTGCAAAATCTCTCTGAAATTTGTAAAAATGGGCATAACTTTTGCATACTAACTCAGATGAAAAAGTTTTTTATATGAAAAATCATCTACTCGAAAAGTTACGTCCGAATTTAACGGGGGGAACCCCGTTAAACATTTTCAAAATCCTCAAAAACCTAATTGAAAAAAGTTACGGGGCTTTTAAGATCTAGAGTGAAAAAAATCGAAAAAAAATCAAACAGTGGGCAAACTGTGGTCAAACAATGGTCAAACTAATTATTCTAGAATATTAGTGTTACTAAATAATTATTTCAGTTATTTCAA
Source organism: Triticum dicoccoides (assembly GCF_002162155.2). Taxonomy (NCBI): domain Eukaryota; kingdom Viridiplantae; phylum Streptophyta; class Magnoliopsida; order Poales; family Poaceae; genus Triticum; species Triticum dicoccoides. The sequence goes on along the minus strand of NC_041392.1, from coordinate 61,761,816 downwards.
TTTTGGTCAAATCTGGTCAAACTGTGGTCAAACAATGATCAAACTAATTATTCAAGAAATATTAGTGTTACTAAATAATTATTGTTTTTTAAAACAATAGTTTCAAAATAAAACTATGAAATGTGTCACTTCATGCTCAAGCAAAATTCCTGAAGGTTAATAGGATTGACATCTTAGTATTGTCAGGAAAACAACAAGTGCAGACTTGGAGCGAGGGAGAATAGAACCCAGAAGTTAAGCGTGCTCAGGCTGGGGGAGTGGGAGGATGGGTCACCGTTCGGGAAGTTAGATGATTTGGAATGATGAGGGGTGATTAAAGGATAAATTGAGAAGTGATGAGGGGTGGTGATTACAGACTAGAGGTTAAAATAATTCAGAAATTTGAAATTCAAAAAACAAATTCAAAAAAAAAATCAAAAAAAAAATCATAAAATTTCCTTTAGTCCCGGTTGGTGTTACCAACCGGGACTAAAGGGCTCTGAATTGAACCGGGACTAAAGAGAGAGGCATTAGTACCGACCCTTTAGCTCCGGTTCCAGAACCAGGACTAAAGGCCCTTTTTCTACTAGTGATAAAGCATGTGCATGTAGAAGAATCTTTGAATGCAGCAAAAAGCGCAAAAACCTGTAACTTCTATCTAACAAAACTGAATGTAATTCCTATACTTTTAATCAAGCGTATAGAAGATTCTATTTTTTGACATAATATCTTATTTTCCATTTAACAAACATGAGAGAGAATACAGCTTCGACAAAACAGTAGTCATGCAGAACCAATTATTAGAGCCTCAGCATTAAATAATGGGCTATATATTCTTATTAGGGGCGATCTTCGTCTTCTATTTAAATCATTATGTTTTTGTGCTTATATAGTTCCTCCATGCATCAAGAATGTCATGTGTTACATATTGCTTGCGAAGCCAATTGCTGATTTGGTGATGTTGGTTTACTTTCTCGTTCAGGATACGTTTATTTGATATGGTAAACGAGATGCGAACAGTCCATGACGAATACTATCTCTCTTATGGTCTTCCTTGGCTATCAACATTTGCGCGTTACAATGCAAAGAGGGAGTCGAACACACCAACTCAAGAGAATGTGTCCAATCCAGATGTAGACTCTATCACACCTGCTGAAGAGAACGTGCCACCTTCTCAAGACTCGATGCAAGTTTTGTCTGCTCCAAACAGGGACTCTAGGAAGCCTGCTGAAGACAAACAAACGGATAATGAAGTTACCGACTTTTGCGGATCTTGTAATGCTCCGTATCATGCCAATGCCTTTTGGATTGGTTGTGACGAATGTGACCAGTGGTTCCATGGCAAATGTGTGAACGTAACTGCCTCTGAAGCAGAACATATCAAAGAATACAAGTGTCCTGACTGCATCCGCGAGGTGATCGGAGAGTAGGATATAATATGTGCACCATTCCTTTATTTTAGGGTATGCAGTCACCCTTTGTATGAAAAATGATTAACTAGAAATATAGTGAGAGAGGCATTACATTCTTTTCCCATTCCATTGGGATATATTTAAGAATTCAGTTTACAATGTCTTGACTCTTGAAACAGGCTTTCGCCTTGCTATATTAATATAGCAACCACCTGACAGAACTGTGATATCACTGATGGGCAAACAGGACAATCAAGCCCAGAAAGAGAAACAAATGCCAAAGCGATGATTTCCAGCAACCGGCGCCACGCTCTTATGCCTCTGAATTCCACCATGCTCCTATGCCTCTGAATTCCCGCATACCAAACAACACCTTCAAGAAGTACTACGAAGACAATGATGCTGCTGCCCAGACAGATCCTCGGATTTCTGCCGGTACACGGAGAGGAGTGCCGACGGGGTACACCTGACGCCCTTCAAGAAGGGAGGCGGCGCCCACAAGCGTCACCATGGCGCCCACAAGCGTCACCGTGTTGGTGCCGGCTGAACCGGCAAAGATTTTTCCCGACCCCCGCACCGCTGGTAACTGCAGACCAAACATGGTAGTGTAGCACTTTCGCAGAAGTATGCCAATGAGTAATGGTCACAACAAAGAGCTGAGAAGAGTATTTATGGATGCGTTTCTGTCACACACACAAGGCCTCATAGCTCTTGTGTGAAGTACTGCGTGGGCTTCTTCAAATACTACTACTGTCGTCATAACTGTGTTTATTTCTTATTAGGCATAGGAAAAAATGTATTGAGTTAAACAACTAAGGGCATTTGTGGCCGTACTTTTAGATCCTGCTGTCCCAGAATTCTTTAATCCGTTTTTAATAAAAAATTGTAAATACGGCGGACATGAAATCTCAGATCCGTTTTTCATGAAGAAAAAATATTCATCAAAATCCAGTGCTATTGCACGGGGTAGCGTAGTTCTGTATTGAAACAAAGAGGAATTTAGGCCAATAGTTTGATCAGTTACTTTCAAACATATTTCTTTGGGAAAAAGGTTATTTTCAGATATACGACCGTGTTCATTTTTGTATTAGACAAAGGAAAAAGAGTATCGAGTTATAAACAACACCGTCCATTAGTGGTTGTATTTTTTGCATGCATAGACTTTTCCAATTGACAAGTGTGTGAAATCAATGCGCGTGATATATATTCTTGGTGTACCATGCCCCAAGAATTCCAGATTGATAGAAGATGTAACATTATAGCAATTTTATGAAGTCTACATGTGTACTGGTGGGCTATAGTATTGCGAATGGGAAATTCTTTGGTGGATGTAGTCCGTCCATTTCAAAATATAGTGCGTCCGCGTTTTTCGAGGTCCAACTTTGACCATTAATTTAATCAACGAGACCGACTGCGGCAGGAGAAAAAATTATATAATTGAAAACTTGTTTTGAATACGAATTCACTGGTATAACTTTTGCTCCCGCCGCAGTCAGTCTTGTTGGCTAAATTTATGGTCAAAGTTGAAGGACGAGAATAGAGGAAGCACTATATTTTGGAACGGAGGGAGTATAATTTTGTGTCCTTTTATATCCTAAAGAAATATGATGGGGTTTGGTCTTAAGTTTATTACAGACATTGGACACTTGTCGCCGACAAACCTTCAACTTTTTTGGATCATATATTTTCTAGGATTCGATCATGCATTAATTTTATAAGAGTACATGAGGGCAATCATTTTCTCCTGGCAATGAAGAGTATCCATGCACTGTATTATATTTTGAAATATTTGTAATTTTTAAGCTGCATATATTACATACATATTTTTCACTAAACAACATCAGATAAACGACATAGTTTTCTATTAATTTTAGTAATGATCAAATAAAAAAACAAAATTGCTTGGAATATGGATTCTAGCTAATTTCCACTGGCAATGCACAGTGTGTATAAACATATATACTTGTGTGCACACATGCGATCTTTTCACGGAAGATATAGAGAGGGCCAGCTTAATTTTTTAAATTCACCAAAAGTAGAGAGATGTGTATAATTTTGGCAAAAATAGAGATCTGTATATTTATCATGCCTCGGAACAGGATTGAAGTACCGGGAAATTCCAAGCCTGCAGCCAATGGTATGAACCACGCCAACACCAGCCATATGCATTGCATGGGTGCTTCATGCAAAAAACTGTTATAACTAAAGTGACAAAATTGTACCGCCCAAATCTAAAACAAACACGCAAACTAATAATCCAATCTACGGATTTTTTTTTTTACAATAGACATGCTTGACTCTATCACACCTGCTGAAGAGAACGTGCCACCATCTCAAGAGTCGATGCAAAATTTATATTCTCCAAACAAGGACTCTAGGAAGCCTGCTGAAGACAAAGAAAATGATCATGAAGTTACATACTTGTGTGAAACCTGTAGTGCTCAGTACCATGCCAACGCCTTTTGGATATGCTGTGACACATGTGACAAGTGGTTCCATGGTAAATATGTGAACATAACTGCCACCGAAGCAAAACATCTCAAACAATTCATGTGTGCTGACTGCATCGGCGAAGAGATCGGAGAGTAGGATATAATGTGTGCATGCTTCCTTTATTGTTGTGTATGCAGTCACCGGCCCTTTGTATGAAAAATGCTTAACTACGTACAAAGGTAGTGAGAGAGGCATTACATTCTTTTCGCATTTCGTTGGGATATATTCAAGAATTCATGTTACAATGTTAACCGGATAATGTAAGAGAAGTAAGTTTTTTCTTTAAATTAGCCCAGATGAGCGCTTCTATGCTCTTTTAATATTTGTTTGCACCAATCTTGAAGAGCTCCGAGGCACTAATTGCTGCAAGAAC
>NC_041392.1:61754547-61756269 GCF_002162155.2 Triticum dicoccoides | reverse complement strand
CAGGACGCCCCTCCAAGAAGGCAGACCCCATATCTGCTGAGCCATTGCCACGTTGTAACATATAGTTCAATCTCGTGCATGACCACGAAACAAAAATATAATGTCTTTTGTTGGGCATGCAACTGATACACCACCGTGTCCATTATTAACTCTTGAATCAACCAACCAAAGCATTTACCCTCCTATCCTTGCTAAAAAAATGCATGACTTGATGAAAATGAATGAACCACCCTCTCATACAATTTTCTGCAAAGCCATCTCTAGTGAAAGGAAATTCCCCGCATTTTTAATGTAAGGAAAATATTCCACCTAGACAGCCTTGACTGAACATACCAACTCTACCCCCATCCCGCTCACTCTCAACCCTCACTTTTATCGCAAAATCCACGAACTCGTGTTTTAAATGAGCCAGCGATCAATGCCACCGTGGGAGGCCAGCATCAAGGGGCAAAGGCGGCAACCGCCTTAGCTTAGTGCTAATTCAACCCATGGTGACTAACTTAATTTAATTCCGTTGGTCACTAGCTAACTTAATTTAATTCCGTTCACTTGACGTCTCGCACACTAATTCTACCCATGACCAGTTCTGCTCTAGCCATTCTAAGTAAAACACAATGGTAGCATGCCCCCTTGAGAAGTTATGTCGGTAAAGTGTTTGATGAGGGAGAACCAAGACACACCTCCATTGTTGATGTCCCTCTCTTCTTCATTTGGTGCCTTTCATCAGCTGGCCCGATGAACAACCTAGATCCCATGATGGCGGAGCTGCAACCGGCGATGGCCGCTCGGCCCGGACGTGGCATTGACCCGTTGTCATCAAAGTTTAGTACCAAGGGGCTACATAACCATGGTTCACTGTCCCATGAGTCCCTCCATTGTGTGGCGGTCCTCTTGGCCATCTCGGCTTTACTGATGATGAGTGGGTGGTGCTAACCACGACAGGATGGGGGAATCGGGGTTGAGGCAGATGACGTGGATGAACTGATCGTGTCAGAGCTTGTTCATGAGCACGAGGTGGCGTGAAACACTAATTGTGTGGGGTGTAGTATTTTTGTTTGTGTATCTATTCATATGTGCAAAAAAACTCGTTGTTCTAGTTTCCACTAAAATGGAATATACTCTTGCTACTGTTATTATATGCATATAAGCACAAATATGTTTGATTATTATTTTGGAGCACATGCATAATTAAGATTAAAATCTAAAAAGCTATCTTGCGAGACACCTCTGTTAATTTCTCCACCAATCATCAATGGCTACACCATTCTATCTCATTTCATTTTACATAAATAGACGACATTGCTAAGCTGCAACGAAAACCAACAGTGTGTTATATGTAGTGTTCACACTCACAGTTGCATCACCGGAAGGCCAAAAATCTGTGAATGTACATGGAAAATAAAGGTTATAGTGGACGTGTTGTGTAAACCCAATCCTTGGCATCTCCCGCTTGCCACCATCTCCATCTCCACCCAAAATCTGCACTGATCACATGTTTACAAGAATGAATTAAGGAGATGAGTGGTAAGGAACATGTGAGTGCATCTGGCAAGTGGAACACATTAGCTTGGTTCTTTCATGCCCTATCTTGTTTTGATCCAGCTGAAAGGTTGGCATTATTCCTGTTCTTTCTAGCTGAAAGGTTGGTATCCAGCTAAAACCACCATGTTAGTTACTGAGTTCTTTCTGACACGTTGTTTAATCTTCCGACCCAGGGGGTGG
>NC_041392.1:61716306-61754493 GCF_002162155.2 Triticum dicoccoides | reverse complement strand
GGGGTGCTCCAGGAACATTCGCACATAAATTTGTTCAGTCAAGATAGTGCATCATATCTCCAAATACTTCAAGGTCAATCTAAATGAAATTCAGAACTACATACGACAGAATTACCTGCACGGGAAGATCATGAAATAATCTACATAAAATTCAGATTGGTTGAGCTACCTCGTGGTAGGACTAGAAAATCAATACTTACTATGTCAGGCTCTTCCCTGTCATATCTTCCATTATCTGAACCACCGAGTTTCGGAAGATCATAATTATATGCCAGATCGCTCAATCCTGATGAAGAAAAATTCAATAGTTAATTGCATTAAAGTTTTCGGTACAATAGTATGTTGTACAAAAATGAGTTAAATGAAGCACTACATGTTAGTATTATAAGATGTTGCCGCTGTTCATACCAGGTAGTTTGGATCACCGTCTGTAGAAAAAAAAGTCTTAATTGCCAGATTTGCTGCCACTACAAGGTACTTCTTGAAATACACAGTAAATGCCATCTGATGTTTGCTAAGTGTAAATTCAGTCTTCTAATACTATCACACAGTGAAGGCCATAATGTGGGATCGACATAGTAAAGGCCATAAGTGATTGCTTACTGTAATTAAATAATAAGGACAGGTAGCATTTAATACATATTGTTCCATGTCAGTCTTCTAATCCTATCACACACACACACACACACACACACACACACACACACACACACACACACACACACACACATGTAATATAATCATTCATGGAGTCCTAGCAAGAAGACAAGGGAGGGTGGGATCTGGGAGCGAAACCAAACCTGTTTGGGCTCGAAGCCGAGACGGCGCACGATAGGCTGCTGCACTTCCTCGTCATTCCAACTTCTTCGGCATATATACCTCAGACATGATCCTGTAGGCACCTGGGATCACAAAACCACATGGAGTAGTTGGCGAAGCATACCCTTCTTGTCATCATATGCAGTCGAGCACAAAGACGACCTCACCTGTAGTGTCGCCAAAAATGTGCTCCCCCTCACAAGCGCATCAAATTACCGCTACATTGAAATGTCGTCACCCTTGATCCTTGGCGGCTGCGGCGTAGAGGAACGTCCAGAGAGGTAATTCGAAGGCAGAGTCAGTGGCGCCGAGAGCGTTGCTGTGAGAGGATAGCAGGGGAGCGGCAGCGGTTGGAACCCTTGCCGGGTCGGGTGTGGGGGAGAGGGATGGGTGGCGCCAACTTCAGTCAGGGAGCGAAAATTCAGGGTGAAAAAAACCGAGTGTGAGAGAACCCTATGTGGCGCTCTCCTGACGTGACAAGGAAGAAATGGTCTAGTCGGAATCGGGGAGATTGCTTATTTTTGTGGGATGGATGAAGTAGCGAATAGAGAATTGGATGAGTCGGTAGGAGGCGCGTAGGTGGGGATTACATGAGAGGGGAGGTCGAACGAGGAGGGCTGAAGGAGGTTGAGGGGAGATGGGGTTTATTTGGAAAAATGCGGTGGGTTGAAAATTAATGGGAAGGGTGCAACATACGCAGGAGCGGAGGTCAAACGGAACAAACGAAACAAGAAAAAAACATATGCGGTGAAAACAGAGATATGTGGGTGGGATTGAAGAAAAAATATCTACGGAAAGTTGTGATTATGATTCAATACTAGAGATGATGATAGATAATAAATAGCGTAGTGCGCGGGATTAGCTATTCATTATTCAAAAATATCTAGTTCTATTTTAAAAGGTTATCGGGAAAAATCTTCTGTCTGTCTTTAGGAATGTGATATCACTTATATGTTGCGATGTCCAAATTTTGAATTACCCAATATTTACGTGATTTGTTTGAATCGACGTCTGCCAAATCAAGAAGGAAAAAAATGAAAAGGAAGGTTGGGTGAATAGATCCGGGTTTTTGGTGGGAGGGAGAAAAAACCAACATGGAGCGTGGTGATATGTTGAGGTGAAATAAACCATGCATACCGACCTACCAACTCCCCTTTTAGGAGTGTAGATTTGGAAGGTTATCGAGAAAAAAATCTTTAGTATATCTTTTAGGAAGGTGACCTTACATATATAATGTTTCTAAATTCTTATTATTTACCTAATATTTACATGATTGAATTGAATCGGCACCTACCAAAGCAAGCATGAAAAAAATGAATCCGAAGGTTGGGTGGATCGATCCGTTTTTTAGTGGCAGTGAGAAAAAAATCAGCATGGAGGGGGTGGTGTTCACCAACTCCCCTTTTAGGAGTAGAGATTTAATAATAGAGATAATGATAGATAATAAATGTGATAGGATGTGGTATTATCTATTTCTTATTGAGGAATATCTTATTTTGATTTGGAAGGTTATTGAGAAAAATCTTCTCTTTGTCTTTTAGGAAGGTTATCTTACATATATGGTGCGATTTCGGAATTCTTAATTAGATGATATTTACATGGTTGAATTAAATTAGCACCTGCCAAAGAAGGCACGAACAAGTGAGAGGAGGATCAGAAAAATTGATTTGGTATCAAGAGGTAGCGAGAAAAACCAACATGGAGGGAGTGCTGGGCGGTGAGGCAAAAACAAAAACCATGGATACTATCCTGCCCACTGGCCTTGTAGAAGTAGAGATATTGAGAGCGCTTTGCGTTAAGGACTATGAACTCAAGATTCACGTGGTCTGGTTTAACCCTTCGGTCCGATGGACCGGACCTGGCTGTTGGCACCTGTGGATTAACTGGATGGCCCACATAAACAATAGGGTCCACCGGGGACATAACCTTTCGACCCGAAATCCTATCCCGTGCCTTAAGCGCCGAATATAGGTATTTTGGTACAGGGTGCACACCCTCCCTGTACCCTAGGTTTCTATAGCGGGCCGGCCCATGTGCTCCTTCTCTGTTTCTGTAAAAAGAAAAAAGGTGCGTGCTACCCAGGATTCAAACCCGCGACGGGGGTCTTAGGATTTCAACCCCATAACCACCCGACCAACTGACCTCAAGTATTACATAGTGGTTTCTTTGGCCTTTTCTTCTTTCTTTCTTATTTTTCTCTGTCCCTTTTACATTTTTTTCAAAGTCACGCACTTTTTTTGTGAAAGAAATTCGTGAAACTTTTTCTTGATAGTAGATTCACTTTTTCAAATTCGATGGACTTTTTTCAAAACTAATGAACTTTCTCAAATTCAATGAACTTTTTCGAATTCGATGAACTTTTACAAGCTCGATGAACTTTTTCAAAACCGATGAACTTTTTTGCAAACTAGATGAACATTTTTCAAAACCGATGAACTTGTTTTCAAATTTGATGAACTTTTTTTTCTAATTTTCTGAACTTTTATGAAAATTCATGTACATTTTTTAATTCATGATTTTTTCATTTTTTCCCTTTTTTATTTTTAAATAAGAAGGCTTTTTTGACAAGTGCTCGCAAGAAAAAAAAGGTTACCAAGGAGTGGTCGAGCGAGCATCATTCAAGAGAATGGGCCACGGCCGACTAGGGGGGCGCGCATGATCGCCAGGAAAGTGATCGGGCACTGAAGGCGCCAACGAAGAGGTCTCCCTTTCGACCATAGGGTCGAACCACTCACTATTAGTCATGACATCATAGCCGCCGCCAGCCAAGCACCTGCAATTTTCGCCGCGCCTACGCACACTTCAGCTTGCGTCGCCGCACCGGCGACGTGTCCGTCTCGGCATCATCCATGGCACCATGTCGCACCGCCCTCCAGGCAACTCATACCGCGACTCCGGGAACACGTCTCCATTGTCCGTGGCACCACAGCCACAACCACGCTGGCCATTTTTGACTGCTAGAGTGAGCGCTCAGCAAGCCGGTGCTTGCCCTGTAGCTCATGATGCGAGACGGCTACACGTCTGTCTTGTCATTGTCTGCGACACCATAGCTACTGCCACGCCCCTACATGCTGCTGCTTGAGGCATGAGAGCATCTACAACTAGAGTCCTCAGATATCCGCCCCAAACGACCGGGCATCTTGCCTAGTACATCCCAAACACAAAATTGCGACCCAACTAGACTTGTCAAATCTAGCCCAAATACCAGGATTGACCGACATTTCCCATAGCAAACACATATCTCGGGCGGATATGAAGATGTCCAGACATGTACATCGCTTAGGACAGACCGCAAGGGTCCATGCAGACAAAAGCGTAAACTAGTGGTCTTACGTGTGCCTCCTTAGTTCATCGATGAGGACGCATTGGCATCGTGTGGTGCCGCTCTAGCATGCCATGTGACGATACATGTCCGGCTATGTAAGCCAGACGGCAAAAGCCCAACCATAGACCGCCTCCATTTCTTCCCCCTCCTCCCCTCCACCGCCGTGACATTCAATCCATCCATCAGCCGCTAACCACTAGTTACAACATGCTCACTCCCGAGCGGCAGCTGTAGCTGCTAGAGGAGATCCAGGGCAGGCGCGAAGATCGGATCACAGCTAGCTTGCCTCTGGATTCGGTGTAGCCCGAGGCGGAGGAGGAGGAGGTGGAGGTGGAGGCAAAGAAGGAGGATGCGGTCATAGAGGAGGAGGTGGAGGAGGACTCAGAGGAGGCGCATCAGGCAGATTTGGCATCTACCGGCTTCGCCATGGTCGATGCCCGGAGTTCGAGGTGGCCCCGACAGAGGAGGCAACGGATCAGCATGCCATTCTTCACTCCCGAGGAGGAACCGAAGGTTCGCCCAGCTGCCAATGACCATAACGACGGCGACCCCGACATCAATTTCATCCACATATCTGACGAGAAGGATGAGTAGTGTAGATGATAGTTGGTAGTACAAAGATCTTGCTTTTTTGGATGGTTTTGTATGAAAATGCTTATTGAAAAATGCCTACTATGGTTGTTGGAGTTGTCATGTGGGGTCTGACCGGTCACTATCCACGGACGTGGCCGGGCGTGTTCGGGGGCATTCGGCAACTCAAATTAGGTATCCGTCATTGTAGATGCTCTAACGAAGTGATACGTCTCCAGCGTATCTATAATTTTTTATTGCTATTATATTATCTATTTTGGATGTCAATGGGATTTATTTTACACTTTTATATCATTTTTGGGACTAACCTACTAAACGTAGGCCCATCCCAAATTGCTATTTTTTTGCCTATTTTAGGGTTTCGAAGAAAAGGAATATCAAACGGAGTCCAAACGGAATGAAACCTTCGTGAACGTGATTTTCTCAACAAACGGGATCCAGGAGACTTGGAGTGGGCGTCAAGAAACAACGGAGGAAGCCACGAGGCAGGGGGGCGCGCCTACCCCCTATGCGCGCCCTCCACCCTCGTGGGCCCTCCGTTGCTCCACCGACGTACTTCTTCCTCCTATATATATATCCACATATCCCCCAAACATCCAGGAGCACCACGAAAACCTAATTCCACCGCCGCAACCTTTTGTACTCGAGAGATCCCATCTTGGGGCCTTTTCCGGAGCTCCGCCAGGGGGGGCATTGATCACTGAGGGCCTCTACATCAACTCCATGGCCTCTCCGGTGATGTGTGAATAGTTTACTTTAGACCTACGGGTCCGTAGTTATTAGCTAGATGGCTTCTTGTCTCTCTTTGGATCTCAATACAAAGTTCTCCTCGATCTTCTTGGAGATCTATTCAATGTAATCTTCTTTTGCGGTGTGTTTGTCGAGATCGGATGAATTGTGGGTTTATGATCCAGATTATCTATGAACAATATTTCATTCTCCTCTGAATTCTTTTATGTATGACCGGTTTATCTTTGCAAGTCTCTTCGAATTATCAGTTTGGTTTGGCCTACTAGATTGATCTTTCTTGCAATGGAAGAAGTGCTTAGCATTGGGTTCAATCTTGCGGTGCTCGATCCCAGTGACAGAAAGGGAATCGACACGTATTGTATTATTGCCATCGAGGATAAAAAGATTGGGTTTATATCATATTGCATGAGTTTATCCCTCTACATCATGTCAACTTCCTTAAAGCATTACTCTGTTCTTATGAACTTAATACTCTAGATGCATGCTGGATAGCGGTCGATGTGTGGAGTAATAGTAGTAGATGCAGAATCGTTTCGGTCTACTTGTCGCGGACGTGCACTACAAAAAAAGAGACAGCCATGACATTTTGGGCCGAACAAAAAAAATTCTATCATACATATGACACTTCTATGACGATAATTGTGACAAAACCTGGTATCATCATAGATGTGGTGGGCTCCTACTTCTATGACGAAAAATCATGACAAAAAATGGGCTTTTCGTCCTGGGCGGGCCGGAGACGCAGCTGCATGACATTCTTTGGGCCGTCCATGACGGAAAAAACCGTGGTAGAAGCGAGGGGGAGGAAATTTTCAGGGAGTTACCAGTTACGGTGGGAGGTCAGGGGCCGAGCGATGCGTGTTTCTCTCATACACGTACGCGCGTGTGTGCGAGGCGTTGACTCGAACTGAACCCGAGCGAGGCTTTGGGCTCTAACTGAACCTGAGCGATTGCACTGCAGGCTACGTTTTACTGAACCCGAGCGATCGATCGATGGTTGTTAACTAGACCCGATCGAGCGATTTCTTCTCTACTGCTGCTAACTGAAGCCGATCGATGTTGCCTCTGGGATGAACAATGAGCGTTGTGGGGGGGTTGGATGAACAGTGAGCGGTGGCGTTGCCTCTGGATGAACAGGACCCCGTGGTGTGGTGGAGGGCTGGATGAACAGTAGACAGTGGAGGGGTGCCCGTAGAGGAGTGGTTGAACAGGACCCCGTGGTGTGGAGGGTTGGATGAACAATAGACAGTGGAGGGGTGCCCATGGAGGGGTGGTTGAACAGTAGCCGGTGGAGTAGTGCGCGGTGGAGGCTGGATGAACAGGAGCCTGTGGAGGCTGGAAGAGGTCGACGGTGGAGATGAACAGTATCCCGTGGAGTCCCGTTTTGCGGTATGTCACATCCCTCACGATGAACAGGACCCCTGTTTTGACCGTAGGAGGTCCATTTCGTCCGTTTTGCGTTACGCCACACCCCTCCCGATGAACAGGACCACCGTTTCGACCGTAGGAGGTCTGTTTCGTCCGTTTTGCAGTACGCGACACCCCTCCCGATCAACAGGACCCCCGTTTCGACCGTAGGAGGTCTGTTTCCTCCGTTTTGCAGTACGCCAGACCCCTCCCGATCAACAGGACCCTGTTCCAAACGTAGGAGGTCTGTTTCCTCCGTTGTGCGGTACGCCAGGCCTCGTTTTCATCGCCGGTTCCTTCCAAGCCCTCCCGATGAACACGACCACGCATTCCGTTCCGACCAAGCCGGTTGGCTCCCACGCGTTCCGTTGCCTCCCTATGAACACGATGCATTTCGTTGCCTCCCCATGAACACGACGCATTCCATTGCATCCCCATGAACACGACAACGACGTTGTTTCTCCGTTCCGACCCAGCCATGTATACGAGCCCTGGCCGTATGTATGCACGAGTAGGCGTTCGAGACCCCGCCCGTATGTACACATACATGGCCGTATTTTATTTCTTGCACCCTGGCCGCTGTACGTACGTGTACACGCTACGTGCGCGCCTCTACTACGACACGTACGCGCCTCTACTACGACACGTGCGCGCCTCTACATCCACCAGTATATATGTACGTACACGTTCGCGACCAGAATGACAACGCTACGCACGCTTCGACCAGGTGGGTCCCGACTGTCAGGCACTTCCTTGCCTGCGAAGATGCAGCTGGTGGGTCCCAGCAGTCAGGGGGGCGAATCGTTTTTTTGCCCGGACGCACTTCCTTGCATGTGAAGATGTAGCTGGTGAGCCCGGCAGTCAGGGCAAATGTTTTTTTCACGAAATACGATGGCCCGTCCGATGGGTCCCCGCTGTCAGGTGGAGGAATAATTATTTTGCACGTAATATGGAGGCACTTCCTTGCTGCGGCCGGGGACCCAGCTGTCAGCCTCTCCACGTACAGTCCACGTCCGATGGAAGTCGTTCCTTAACCACGTTGACCACGCCGCGCCGAGAGCACCAGGGCGGTGGACGACGGCGAGGCCTACGAAGGGGACGACACGGAGCCGGGGAAGATGCGACAGTGGATGCCCACGCGTAGAGGAGTACGAGGGTTCACTGGTTCGCTGTGGTGTGAGGCTACCGTCGCTGCAGAATAATAGGGGGTGTTGGTCATTGACCATGTTGACCAGACCGCGCCGAGAGCACCGGGGCGGTGGACGACGGCGAGGCCTAGGAAGGGAATGACACGGAGGCAGGGAAGACTCGGCAGTTGTTTCCCACGTGGAGGGGAGTACGACTGTACGAGGGTTTACTGGTTCGTCTGCCGTCGCCGGAGAATAACAGCAAGTGTGTGTGAGTAGAGGGATGGCTAGGCCAGCGATGGGAGTACGGTGGGGCGGTGAGGCCTGCGCGGCAGCACAGCCGGCCACGGGGAGGAGGGAGCAGGCAGTCCCGCCGGCGCTTGTTTGAGCGGATGGAGCAGGAAGAGCAGAGATTGAAGAAGCACGATGGCCGTTCGATGGACATCCAACAATCACTGCTTGTGCGTCAACCTTTTTTTTAGGAAAGCCTCAAATCTGTGGAAAACAACATACAGGCCATCTGCCATTATTTCTAATAATTTACATCCCATTTGCTAATTCTTAAGATTTTCTTTGGAGCCCATATTCTTTTTGTTAGCATTACAGCCCCTATTGTGGCCATGGTTAAAAAATTATACGAAATTTTGCATATTTCGGTGCGGTCCGAACTGTTTTTAATCTCGAAATTTCGACTCACATTCAAACTGATTTTAAAAATAAATGTATATCAATATAAAATCCAACAAGTTCTCCATGCATAAAAATTAATGTAATTTAAAGTCTCGAAATGAAAAAAAATATTTGAAACTAATTCCCGGTTTGGTGTGTTTTAAATATGTACAGCCCATTTCTCATTACTGATGGACCATTTTCTCGGTCAGTCGAATGAAAGCTCTCCTTGTCTTGAAAGATTTCCAGCCCAACACGCCTGACAAAGCGACTTACTTGGCAAATCACAAAAAAACAGGGCTGTGGCCATGGACCCAGCTGTCAGCCTCTCCACGTACAATAATCTTCCGATGGAAGTTGTTCCTTGACCATGTTGACCATGCCGCGCGGAGAGCACCACGGCGGTGGACGACGGCGAGGCCTAGGAAGGGGACGACGCGGAGCCGGGGAAGACACGGCAGTGGAAGCCTGTGCGGAGAGGAGTACGAGGGTTCACTGGTTCTGTTGCGGTGTGAGGCTGCCGTTGCGGCAGGGCCTGGCCAGCAGTGGGTATAGTAGGGGGCAGTGAGGCCTCCGCGGTAGCACAGCCGACCACGGGAGGCAGGAGCATGCGGCACGACCGGCGCTGCTTTGGGCGGCTGGAGCAAGAAGACCAGAGGTTTAAGAAGCACTACGGCCGTTGGATGGACATCGTACGGTCACTGGAGCTAGAATCGTTCATATTGACTAAGTTGACAAAGCCCTTCGTCCCCGTCAACTTAGTAGGCCCACAAGTCAGCTTCCCACCAAGGTGGGTCCCTGCTAGCCTGGGGAGTATTCATTTTTTTATGCTTAATAAGGAGGCACTTCCGATGGGTCCGAGCTGACAGCGGGGGGAACGTTTTTTTCGCGAAATACGGTGGCCCGTCAGGTGGGTCCCAGCAGTCAGGGGGCAATTTTTTTTTTTGCAAAATACGGTGGCCTGTCCAGTGGGTCCCTGCTGCCAGTTGGAGGAATCATTATTTTTCGTGTAATAAGGAGGCACTTACTTGCTGTGGCCGTGGACCCAGCTGAGACTCTCCACGTACAGTATACTTCCGATGGAAGTCGTTCCTTGACCGCATTGACCTCGCCACGTTCCGTTGCATGCATGTGTCCATGGGCATGGTGCGTCCCCACTGTCAGCCTCTCATGTACAGTCATCTTCCGATGACTCTCGGTTGTTGACCATGTTGACCACACCGTGCCAAGCGCACCCAGACTGGAACGACCCGGAGATGGAGAAGAAGGGGCAGTGGAGTCGCAGATGGAGAGGAGTGGGAAACTTCACTGCTTCGGGTGCGTGGTAGCACAGTCGCGGTGCCGCCCACGGGAGACAGGAGCAAGAACAGAGATTGAAGAAGGAGCACGGCTGTTGGATTAACATCCAACGGTCTAGCTGCTAGAATCATTTGTTGATTAAGTTGACAAAGCCGTGCGTACACGTCCGCTTAGTAGGCCCACAAGTCAGTCACCAAATCTGACGGGTCCCAGCTGTCAACGGGATGAATAATTTTTTTCGCAAAACAAGGAGGCACTTCCTTCCTTGCGAAGATACAACCGATGGGTCCCAGCTGTCAGGTGGAGGAAACATTTTTTTCAGCTTAATAAAGAGGAACTTTCCTTGCGTGCGACCATGGACCTCGTGGGTCCCAGCCGTCAGGCTCTCCACGTATAGTCCTCTTCCGATGACTCTCGTTTGTTGACCACGCCGCACCGAACGCAGCGAGGCGGTGGACGACGGCGAGGCTCCGGACGGGAACGACTCGGAGATGGGAAAACGCGACAGTGGAGTCGCAAATTGAGAGGAGGAGAAGGGTTATAGCTGGTTCTGTTGCGGCGTGGGGCTGTAGTCTGTGGAGAATAACAGGAGGTGTCGAGGGGTGGAGGGATAGCCTGGTGTCACGACCGGTTTTCCAATAAAAATATTTATTGATAAACCAGTCTTTTGAGTCCAGTATGAGAGAAATCCTCCTCACTGGTAGACAATTTCTTGATACAATAAGCCAGTAGCATAAAATATATTACAGGGTTGAACTGCGGTCGCTCAACCAAATTATTACAAGCACGCCAATAATCATACATAATGGCGGACAGGACACAGTGGTGTGGAAACATACTACTGACTCATGGATAGGTGGGTGGTGGAGAAGCACAGCGGGAAGGGAAATACAAGACTCTAAGAATATCATTTCATCGAACGTCGAGGTGAGGCTCGATAAATTTATTTGGTAGCGGAAGCGGATATAAAACAGTGGCCAAATCCAGGGTCGCACGAGACTGACTGGGACTCCTCTAAGTGTCGGACTCGCTATCGAACTCTTCATCCATGAGATCACCTTCGTCAGCATCTGGCCAAATCAACAAGCCAGTGAGTACTTTGAAAGTACTCGCAAGACAGTTCGGACGTAAGATATAACAAATGCGTGCATGGATGCAACATGATTAATGCCTTAATGCACAATAAATAAAATTGGCATAACGGGTAAGTAAAAAGGGTAAGTAAAAAGGGAAACGGCGGTAGTCCGCCTGAAATCCCACAGAGCATAAATAAGGACCGATCGAGTGTCTGAAGCGACGCCTCGAAAGGTGAACAAATAAAAATAAGGAAATGATGCCACAGTCGGGCATCTTAGCGACACCACATAAAGGGCTTTAAAAGAAATGCCACGGTCGGATGTCTGAGCGACATCGCAGAAAGGGCTTTAAAAGAAATGCCACAGTCGGACGTCTAAGCGACATCGCAGAAAGGGCTTTAAAAGAAATGCCACAGTCGGACGTCTAAGCGACATCGCAGAAAGGGCTTTAAAATAAATGCCACAGTCGGACGTCTGAGCGACATCGCAGAAAGGGCTTTAAATTCACCAGTAAACAATACTCATAATAAACATTCAATCCATGAGAATAAACGGGTTAGTCCATCCACAGGGATAATCATTCAATCGGACTTAGCACTCTTGCGAATCACCGGAGTCTCTGTCATCAAGCTGCCAATTGATTAGGATAAGATGGAACGAAACTTGACATGGAAGAGATGATCTGGAGGAATATATGACTCTGCAGAGTTTGTACAAAATTTTTCCCACAGTCAACGGATTTCCGTAGTCACGAAGGACTAGTTCCGTTTATGGTATTTCGGGAGAAAACACAACTAACCGGTACACACCCATCCTCCCTCTCGATGCTAGGAATCACCCTAGTCATCGTCCAAGAAAAACTTTTGAGACGGGGAGATCACAATCTCGAATAGCATGGGATCAAATTTATATACGCGCGCTCTAAGGGGTGCCCCCCTCTCGGTCCCAACCGGAAACACCCATGCCCCCTGACCGGATGACTGGCTTTAATCCAGGGCCATGGAACCATCATCACGGCCTCTCCTCTTTGGTGTGTACCATGAAAGTGGTTTGCAACTTACTAAACCATATTCCTTGCGGAAAACATGTGGTAGTACAAGGAAGGAAATGATAGGTACTGGACCGATATGGTTTGACACTGAAATCACATAGTCTGGAGTAAGACTGGCATGCTACAACACTGCCATCGTACCCATCCTCATGCCAACACATGGCCATTTATATTCACATTCATCCACGTATGGATCATGGAACTCACTCACCTTATTATCACATAGAATGACGTTCCTCGGTATGCTTACCAACATGCCATGAAACTAACTAAATGCAAAACATGCCGAGACACTCATCATATCAAAAGTTCAAACATGCTTGCCTGGTTCAGAGTAGTCGGAGCCTAGCTCGGTGAAGTTCGCGGCTCCGTCACCTCCTTCGGTATCTACGGTTTAAAGAAAATACATGCGCTAACGTAAATACCCAGGAGAGCACAGAAGGTAAACCAAATATTTTTCAAATAAATCTGATAAAAAACTAGACAAAATTTTAAAGAGAACAGAAAAAGAATCAATCAAAAATACTTTTCTGATTAAAAGTTATAAGGGTTTTTGTCCAGGGACTTATCTGTAATGAAACAGAAGATTTCCAGGGGCTAGTTTATAAAAACAGAAAACGCTTCGGTAGTGAATACGCCAGCCCGAAGAGAAAACGCATTCTGCCCGAAGGCGCTTCTAGAAAACGGTTCGAAAGAGAGAGCAGAGAGGCTGACGGTGGGGTCCCACCCGTCAGGTTTAAATTTTCAAATGGGAGGGACGAGGCTCGTCGGCGCCCGAGAGCTGCTGAGGTCGCCGGCGGCGATCCACGGCGAGGCATGGGGATCAGAGGCTACCAATGTGCTCACCGTGTCCTTCCGCAACGGTGGGAGGTGGTGTTGGTCGCCGGTGAGCACCACGTCGACGGCGGTCTCAACTCCGGCGGACGGTGGTTCGGGCGTGGATGGAGCTCGTCGGAGAGGGCTGCAAAGATTAAATTGAGGTGGGGGTTAGACTACTGGGTGCAAGAGAGGGCTACGGCCGAGGTTTGGGCGCCGGAGGTGGCCTCACCGAAGTGAATCGAGCTGGAGGCCGAGGCGGATCGGGGCGGCCGGAGCCGGGGAAGGAGACCTCCTCGAGGTCCCCCTAGTGGCCTGGCGGGGTGCTGGTGAGTAGTGGGGGTGCTGCGTGCACGAGAGTGAGCTCGGGACCCCTTTATATAGGCGGTCCGAGGCGGTTGCCGTGAACGAGGATCACCGGCGAGCGATTACGGTGGCGCAGTGCTCGGTCGGGGTGGTTAGGAGGTCGAGCGTCATCACGGAGGTTCAATGGGCCCGTTTTAGTGTTAAACTGGCCGGGGTTTGGGTGTTTGGGTCGAGCTCGACGGAACGGGGTGGCGCGGGCCCGTCGGCGGCAGAGAGCGCGCTCCGTGCGTGCTGCGCCACGGCGACGGTGCCGCATGCGTGCGCTGGCACGGAGAAGGCCACGCGGAGCCACCAGAGGATTTGGGCGGTGCCGAACAGCGTTGCGCCGCCGTTCTCCTCCCTGTCGGCCGTTACGGGGAGCCGGCCGCCGCAAGACACGCCGGCGCAGGCGGGCCAGGGCGCCACCGACGCCAGGGTCGCGCCAAGTGCGCGTGTGAAGCTTCGGACAAGCAAGCGAGGCCGCGAGCAACGTGCCAAGTGCACTGTGGCCGCGTGACTGAAACTGTCGAAACTGAAGATGACACTGAAACTGAATTTCTGAACTTTGAACAGTAACAGTGCCCACAAGGTGTTCGACCGAATGAAAATGGCCTCTGGTGATTTTTCCTTGAGCTGATTTTTGGTGGAGTGGCTTCTCCTTGCTCAAGTAGGCTGCATGATTTTTGGTGGAATTTTTGGAGGAGTGTAGATATGAATTTCACCAAATTTGGCAAATCTGGTCCAAACTTGCAGAGACTGAATTTTGAAAATTTTGAAAAGAGTAGGAGTGGATCAAGATGGTTCTGGGTTATGGATGCTAAGGACAATCCAGGAGAATTGGTTTGAGGTCAAAACTCAAATGCAATAGGGCACTTGCTTTGAAAATCTCTCAGGCTCCAAATAATTTTCAGAATTGAATTGGGGGAAAAATAATTAGAATAAAAATCCAAAACCAGTTTGGCTTAGTTGGGACAGATAATTTAGGTTGATCACAAGGGGGAGGGGAAGTTTTGGAGGGGTTTTATCTCATGGGCAAAAATACAAAGCCAAGGGTGGCTTCAAAGATATGAAAATCCCAAATTTTCATGGAGTTTCTTTTTAAAAGAAAAAAATTAAACTCCCAAAATAATTTTGAGAGAGAACCAAGAGAGAAGAAGTTTGCAAAAGATCAACCACCAAAGTTTGAAAGAAATAAAATCCCTGCCAAGGCAAAAGGAGGTTTTTAAGAAGAAGGTTTTTCTGAGAAAGAAAAATAAAAAAAATCTCTCCTCAAAACCACAAAGTTTTTGATAAAAACCAAATAAAAATTTTGGAGTGTCACACCTGGCCGGCGGTGGGGTAGCGATTCACAGCGATGCATGCTAAGCAGAGCCGCTAGCCGCCGGAGGCCGGACCAGGCGGTCCCGGGGACGCTGGAGGAAGAAGACGAGTGATTGAAGGTGCATGCTGGCCGTTGGATATAAATCCAATGGCTGTGGATGACACGATCATTTGTTGACCATGTTGACAACGCCCTGCGTAGGCTTCGACCTATTGGCCCACATGTCAGCCTGCAAAAATGTGGCATATATTTAACCCATGTTTTCTAGAATGTACAGTCCATTTGCTGGGCTGGGTGAACAAATAATTTCGCGTCAATCAGGCCCGTTTATATTTTCTAAGAAATCCCAGCCCATTTGCACTTCCTTGAAATACACGTATTAGGTGGGCTTGTTATATATATAATGTTATGTTAGAAGGAGCAATTAATATCAAAGAATAAACCGGAGAGGCACATTTTTTATATATATAATTAAGAAATTAGCGAGTTATTGCTCAAAATAAAAATGAGCGCGTTATTATTAAATTGGTCCTTAAAATCTTCGCAAGCTTTTGTACGCAATCACCAGGATTTTCCTTGCCTGTGAGTCAAAAACAACCAGGATTTTCCTTACCAACTTCCGTTAAACATTTACTTTTATAAGTTAATAACACGTGGGATGTTTTTATAATGTATATATAAGTCTCTATAAAATATATGATAATAGTAATAATATAAATCTTTCCCTAATAATAAAGCACGGATTGACTCTTTCGGTTCACCGTCACAATACACTTCTTTCCATGAATTTACGCTTTCAATTTTTTCGGTTAGTTTTGATCAACAGTCCGTCCAATTGCTGCGAGGCGGTACTAAAAACTCTGTCCATCCAATTGGTCCACGTCCACATTCTCTTATTGGGTCTGCACGCATGTTTCGGCCTGCATGCACGCTTCCGTATCTGTACCTTACCTAATTTTCACAAATGTACTCGGAGTAATCCCACTTTGATTGCTTACATGAAAGTCTACCCGTTTTTATACCTCGGAAAATTGCATATCAACAATGAGCCTCTTGAATCAACAAACAGAGAATGAGAACGAAGGGAAATTGTACAACAAAACGGCAGTCCGGCGCTCGGCCGGGTGAGGAAGTGGAGGCGCAGCACGCAAATGCCTATGACACAGCCTATTCCACACGCTAGCCACCTCTACACCACACACGACATGGGCACGAGTGTGGCGGCACGGTGGCTTGAGGCTCGTGGTGGACCGGATCCAGCAAGGGGAAGGTCGGGTCCGTCGGCTTGGAGAGGGAGGTGTGGAGGAGCACGCGGGACAGAGGGCGGAGGAGGATGGAGGCGGAATGCCGAGGTCTGGCTATGGACTCGGAGTGGAGGAGCCACGGAGAGGCCCAGGAGCCACCACGGCAGCCACGAGAGCGAGATGGGCCTGGCCATGCTCGGCGTCGTCAGCCAACTTTGTGTTTCTCTGCTGATGATCCCTGACTATCTGCTACCCGGGGTCGGCTACATGATGTTATCTCAGTTTGCTTGGTAGTTTCATTCTTGCTTAAGATTAGAGCTAGCGGTGTAGATGCAGATGGACATTGGAGGTACAATGTTGGCACTGACGACTTGGATAAAAATATTTTTGTATGCACTCCGAGTGGGTCAGTCTATATATACTTAAATTTTCACATTCAGTTTCCTTCAGTTAGACGACAGCAAGGAGATAATGCACTCCTTTTTTCTGAAAAAATATCATAAGGGACATCTTTTGGAAGAATGACGAGCCATGTTGGTCGTAGTTGGAGTGAAAGAATTACAACTTTTTTGTGCCAAATAATCAAATATAACACTTGTTCAGAAAAAAAACCGAAACCATGGAAAATGTTGTTATTGGATGTCAGTGTGCATCATATATCCTCTTGGCCATGCCGGTCCTAACAACAACAACTTTCTTCAGGATGGTGATGCTCATATTGTCAATCATTCTCACTGTGGTGCCTGAGACAAAAACTCCTAAGGCAGTTTGGTAATTTATGATGTTATTACACCGGAGCACATGTAATGGCAGACCCGGTAAGAAGAATAGAACGTAAGTGTGTGCCATATTTTTTCCCGTTGCAACGCACGAGCCCTTTTGCTAGTATATATAATGTGGTTAGAAGGGAAAACATAAATTGGACACAACATTACTTTTATAAGAGACCTGCATTTTATGCCCCACAGTAGGCATACTAACAAATTCACACACAAATACAACAGAAAAGGTAAACATCCATATGAAACTCAGGTTCACAGGACACGTTCATATTCATAGCCAACATTCACTATCAACAACTCAAAAGATTCATATATACACAAGCTCAACATATCTATGCATCCAAATGATTGATAGATCACACGACAATATTCATACATAATTCACAAAAAGATTCAGATATACACATGTTCAGTATGTTTATGCATCCAAATGATTGAGATCACAGCCAATATGATCCATGGACGAACTTTAATTACCTAGGGTACAAACTGGTAAATGGTGTTTAATCGGAGGTACTTCTTGCTAAAATTAGTTCTTGTACGAGTAAACTTTCGAGTACATAAGAGGCAGCCCAGACAATCTGAACTTTGCTGGTAGGTTTATCCTCAAATAGTGGCCTCGGGCCGAGGGAGGTTTGAGCAACTTGGCCACTACTTTCATCCTACTAGTTTACTGGCTCATCTTAGTCCTGTATCTCGCCAAAATTCTACATTGCAGACAAGAATGGAGGCGGTTGAGAAAATGAACCACCCAAATTTTTTGTGTAGTTCAACTGAAATGGAGCATCCTTGGCGTGCAGACTGATTAAGTGCCAGATGAATATACGCGTCAACCAACTTGTCTGGAATCCTTAGACTCCATTCCGTATAGTTCGCTACCATATGTGACGATAACCAAAAGGCACAAGTTGGGACCAAAGACTGGACTGCGTTTTTCTGGGCTATGCACCAAGCAATATTTTTGGCGTTCACTCTCCTAATACTTGGAGTTTGACAATTGGTTGATGTCGGTTGATACTCAAATGAATATAGGCACTTCTTGTCAACATCGATGCTTGTCTGAGTGAACTTTGGAGTACATAGCAGCAGCATAAGTACCTGTCCATCTGATCATTTTGTGCAGTTATACTGAAATCACCCGACGTAATGATTTGCCTGCGAGTTCAGGCTCCAAATTACTCCTTTATGAAATCAGCAAATAGTAGCACAATACCAAATTATCAATACATATGACAGGCATAATAATCAGGATAAAGACCAGTACCAACCTGTGTGAGGTATCATATCAATTACTATTTCCTTTGACTGGAAGCCAAGATAAGCCAAGCGAATGATAGCAAAGGAAGAAAGCAAGCGGAGATTAGCGACTGACAGGAAAGGACAGAAGCTGTCAAGGCAATGAAGCACCCAAAGTTTTTGTGCAGTTCCACCAAAATCGAGCATCCCTGTTGGCACATATATTGAGAGAGTGAGATTACTGTAATAGTGGGACTAGTTGATGAAACATACACTAACAAATAGATGCACCCTCATTATCCTAATGGGTTAAGTTAGCAACATAGTAGTCTTGCTTAAAGAGAAGTATTAGTTTATTTAATCAGTGCCAATTAGCTCAACTCAACACTCAAAGCATTGCCATTTATCATAGGTTGCAAAACTTTAACGTGCAAAGATAAATTAGTTTCTCATGACAGTAGCACGATACAAATAGAGATGACAACAAACTAATATGGATGAAGGCCTTAGGCCCGTACCAACCTGAGAAAAATGCTTATTCATGTAGTCCCATAAGTGATGATAAAGCACTCACTGGAATCACACAATAGTATATATTTTTGTGCACTTCAAATGTATGGTTGAAATCACTCTTTTTTACCAGTGCTGAGATTATATCGAAACATTGTCAAGAACTTCCAGCAGAGTTAAAGCACTGGCTGGGATACAGTTCATTGTATTGTCTTGTGTAGTTCCACTAAAATGTATGATTGGCACAACATGATCCCTGTTTGCACAAGTAGGAACAAGGTGAAACCTTCATTAGCTTAGTGAGAAAGGATAGGAAGACATTAGCATATTACTCAAATAGTAGCATCAAATTCATGATGGATAATACGCAAAACATTGCCTCATTGAACCAATGGCAATAAATTGACATGCAAAACAATAGCACTATTATGTCATGACACTACTAATATTCCCTCCCTGCGCCACCACATGATTCACCTCCATAGATAAACATACACGTGTACATGATTCAGCATAGGATCCTACTAATGATTTGTTTAACTCCAACAGGAAAATTAGGCAGTAATAAATTAGTGGTACTTAAGTACTCCTAATTAATTAAGTGAGACAGCAGAAGTGGAAGGGCACCCTGGAGGATCATCTCACATGTAAGGTAGTCATTACCGGAGCCCTCGAATGGCCTCGACTGAGGCCTCTGGCTTCAGCAAGATCACCTTGGCACTGTTTATTCTTCTTCTTCTTCCTCTTCATGCTCTGTTTCTCTTTCTCCTCACCAGTTGGTGAAACCAAGTACATGATTGGCCTTCTAATTCAGAATTGGTTTTGTCAGTGAGGGAGTACAAGTGTACTAGTAAAAAACAGCATTATTTTCTCATGGCAGTCGGAAAATAGAGATGAACACATGCATTAAATATCATTTTTACCTAAAGGAAGGTTATGGCGCAAATATGGATGATGAGGATTGGCACACAGATCTCCCTTTGTGCAGTTCCACCAAAATGAACCAACTGTTCCATTCTGACATTCCAGTTAAACAGCACAAAAGTCACTTCTTTTATGAAGAGTTTTGTGTAGTGCACCAAAAGGTCACAACAGCAACTAGGTGAATTGGATATCCCTGTTTGCACAAAAAGGCACAGAGGAAACCGTCAGAGTCTCAAACAATTACAGGCAAAAACATTTGGATAAACTTGTCATGGCTTATACCAGTGGCATATCTTCATTTTTACCAGGGACATTACATTAAGAACAGTGCGTGCAGCAGCAGTCCAGCACCATGTACGTAAACAGGGGCATAAAGTGGTGATTCATAGTTTGTTGCCCCGAGAAACAAACATCCAAGAAATATATCTGGGTTGGTCCTATTTTTGTTCACTCTAGCCACCTACTCCTATGTGTGAATAGCAAATCTATTCCTGGTCATACCAATGTGTATAGTGTTACCCCTATATTTCCCTTCTCGACCAAGAGACAGGTTGGATGACTAGTCTGTACTACTTTCACCCCCTTTCCTTCCTGTTTGTACCAAGTCCGATGTACATACTAAATCCCCCCACCCCCACTTTATTTCTTGTTTGAACCAAGTACTCCCTCCGTCCGGAATTACTTGTCATCAAAATGGATGTGTCTAGAACTAAAATACATCTAGATACATCCATTTCAATGACAAGTATTTTCTGATGGAGGGAGTACAAGATTCGACTCCATGAAGTAGCTTTATCTCTAACAATAGAAGGAAAAAATATCTGACGTTGGACCATCCGATCGAGAGGGGCTGAGAGGTAGAAAATGATGCACATGCAGCGACATAGCGAGCTGGGAAAGTAGAGCTAAGGCGGTTTTGAACGAAGATATACCTGAAGGTCGTCGGGATGTGGATAGGTGGGCGGCAGGAGGACGGATCCGCCCACAGGCAACGACGAAGGGATCGGATGTACTCCAGTGCAGGCGCTCGGCCAGAGATAATGGTGCGCCGGCAGTGGGTCTCCTCCCTCGCTGTCGACGACGGCCTAAACGCTGCCCCTCCTCCCCTTCACCGGCGGAGGGGGATACGTCCGGATCTGTAACCATCGGTGAGGATAGAAAGCCAGTCTTTTTTCAAGGGAGAAAGACAGTGTTACTACCCCTATCTTGTTTAGATCTGGAGAGGATGAGAGTGTGTGAATAGAGAAACCCTAGCAAGAAAGCTCGGAGGCTCCGGCCTATATATACGTAGTGGGGTAGTTTTCCTTTTTCACTCCATCAAAACAATCGTTTAAAATTGTGTACTACTACATGCCAGGTCGCGGTTTTTTTAGTTGTTGATTGTTTTTTGAGATAGCTACCCACTTTTTCCAAGTAGTGTTACGGTGTGCTAGGTCGCACTTTGTATCGTTCAAGTCTGGTACTACAAGTCCCTCCATTAAATGAACAACCACCCCCTCGTCAAAATTGTGAACAAGCCCACAGCTAAAATTAGTGGAAACATGGGTTCCCCCAACATGCATTATTATTTATATTTTCTACTCCCTCCGTTCCTAAATATAAGTCTTTTTTATTAGCCACACCTAAGACAAGATTTTTTTTATTAACAGTGAAACCCACATGTCAAAGACACAAAAATTGTGGCAAGATTCCCTTAGGCAAGCCAAAGTGTGTCCAACAATTTGAGCAACTCAGGTTAGGCAAGGGTGGCAAGTGTGGGAAAAATAATGTGGCAACATAAGACAAACATAGTCACAATCCAAACAGCCCCGTAATTTTTTGTGACATGCATGAAAATTTGGTTAGTTAAATTTATAGTCAAAATTTGGCAAGGTGCATCAAATCAACACATGCAAGTATCAAAAGGAAAGTCACGGCATGCATGCATGCGTTGTATTCCCTCTGTTTACAAATATAAGTCTTTTTAGAGATTGCAACAAGTGACTACATACGAAGCAGAATATGTCTACTCCTACATATGAAGTAGCCCATTTGAAATGTGTAAAAAGACTTATATCGAGTGCAGTGCTTTGATGTGTCGCGTCAACTCGTACAAGACCGAGAAATTTGATTACTACAACGCCCTCTCCCTCGTGGACTGAGCTCCGCTGCCTTAACTGCACCTGCCTTTGGCTGCATGACAGGAGGGCCAACCACCTGTTGGGCCCACCTGTCATAGACGCAAAGGTAGGAGCAGTAAGTAGAAGCTTTCTCTACACGCTATCCCCCCCGCGCGAGGTGGACGGACATGAAGCAGTGGATTCGATACTGTAGAATTAGGAGTAACATCATTGTTTGTCTTCTCGAAGAGGCGAAGAGCCAAGCGCAACCCGAACGTGGCAGTTGCGAACGCTCGCGTGGTGCGGTTCCTTGGAGTACTATCCAGGCTCTTGCATGAGACAAAATTGCTATTGTTTAACAATTAAACTCCATTATCCATTGGTTGATACTCATTCTGTATAGGTCCACGCGCTTAGCATCGTTTCCTCCTGGGTCACCAATGTTTATTTGCTAATTAATAGCATTGCATGCAATGAACTAGCCATTGCAAGTCATTAAAAGCATGCACACCTCTCATCTCTTATTGGTTGATATGTCAAGAAACAAGAAACAAGGTAGAAGTTAATGCACCGCGCCTAAGTGTTTTGGGACTATTTGGTTTTCGTAAGATGACTTACACACCCAGACAGAGGGAGTAGTATAGCCCTGTAAACTGGAAAGGAGTATTTGCCTTTCTAGAGATTTGAACAAGTGACTAGACTACACCGTGTGCAGTACTCCCTCCCTTCCGGTTTATAGGGCTCAAATCTCAAATCTCATGAACCAAGGAATTTTGTGATTGGAGGAATGTATCTCGTACTTTACAAAACTACCCTAATTAAACTCATGCGTTAATTACGTAGTTCTCTCGTTTTCCTCTCCGCCTTGGTCGCGGTGCACAATATTGAGCACTCCTATATGACTGGCCGCTCTATCTACATGCGAGACATTTCAAAGCATCCGGGGCCGCGTGCCATCCACCAAATCACAGCGAGGTGCTACAGTCGAGACTCGCCTGTCACCCCGGTGTGGCCGTCATGACCCGTCATATCACAAAACCCACACCTTTACCAGCAGTGGTAAGGTGGCCTCCAAGTTGGACTGGACGAAGCAACCATCATTTCACTGGAACGCTCGTTCAAGCCCTTTCTTCCCTTTCTTGAAGAAAACCTCACTCCAGGCTACTCACTTCTGCCATTTTTCTTCTGTACCGACGAAGGAAAGGTGGGCGAATCAGTTATGTTGCTATATTTTCATTCCAAGAATCTTCTTTTTGCGAAGCACCGACCGATTCTCACATCCTATTCTTTTCCGGTTTTCATTGCGATTGTGGTTTCCTTTCGATTGCTTTTTGTTTGTCAGTTCATTGATGGATCCTGGAGCACTAGGCAAAGAGTTGCCGGTGGACAACCCACTAGAGACAGCGATTGTGGTTTCCTTTCGATCTCCAGGAAGCGAGCACCGACCAACGAGTTGACCATATTGGCGTGCCAACCCATGGAGACGAAGAACTCCAAGAAACAAGCACTGGCCAAAGAGTTGAGGACGTTGGCGGACGAACTCCTCAAAGGAAGTTGGAAGAACAGCAAGGGCCCCACCGTGCCTACCCCAGGAACTCTGATTTCCACCTATGTGAGGCTCAAGACCGAGTTTGAGGAGATAGTCGCCATTGAGAAGAAGTATTCCCCTGGCAAGGTGATGGCCCCCATCGAGGATGAGGAGATGGCCCCCGGAGGGATGAGATCCCCCGGTGAGCTGCACAAGGTAAAAAATAATGGATTATTACCATAGTTGTGGTTTTTGATTATTTGCAATGTGGTTGCTAATATGTTAGGGTTGTGCAGGTGCCGATGGACGTCCTTGATGATTCCGATGTCGTGGCCCGTCCTGTTGGCATCACCCTGGAGATCGATTTCGATGCCGCTATCCATCCTGTGGACATCGCCCAGAGATCGATTTCGATGTCGCGTCAGCCATGTGGTCATCGCCCTAGAAATCGATTCCCATGCCGCTGTCCGTGCTGTGGTCATTGCCTGAGAGATCGATGACAAGAAATAGTTGGTCACGCTAATCCTTCAGGGTAGTTTGCATTGCCCTGTGTTTAATTAACAGAACGATGCGTGTTATCAAACCATCTTAGGGCTAGTGCACTGTCTTGTGTGGGTGGATCTTGCTACTTTTGTTTGATAGTGAATCATGCGAACCCTCTCTGAGTTATGGAAACAGATGTATCCTCACCAGCTTTTGATGTAATATATGGCATGCTTAGATGTAAGTTTGAACTGTTTATCATATCAGCAGGGCTTGTTTGATGATTCTTGGTGTTAGTAGGCTAGCTACTGTGCGAGCTATTGTACTTGCAAGACACTCACCGAAGAGAAACGTTGGGGCTGATGAGCTCGCGGTACGCTTATACTTATCCCTCATTGATCGACCAATAGCCCTAGCTCCTAAAATTGTAGGCTTAGCGATTGATCAGACAATAGTCAACATACATTCAGGCCTCATTTGGTTCATTGGGTAGGAAAATCGTAGCAAAAGTACAGAGAACGCGCAACACAAAATCATAGCAGTGCAGAGACGTACTCCCTCCGTTCCAAAACAGGTGACCTAGGCGGGCTAGTTTTGCCTAGTGGGTTTCAGTGATATCACGTGGTATAGTGCCGTCCAGTCTTCGCGTGTGGTAGCAGTATTGCGGGTACAGTAAGTTTTCTTGAAGACGCGGAATTCAATGAAGTCATGATGGTTCCTTCGTCCGAACAACTTATAGTGGGAAAGGTTGGGCCTGCGATACGACCGGGGTAGACTAGGATAATTTTCTGCATGGCAGGTGGACCAGGTTGGTCGACGTCCCACATGTCGGCGAATGAAAGTATTCTTTCCGATATAGAGGACGAGCAACGCGTATTCATTGTTTATTTTTGATGAAAGCTATTGTCTCCACTGTTACGACAGAGGAATGTGAAACACGGCAGCCCAGTGAACTTGGCATGTGCACTACTCCCTCCTTCCTCATGTAATGCCCAAGTTACAACTTTTTCTCACTTTCTCTCTATCTATTTCCTCTCAAATGTTTTTTACCTTTCTTTTTTAAGACACAATTGTTTTTATGCCTTTTTTAGAATTATTTTTTATACCTAGGAGCACGTGTAGAGATGGGCTCTTGCAGAGCCCACTCCTTGACTTTGTCAATGCCTCTCTCTCCTCCACATAAGGAGTACTACTTGCTATGCATGCATGCGGCGGGCAGCTGGCGTCTTGAGGGGCCAGGGCGGTGGGAGTGGGCTCCGGAAGCGGTCCGTACTCCAGCATAGCCCACCTCACATTATCACCATATATTTCTTGGAGTCCGTGAGCGGCGGGCGGGCGATCTCTTCTCTCTCCCCCGTTTCTCTCTTCTAAGCCGACGCCCGCCGCGCGATTAGATTTCGGCTGTCGACGGTTTATTCAATTACGGTCCCACATGTCAGTGAAATTGCAAGACAATGCGTGTCCCCTCTGGTGAGCGGCGTGTGAGCCGGACTGTCGGGGTTGCGACGCGTACGAGTCGTAAGTGTGCCGCCTTTTCCTTTAGAACTTGCGAAGCGTAACATTTTCGCGCGATCGATCGATAGAAATCCAGAACAAAATGACGATGGCGGTGCTTTCCCGCTCGTTAGGCGGGCTAGTTTGAGTGATATGACGTGCTACAGTGCCGTCCACTTGCTCCATTTTTATGTAAGCAAGAGTTTACACTCTTATGCGGGAGGAGTGCAAAACACCTCGGTTCTGATTTTGATCGAGGGATAACTGTTCCCTGCCAAATAATGGAGGATTTTTAGCGATTATAACATGATAGTTAGGGCATCTCCAGCACTGGCCCACAAATTTACACCGGCATCAGTCCGAGGACACGGATGGATGCCATCCGATGCTGCCCGCATACCTTTCGACAACTATATGAACTAACCGGACGAAATTCGTGCAAACAAAGCAAATTTCAAATTAACCAGATGAAATTCATTGCATTTCGAAAACTTTTCCTACAAACTGGACGAAATCCGTTACATATTTCGACAAACCGTACTAAAACCTACTGTAAACCTAATCTAAACGATCACCGGCGCCCGACCACCATGTCCGGCCATGAACCCGAGAAAACCGGCCATTGCCTTTGCCTCCTCCTCATCCGCCTCGATAACCTCCTCCTCCGGAGCACAAGGTTATTAAGATTTCCGCCTCCACATCGCCGTCAAGCGGCTAATCTGTCACACCCTAGCTAGTTCATGCATTAGAGTGTTGCATCATATCTACTCTTCGAGAAAACTGAAATGGGGATGACAGAACCCCCAGCACCCCTCTGGAAACAACTAGGGTTTACTAAAATCTTTTTCAATGAACCTAAAATGCCCTTCTAAAAAGTCCATCCTTTTTGTTTTGCGGTTAGAACCTCAGACAAAATGGGTTCACATTTTTCCAAGACACATAAGGTCATTGAATTAAATCATTACTATTTGCATTTCGGCAATTTAAATCCTATAAATATTTTAAAATGCATAAATAATCCTGAAAGTATTTTTAGGCTGTTGGGAATATTCCCAAATGTGCCTCTGAATATTTTCAGGTTTATCCTAAATGGAATAGTATTTTTACTATTTCAAAACACAGAACAGGAATAAATAGAAAGAAAAACAGAAAGCAGAGAGCAGAGGCTTACCTCGCGCTCACCTAGCAGGCCGACCTAGCCGGCCCAACCCAGCCACCGCTCCAGCGAGCTGCTTGGCTCGGCCAAGCAGGCAGGCAGGTGCTCGAGGCCGGCACCAGCGCGCGCCATGCAGCTGCTCGCCACCCTGCTTCCTCCCCTCGCCGTTCTGCTGCCCTGGGTCGGTCACCCACTCCTCCCCCGAGCTCGCAGACATGCCCATTCCTCCCCAGCTCCTCTCCCTCGCTCTCCTGCACCATGGCCGACGTTGCCGCGCCCGCGCCACCGTGATAACTGCGCCCGCTGTCGTCCCCGTGCCGCGTCACCGTGTCCGTTCGCTCCATCGTCGTCAACTACGTCAAGCAGGCCGAGCCCCGAGCGCTCGCCCGCTCTGGAGTCTCCCCTGACCCCGCTTCCCCATCTCCGGCTGCCGAGATCGCCATCCTCGCCCCGCTCAGCTCCAGCCTTCCCAGAGCCCGCTTTGACGCTTGCTGCAGTCGCCATGAGCTCATCTCCGTCCTCCCCCTCTTCGTTAACTCTCTCCCGCACCGTACGCACCGCACCACATTCACCCGCACCTGCCGCCGCCGAGCTCGTCACCGACGTGACTCCGGCCACCCACCGGCCACACCACCTTGACCAACACACTCACCGCACTCGTAGGAACCCGTAGCACCACTCCACGCACCTCGCCGTGCCCCGTAGCCTCGGGTTCGACCTCAGCCGAGCTCCGGCAGCCGCACAGGTCGTCGCAAGCGACGTTACGGGCCACCCCGAGCTCCACCTCTGCCACCAAACGATGCGGCTTGCTCCCAGCTACACGTAGATGCTCTCCGCCGTCCATTTGGTCGCCGGAGCACGAAACCCGCACTGCCCGGCCGTGTCTGGCCTCGCCTGTGGCTAAACAGTGGCGAGTTTGACCTTGTTTGACCCTAGTTCACCCTGTGTGGGCCCAGGTTGACTCCCCCTAAGTCTATGACAAGTGGGACCGCTCTGCTAATTAACTTAGATTAGTGCTAACTAAATTTAGTTAGTTAATTAAGTACTGACACGCAGGTCCCACTGGTCAGGTTTGACCTGGATCGGCTCTGTTGACCACTGACGTCTCCCTAACGCAATGTTGACGCAATAATTCAATTACTGGAATTATTCTTATACAGGAAATTCCAGAAAATACTACAAACTTCAAAAATTCATAACTTTTAATCTGTAACTCCAAATGCAAAGATTTATATATGAAATTTGATCAGAAAAATTCAATCTTTCCATCTATAATGGTTTCATGCACGACAAAACACTTTAACCTTGCTGTTTAGGTGAAACAAGCTAGTGCACTTATTTGGCTTAAGAACATAAGCTTCCATTTGAATCCTTGATTCAAATAGACTCAAACCAACTTGTTTCACAATGCATTAGCCAGGACACCTCATATTGCCATGTCATAGCATGCATCATATTGTTGCATATTGCCATGTGATGATTGTGTTCTGTGATGTCTTTCGTGGTAGGTTCTGCCTCCGAGGATATTCTCGAGTATCCAACTGAAGGGCAGTACCCTACTACTACTCCATCAGGCAAGCAGCCCCATTGATCATATCGATACAATCCCATGTTCTCACACCTGCTCTCATTTACTGCATTAAGACAACAACATTTCAAACTGATGTGTGCTGCGGTAGTTGAACCCTTATCCTCTGCATGACCTGTCATTGCCACAGTAACTAGATGAAACCCACTAGCATGTGTAGGAGTTGATTGAGCCATGTATATGTTTCCTACCTTGCTATGTCTGCTATGCTTAGAGTTGTGTCAGGTCTGGTTCATCTGGGTGATGGGCTAGATTGAAATGATTACATCGGTAATGTGAGGGATGTGTTGAACATGATTTGGTAAAGGTATCGATGAGAGGCCATGTAGGAGTACATGGTGGGTTGTTTCATTGAGGCCGTCCCTAAGAACTGAGATCTGTATGTGTGATTTAAGAATCAGTTACTACCATGCATTGGGAAACTTAATCGACCCTCTTGGCTTCTTAACCACCCTAGTACTTTGTCCAGGAGTTGTAACTAGTTTCTGGTGTTTATAGGTTATGTGTTGGCGGCCGTGCGTAGCGCTGACCCTAGGGGTGGGCTATGATGCGGTAGATACACCGTGGCCGGGTATACCGGCGCCCGTTTGGCGTCTCGGGACCCTGTACACATCGTTCGGGTCCGTATGTGGAAACCTCGGCCGGACTCCATGCGGATGGAACCTGGATAGGCGATAAACCTGGAGTAGAGACTTGAGTGTTTAGGTTAGCCGTGGCCAACACCCTTGTTGGGCTTCGGCTTGAAGGTTGCCGAGTACATGTCGTGTAAACGGCGGTAAGTGGTGAGAGCGTGTATGAAGAAGTACACCCCTGCAGGGTTAACATCATCTATTCGAATAGCCACATCCACGGTATAGGACTACTTGGTTGCCTATACAGTTCATAGACAAGTTAACGGTTACTACTAAAAGACTCAAGATAAGTGTGAGTACCGAGGATGGCCCTCTCGTAGGATGACGAGGGAGGATCCTCGGTGGAGTATTGTGTTGGTGATTAGTGGACTCGTGTGCGAAAACTATTCTACTATTGGTGTCTCATAGGATAGCTTAGCCAAGAGTCAAAGCCGGCTTGCTGCAATAACTCCACCACCTTCTTGAGAATGAGCATGTATAGTAGGATCTGTTGTAAGACTTGCTGAGTACCTATGTACTCATGTTGCTTTAATTACTGTTTTCAGACAACAACACCGCCCCCTCCGACGGATTTTATGTAGACCTCGACGTCGATGAGTGACTTGCCACCCAGGTGGTGATTCTGGCCATGGAGGGCCCTTTGTAGATAGACAGGCTTCATCAAGCCTTCTTTCTTTCTAGTGTCTGTACTCAGACTTATTTGCTTCCACATGTGCTTGTATGCTTGTATGACTTGAGTGTCGGTCATGTGACCCCTACCTGTATGAACATGTTATGTATGGCTCTCTGGAGCCTTTAAATAAAGTACTTTGAGTTGTAGAGTTTTGTTGTGATGCCATGTTGTATTTACACATATCGAGCATATTGTGTGTATCATTGAAATGCTTGGTATGTGTGGGATCCGACAATCTAGTTGTTTATCCTTGGCAGCCTCTCTTATGGGGAAATGTAGTCTAGTGCTTCCATGAGCCATAGTAGTCCTCTACAGCCCAGTTGACCGGAGTCCTGCTAGCCCGGCACTACTGCTCAGGACACTTGACTGGCCGACATGTCTTTCACTTCGTTCCTGTGTCTGTCCCTTCGGGGAAATGTCACGCGGTGACATCCGGAGTCCTGCCTAGCCTGCTACAGCCCGGGTTCCCAGAGTCCTGTTAGCCCAGTGCTACAGCCCGGATTCACACGCTGATGACCGACATGCTCGATGTGATTCATGTATGCATGTCCCCATAGGTTAGTGCTGCTTTGGGTTCACGACTAGCCATGTCGGCCCGGGTTCTCTGTCATATGGATGCTAGCGACACTATCATATACGTGAGCCAAAAGGTGCGGACGGTCCCAGGCCATGGTAAGGCGACACCCGTGGGAATACCGTGCGTGAGGCCGCAAAGTGATATGAGGTGTTACCGGCTAGATTGATGTGACTTGGAATCGGTGTCCTGACATAATCGGCCGCCGATGTTTACCCCACCAAGCTTGGCGTCGACTGAGTGGAGTAGTGGTGGCCTTCCCGGGACCAGAGCGGTGATGACCTACCGTGTACTACTCTTCCTCGCTGCCGGCTGCGCCCGCGCACGCGCGCCGGCTTCGTGGTCGTGGCGGCGGAGGGCGGACGGGGGGTGGCAACGATCTCCTTCATTTGCTCCTGCAACAGTACGTCGAAGAGAGCTTTGGAGGACGCCCAAAGCGGAGCCTCCGATGTCCCTCGTCTGCTCCTGCGATAGTACGTCCAAGAGAGCTTCGGAGCACCAGGAGGCCATGGTTGAAGTGGTGCCGACAGAAGGAAGGGACCAGAGGAGAATAAGTGTGGGTCTTTGGCTATGGCTGGGAGCTGGGGCTCAAGTTAATATAGAGGGCGAATGGCAATGAGCCGCGACAGACAGATGGACAACTGGCACCGGAGTAGGTTCGTC
This sequence comes from Triticum dicoccoides, assembly GCF_002162155.2. NCBI lineage: Eukaryota > Viridiplantae > Streptophyta > Magnoliopsida > Poales > Poaceae > Triticum > Triticum dicoccoides. Next base: position 61,724,311 of record NC_041392.1, on the reverse strand, counting down.
GGGCGTGAATGCGGACGCTGCTTCAGTGACTTAACTGCAGATGCATTTGGGTTACTGACATGTGGGTCCAACGGGCATCTGGCCCGCATGTCAGTGACACACCAATTGCACCTGCAGTTAAGTCCGGTGAATGCGGCATTGACATTCTGGAGAGAAGGTGACCTTTCAGGCGGGAAGCGCGCGCTAGCGATGCAAGGGGTTTCGATGTGAAGTGGCACTAAGATAGGTCACTCACGATAGTACATACTCCATACCATACTACCATAGTACCCTCTCTAGCTTAGGCTGTTTTATAGATTGTCATTGTGATGGACGATATACATGAGCAAGGCGGTGCGAGTATGACCGTTGGTGTTGAGCCAGGTGAATACATGCTCGGCGTTCGCATAGGCCTCCATCAAACGTCTAAAGAGTAATGTCAGGCACCGCCGGGGCGCGCAGGTGATGGGCTCGCCATTTGCGTTGCGCCATGAGCAGGACTTTGATTTAGAGGGCGACGTTCATGCATTAGCATGCTTTGGCAGCATGAGCGTGAGTGTCTGACGCGAAGTATTTTATTTTCATTTGGCTGACGAGGGTGCGTTGCAGCGACGAGTCCATGGTTTGATTCCCCACATACGCATAATTTTGGTTTTTACAGTATTTCGTTCTCCATTGACACGTAGGCCCGCGTAGATAGATAAAGAATACGAGCTGCTGAGGCGCATGCAGACTATTTGACTGGTCAACCAGACAAATACGGAGTATAGGCTGAGCCAGTGACCGTATAATAACCATATCTCGTATACAATGATCAAAGTGAGCTATCAAGACAAGTTCGATGACCGCCAATGCATTTTACTCGGTAATAAATGACCAGGATTGAAGGGGATTCCAAATTTGCTTCGTCTTCTGTCCTTGAGCTCTTGACAAACCAATACAATTGTCCATCCACTCCACCCCAGAGCTCTCACCATGTTTCGTTCATGCCACCGCTCCGCACACTAACCGGTAAGGCAGCGATGGCATCCCGCCGCACCGAGTTCCTCGCCGCCCACGACCGCACACAAAATGTTAGGGAAGCGATGGCATCCCGCCGTGCCAAGTTCATCGCCTCTCGCGACCTCACAACTATGTGGGAGGAATTTGAAGATGCCAAGGCCGAATGGGCGGTAGAGCAAGAGGCGGACAAAGCCGCACAGAGGGAGCGGAAAAGTCAGAAAGCACTCAAGAATAGAGAGGCCCGCCGCCGCAAGAAAGAAAAGGACGCACGCGCTGCTGCGGAGAGGCCGGCGGAGATCCAAGCATGGTGGGGTGTCGCCGACAAAGCCGGGAAGGAGAACGACGGCGTCTCGCCAGCATGTGAGAAATAGTAGTACTAGTAGTTAGTGTTTGTGTCTGTGTCTGAGTACGAGCATGTACCAATACTACTAGTTACTACTGTAGTTTTTAGAGCAAATTACCAGTACATAGCCTAGACTAAATGGAAAAATTCCTATCCTAAGAATCAAATGGCATCTCTTTCTCTATAGGAATTGAGATGCATGTCATCTCACTTCCTATGATTTTCATATTCCTATCCTATGAACGAAAGGAGGCCTCTGTTGGAGTAACTACTGTAGCTAGCAGTACTGCTGGTATAGTAGTTTTCTTCAAGAAGCGGAATTCAACAAAGTCATGATGGTTCCTTCATCCGAGCAACTTCAAAGTGGGAAGTGGGCCTGTGATTTGACGGCTCATTAGACATTGTTACTGCGGCACGACGACCTGGGTGACTCTCCCTTTGAGATCTGCGTGCATGGTAAGTGGACCAGGATGGTCGATGTCCCACATGTTGGCGAACGGAAGTATTCTTTCCGATATCGAGGAGCAAGGAAACCGCGTGGTATAGTATCATTGCTGATTGGTTCACAAAAAAATAGAATCACTGCCGATTTATAATTATTTTATTTTTCTGATGAATGCTAGCATTTCAACTCTTATGAGGAAGGGTGCCAAACACGGCATGTGCTAGATGTCCCACACGTCAGCGAAAGGAGTGGGACATGAACAACATGGTAGAGCCCAGCGTAAAAAAACAGTGTGGTAGAGCGTCTCCACTTCTTCCACTTCTGGGTCGGAGACCACACGTAGTAGTACTTAGTGGTATGAACGATACAAAGTGCGACCTGGAGAGAAAGACACGTCTAGTTGGAAGGTCTCGGGGCATACATGTAAACAAATATAAAAGTTAATATGTGCCTTCAACTAATATAGTAGTAGTAGAGTACTTAGGCACGTACTCCATAACATCACCATGCATTACACGTACAACATTTAGTGGTAGTACATACTAAGAGACAAATGCCGCCCAAGAGTTCCTTTCTCGGCCTACTTTTGGGTGTTTGGTAGAGTGTATGGAGGGTGCATGAATCCACACTAGTTTAGCACAAATACACTAGAAGCATGCATGAAGAGGGGTGTTGCTTTGCACATGCATATAGAGGGAACAACTATGCTGAGACGAGAACGCAACCAAACACACCCTATATGCCACACATGTTCATACAATTTGTGCCTTTCTACTTCACTTACTGCGCTACATTACTCAGGTTCGTACGTCCACTCCTGGGTACATGTCCGTCTCATAGTTCCAGTCCCACGTGTTCTTCATATAGATGGAATGATCCTTGCATAACACGTGCACCTTGATGCTAGATGTCTCGCGTGTTGGCAAAATGATGAAGAAAGCTCACGTAAAAAAAGAGTGGAAGAACATAGATTCCGGACGACCGAGAAGGAGCAAGGAACCTCGTGGTGGAGCGTCTGCACTCATAATATTTAATATTATTCAGCGATATAAAATTAACCAATCATCTCCACAGTGGACTGGAAGAGTACGAAACACGGCAGCCCAGTGTAGTTACATCATACTAGTACATGGCTAACCCATGCTATCACCATATTTCTTGGCTTCCGTGCGACACCTATCTCTAGTAATCCAGTAGCCCGTATCGCTTCTCCCTCCTCGTCTCTATCAAAGTGCAGCGGGCTGGCGTGTCTGCCGTCTATTGAGGTCGGTTAACTGTCACATGTTAGCAACATGCCAAGAGCATTCTAAAAAAATTCCTTTCACGTTCCGTTTTCAAAAAGAAAAAAATCCTTTCACATACGAATTTGCATGTATGCTTTGAGCAACTTGCATGTCCTGTACTGCTCCTGTTTGATACTCTAACTTAGCTAGAGGTTAGACTAACTCATGACTTACCCTGAACTAACTGTAGCCAAAGAGGTGTTTGGGTGACAGGGTTAGATTGACAATAAATGCACTTCATGGAGAGAGAAAAGTGATTTTTCAGTGGTCCCAATGAGAACTATCTCCACTTAGCACCTCTTGGGTGGAATAGTTTTTTTTTGGTGGGTTCGGTGCAACTTTCTCCATTTTAAACCCTCATGCTTGGATACTTTAGGGCTATTTGAGACCCAACTACCTCAAACCAACTCTAACCCATGGATCCAAACAGGGCCTATGGCCAGTCTCGACACGGAGCAATCGCGTGCACCGGGAAGCGGCGCTCTCTCGGCCGTCGCGCCACTTCAAAGCCGGCGCCAGTGAGAGGTCGCCTCCGCTCTGGCCGGGCATTAATGCGGCACTGACGCTCCAGGGCGACGCTGACCGTTTCACACGAGAAGCGTGCGCTGGCAAGGGAGTATAGGTTTTGAACCGTTTCAGGTGTAGTACTGGTAGTTTGCAAAACTACTCAATTATTGCACTCAGTTTCTGTCGTGGAATCGTCATGGCAGATGTCCTAGAGAAAGGACTTGGTCGTGGAGCAATCGCGATGGGTTAGCTTGAAGGGGTTAAAGCGGACACAGGGACGCAAGGGAGTTTATACTAGTTCGGCCCCTTCGATGAAGCTAAAAGCCTACGTCTAGTTGTGATGGAATTGATGGGGGTTTCGATGACTAGGGAGCAAACAAGCTTCGCCTATGTCTCGAGTTGTTGTCTGTATCCTTGAACCGCCGCCGTGTCGTCCCCTTATATACACGGCTGACTCCCGTCGGCTTACGGAGTCCCAATACCGGCTCATAGATGTGTCTGCTTTGGTATCTACCTATTCCTAACTTACAATACAAGTTAACTACTAACGCCGGTTTTCAGCTACAAGCCTTGAACCGACCATGGGCCTTGAGCCCTCCTCTGTCTTCTTGGGCTTTAACATACTTAACTACTGACGAAGTTAACCCGGCCCAGATAGGCCGGTTTACGCCCAGTAGTAATATCCCGAACATTAGGCCCCAGATTGATTTGAACGGGTTCATGTCAATCCTTTAACAAAAGCTTCATCTTCAACATCTTCTCCTAAATTGGTAAACCGCCATGATGTCATCTTCTCTGATTGCTGTAAACCGGAGTGACGTCACCTTTCATAACGAAGCTATCCATTATGCTTCTTTCTTTAATAGATCGGCGGAAATCGAGGCGACAGCTCCATTTCGCGGCCCCTTGATTGTCGCGCCTGACACATGTTCTTTCGCCTTATAAATAGGACCGAAGGGTCATTTCTTTTCTCCTTCAGTGCCTTCTTCGTCTTCCTCGCGTCGCCAGCCTCGGAGCTCCGCCGCCGCCGTTGACCTTTGCCTCAACCTTGGCCGCTGCATCAACTTGAGCGCACCAGAGCATCATGGCAACCTTCCGCATCTTCCTCAGTGAAACACCCTCGATGCGACTATAGCTCCAACGTGTCGAGGCACGACTTAGAGACCTAATCGCATTGAAGGCATACGTCGCAAGTTAGGCAATCTTCACAACATCCCATGTAATAATAATAACAGGGGAGATAACATAGTTGGCTTACACTCGCCACGTCAATCAAGTACATAAATAACATTACATCATCCGTACACTCAAGGCCCGACTACGGCGCCAAAATAAAAGAGAACCCAACATGCGACAACGGTCCCGTTCACCCCCAACTGGGCACCACTACTGATCATCGGGAAATGAAATGTAGTATCGTTGAGAGTCTTCGTCAAACTCCCACTTAAGCTCGTACGCGTCTCCTGGAGCGGAATCATCAGGGCCTGCATCTGGTGTAATAGTAATCTGTGAGCCACAGGGACTCAGCAATCTCGCACCCTCGCGATCAAGACTATTTAAGCTTATAGGAATGGCAAGGTAAAATATGAGTGGAGCTGCAGCAAGCGACTAGCAAGTATGGTGGCTAACTTATTCGCAAAAGAGAGCGAGAAGAGGAGGCAAAGCACGAGCGAGATACTAGAGAGTAACCTGCGCAAACATTACTCCAACACCGTGTCCACTTCCCGGACTCCGCCGAGAAGAGGCCATCACGGTAACACACTCAGTTGATTCATTTTAATTAAATTAAGGTTCAAGTTATCTACAACCGGACATTAACAAATTCCCGTCTGCCCATAACCGCGGGCACGACTTTCGAAAGTTCAATCCCTGCAGGGGAGTCCCAACTTAGCCCATGACAAGCTCTCACAGTCAACGAAGGAATAGACCTCCTCCCAATACATTCCGATCAGACTCGGTATCTCGGTAACTCAAGACACTTTGACAGGTTAAAACAAGACCAGCAACACCGCCCGAATGTGCTGACAAGTCCCGATAGGAGCTGCACACATCTCTTTCTCAGGGCACACTCAGATGAGCAAGACGTCGGGTAGGCCAGCCCAGAGTTGCCCCTGGTAGCCCCGGACATCGCTCGGTTGGACCAACACTCAGAGGAGCACTGGCCCGGGGGGGTAAAATAAGATGACCCTTGAGTCTGCAGAACCGGAGGGAAAGAAAAGGATAGGTGGCGAATGGTAAGACCAATGTTGGGCATTGCTGGAAAAGCTTTAATCAAGGCGAACTATCAAGGGGTTCCCATTATAACCCAACCACGTAAGGAACGCAAAAATCCGGGAACATAACACCGATATGACGGAAACTAGGGCGGCAAGAGTGGAACAAAACACTAGGCGAGAGGCCGATCCTTCCACCCTTTACCAAGTATATAGATGCATTAAGATAACATGGCAATATAATTATATCCCCAACAAGTAAGTAAATGTTCCAACAAGGAACGGCCTCCAATCTTCACCTGCAACTAGCAACGCTATAAGAGGGGCTGAGCAAATCGGTAACATAGCCAATCAATGGTTTGCTAGGACAATGGTGGGTTAGAGGTTTGACATGGCAATTTGGGAGGCTTTCAAGCAAGTGTTAGGCATCATAGCAATGGCATAGTAAAAGAGCGAGCAAACTAGCATAGCAAAGATAGTAGTGATTTCGAGGGTATGATCATCTTGCCTGCACAGTTGTCAGAGTTGACTGCATCCTCAAAAGCAAACTCAACGGGCTCCTTGTTAGCGAACTCGTATCCCGGCTCTACCCAAACAAGACAAACAAGCAACAAGGATACAATCAACCATTTACAAGACCAAGCAATATGATGAAATGATGATATGCTATGCGGGATGCGATGCGGGATGCAAAATGCAAGATATGACAGGAAATGCATGAACCTGGCCTCAACTTGGAATTTCAAGGGTGCCACTGGAAAGATGAGATGAAATCGCTTGAAAACAATATAAAGAACGCCGGAATCGGAGTTACGGTTTGGAAATGGCAAGCGATTCAAAAATGACACCGGTCTGCGATTTACAGCAAGTAGGCATCTAAATGCAATGAGATGAACATGCTACAGCTCCCAAACATGGCAACAAAATACATGGCAGGGATGCATTCATGATGCTTAACAAAAGTCTAGCACTGATCTACGGCCAAATCATCCATTAACAGGTTCAAGCAAGCATGGCAAAACGCAAATGGTAAAACAGATCTCAGACTTAGTGAAATTAACACTTGTCTGGAATTTCAGATCATATAGCCCTCTTCGGAGCAACAAAACAACATGCTACAGGTCCTGAACATGACAAAGAAAGACATGGCATGGAGCTACTCAACAAGCTTAACAAAATTCCCTTAGTGACCTTGAGCCAAAAGGGATCACAAAATATACTAACAAGCACACGAACATAGCAAAAACATAATCAGTTTTCAGACTTAGTGAAAACTAGGACATGCTGAAACATAACTCACGAAGGCATGTTTACGAGCTCGATGCACTCACCACGGTGCAAGTCATGGCAAGACAAGCATACATCCATCAATAAGGCACAAAATACAAGCTTGACATGGCAAGAACAGTAGCATAGCATGCACAGATCAATTACAATAACATCGGCAAAATCGCAAACAAGTTGACGATCTGCCGAGATTCACAAGGAAGCAAAAGTAGAGCTCGATTGACTCAAGCTAGGGTGCTCCATAATTGCAAATAAAGACATGGATGGATATAGCACTACAATATTAACAAAACTCCCTTACTGGTCATCCTCAAAAGAGGCACGGATCACTAGGAAACGACAAGAACATATGGCATCATGAGATAAACAATCCCAGGACTTAGTGAAATTACTAAGTTCTTGAAAACAGAATTAGCAAGTGCACCACTTTGCAAGCTTGCACAAGTCACCACACACATCCTAAAAATACATGGGTTGCACCTCTGGAAGGATGACAAAACCCTTAACAAAACATATGAAGAACTCACGGGCATATCATGCACACATTAATCATGGCAAAAAGGACAAAAGTGCTAAACGGAGTAACAGATCTGACAATTAACTCAAGTAGCCCTCTTCTAACAGCATTTCGGGTATCAAGATAAGCTCAAATGAAAATGATGCAATAGTATGAAATGATGTACTCTCTGAGATCAACATTTTGATATGCTATATGCCCAAATCGGAGCTGCGGATGCAAAGTTACGGGGCCCCGAACATAGGCACTTGGATCTGCAGATTTCAGGACTTAGGAAAAAAAATGACCTAGATCTAGGGTTACTGTAGCCGACGCGGATCTGGATCAGGGCGCGCCTCCCGAGGCGAATCCGGCGAGCCTTGCCGGAGGGGGGAGAAAGGGGGGCCGAGGCCGGTCGGTGGGGGTGGCGGCTGGCGGCGCCGGGCCCGG
>NC_041392.1:61711572-61715893 GCF_002162155.2 Triticum dicoccoides | reverse complement strand
GGCGGAGGAGGACGACCCGGGCGGCGGCTGCGGCTACTGGCATCGGGGGCCGGCTGCGGGCCTCCCGGGCCGGCACGGTGAGCGGCGGCGCACGGCCACGTGGCGGTCCGTGGATGGCTGGCAGCAGAGCGGACAATGTCCGGCCGTCCGGATTTTGTCCGGCGGCTGGAGGAGGAGGGGGACTAGGATTTCGTCCGGATTTGGAAATGGGGGAGGTATATAGGCATGGAGGGAGCTAGGAGAGTCCAAATGAGGTGCGGTTTTCGGCCACGTGATCGTGATCGAACGCTCTAGGACATGGAGCAGAGTTTGGTGGGTTTTGGGCCAAATTGGAGGGGTGTTGGGCTGCAACACACACGAGGCCTTTTCGGTCCCTCGGTTAACCGTTGGAGTATGAAACGAAGTCCAAATGGTACAAAACTTGACAGGCGGTCTACCGGTAGTAAACTAAGGCCGCTTGGCAAGTCTCGGTCCAATCCGGAAATGTTTAATCTCCACACATGAAAGAGAGCTGGAAAAGACCACCGGAGGAGAACGAAGCGCCGGAGTGCAAAACGGACAACGGGGAAAAAGCTCAAATGCATGAGACGAACACGTATGCAAAAGCCATGCACATGATGACATGATAAGAGATGCATGACAACGACAACAACACACGGAGACAAAACCCAAACCCTAGGTAATAAAAATAACTTAACGCCGGAAATGGCAAGAGTTGGAGTACAAATAGGGAAAGTTACATCCGGGGTGTTACACTCAGCTCCGGTAAATCTTCCATCCTTTCCCTCGCAGATCTGACCTAGGGTTTCGCAGTTCTTCAGTGTTCATCGTCTGCCTCTTGCTCATACGATAGATCTTTAGATGGCTCCGCAAATCTTTATTCTATGCAATGGTAGTTGTTTACCCTTCGACTTCATATTCAAGAGCTGCTTCTCAAGCAGACGGATAACGCAAGATCTGCCGCTCGAGAGAAAGCCAAGATGGATCAACTTGAGTTAGACGAGGTTACTCCATTGTATGAAGGATGCAGGCCCGAGGATACCCGCCTGAAAGTAACGCTCATGGCTCTGGAGATGAAGGTAAAACACAAAATGACCGACGCATGCTTCGACGAGAACATGTCATTCTGGCACGAACGTCTTCCCAAGGGGAACAAGTGCCCGACCAGTTTGGAGGAGGCGAAGAAAATCGTGTGTCCTCTGGATTTACCGGACGTGAAATACCATGTGTGCATGAACAATTGCATCATTTATCGGGACGAGCACGCGGAGTCTACCATAAGTACGGTGTGCGGCGTCACTCGATACAAGAAGAGGAAGAAAGCTCCTCGAAAAGTGGTGTGGTACTTTCCGATCACTCCTCGTCTGCAGCGGTATTTCGCGGACCCTAAGGTAGCAAAGCTCCTGCGTTGGCACGCGGATAGGGAGGAGAAGAAGCGAGAAGATGACGCAAATGATCCGGAGATAGATAAAAAGACAAGATGCTGAGTCACCCTAAGGATGCGAGCCAGTGGCAAGCGTTGAACTTCGAAGACCTAGAATTTGGGAACGATCCAAGGAACATCGTGCTGGGCGCGAGCACCGATGGAGGCAATCCGTTTGGCAGCCAGAGAAGCACACATAGCACCTGGCCTGTGTTTGTGTGGATGTACAACCTTCCCCCATGGTTGTGCATGAAGAGGAAGTACATTCACATGAGTATGCTAATTGAAGGACCGAAACAACCAGGGAACGACATCAATCTGTATCTGCGGCTGCTGAAAGAGGAGCTTGACACGCTGTGGAAAATGCCAGCCAATACGTGGGACGCTGCAGAGAAAGAATATTTCCCTATGAGAGCCGCGCTGCTCACGACGGTGCACGAGTATCTCGGTTACGGATATGTCGCGGGGCAGGTGGTCCACGGATTTTCTGGATGCGTCAGGTGCATGGATGACACAACGTATTGCCAGCTAGATAGAGATCTCGGGTCTTCGAAAACCGTGTTCATGGGACATCGAAGGTGGCTTCGCGATGATGACCCGTGGAGAAAACGCAAGGATCTATTCGATGGTGAAACCGAACCCCGTGGACGCCCGCGTACGAGGAGCGGCGAGGAAATAGACGAGCTGTTGAAAAATTGGAAAGACTGCCCACTGCCGGGAAAGAAGCAAAAGGCGCCAGAGCCGGGAAAGAAGCGAAAGGCGCCAGAGCCGCTGCTGAAGGTATGGAAAACGAGGTCTGTTTTCTGGGACTTGCCGTACTGGAAGATCCACCGTGTGCCTCACAGCCTTGATGTCATGCATATCACGAAGAACGTGTGGGAGAGTCTGCTTGGTACCCTGCTCAACATGCCAGAGAGGACCAAAGATGGGCCGAAAGCAAGGGCAGACTTGAAATCAATGGGCATCAGGCAGGAGCTTCACGCTATATATGATGATGATGATGATGATGATGATGATGATGATGATGATGATGATGAGGCGAAGCAGGCCACGGAAAGTCGTCGCAAAGGCAAAAAGGCCAAGAAGACCGGAAATGACTACCCTCCCGCGTGCTTCACTCTATGTCAGGAGGAGATCGAGCAGTTTTTCACCTGCCTCGTAGGAGTAAAACTTCCTTACGATTACACGGGGAAGATAAGCAGATACCTAGACCCAGCGAAGCAGAAGTTCAGCGGGATGAAGTCTCACGACTGTCACGTGCTGATGACGCAGATACTTCCAGTTGCGATCCGTGGGATCATGGACGCGCACGTCCCTGAAACCCTATTTGGCCTATGCAACTTTTTCGACGTCATCTCTCGGAAGTCTGTTGGCGTGAGGCAACTCAGAAGTCTACAGGAAGAGATCATGGTGATACTATGCGAGCTTGAGATGTACTTCCCGCCCGCATTCTTCGACGTTATGGTGCATCTGCTGGTCCATATCATGGACGATATCATCCAACTCGGGCCGATGTTCCTGCACAGCATGATGCCGTTCGAAAGGATGAATGGTGTCATCAAAGGATACGTTCGCAACATGTCACGTCCAGAGGGAAGCATAGCCAGGGGCTTTCTGACCGAAGAGTGCATCTCCTACTGCACGAATTATCTAGGCATCGAGAACCACATTGGTCTGCCCGTCAACAGGCACCTCGGCAGGCTCGCTGGATGGGGTCACCGTGAGGGTCGTCGCGAAATGCATGTCGACTTCGAGGGTCGACTCGCCGACTTTGAAAGAGCAAACCTAGTCGCGCTACAACACATAGACGTGGTCGATCCTTGGGTGGTAGAGCACAAAACCTTTATTAAGAAGACGTACAATGACCGAGGCCAACAGAGGACGGACGGAGATATACTCAAAGAGCACAACTCATGTTTCACAGGTTGGTTCAAGCAGAAGCTTCTGTCGTACCCTTTACATGAGGATTCTTCCGCGGAAGAACAACTCATATTCGCCTTGTCACAGGGCGCCGAGCACAACCTGATGACCTATGAGGCGTACGATATCAACGGCTACACATTCTACACTGAGGCCAAGGCATGAAGAGCGATGGTTATCAGAACTCCGGGGTAACGATGGAATCCTACACCGGTAACGACAAGGACAGATACTACGGAAGGATCGAGGAGATCTGGGAGCTGAGCTACGCTGGAGAGAAGGTCCCGATGTTCTGTGTCAGATGGGCGAAGAGCGTCCTAAAAGAAGACCGGTATTTCACCACCATGGTTATACCCGAAGCCAAATCCAAGACCGCGGGCGCAAACATCACCGCGAAAAATGAGCCATGGGTACAGGCTTCCCAAGTGGACCAATGCTTCTTCATTACCGACCCGTCAAAGCCCAGTCGTGTTGTCGTGAGGAGAGGCAAAAGGAAGATCATCGGAATGGATGGAGTAGCCAATGAGCAAGACTTCGACAAGTACGGCGACCCGAGGACCGAACATGACGACGATGATGAAGTAGCAGCATACACCACAAGAAGAAGCAGGACCACCCTACCTAAAGGACGTCCGTTCCACAGAAGAACTCCATTTGCGAAAAAGAAGGGCAAGAAGATTGTGAACAGATAGCTAGCTAAGATCGATTGTATTTAAATCGTAGCCTTCATTTCTCGATTGTATTTCATGGGCACTTTTTGAACTATCGTGAATATTTTTAAATTTCATGGACACTCGATCTCGATCCCCCTCCATCTCGATCGCTATCCCACCTCGCCAGATCCGGCCCCCCTTGCCGCCGAGCACCCCCCCGATCCACCGGCCGCCGCCGCCGACCCCCCGCACCCTCGATTCCCCTACTCAACCGCTGCCGCCGACCCCCCGCACCCTTCCCCTACTCAACCGCCGCCGCCGACCC
>NC_041392.1:61710874-61711492 GCF_002162155.2 Triticum dicoccoides | reverse complement strand
GCATTACTGTTTCATGATATTTTTTAAAAAATTATTACTATCTTATAAAAAAAATATTACTGTTATGATTTAAACAAGTTTGAACATATTTAAACACAAATAAGTATCAAACAGCATTTTAAATGCATAAAAAAAATTGTGGAGCCTGGGAATCGAACCCAGGACCTCCTGGTGTGAGAACTGGCTGCTGACCAGTCAAGCTAGTAGAAGGAACTTGGTATGGATCAGGTCAGGTCGAAGATAACATGTTGGCTCGAGCAGAAATCAAAAAAAAAATACTAATGGCGCACCAGGGTGAGGTGTGCCATTAGTATGGATGTACTTATGGCGCACCGAGGGGTGGTGCGCCATTAGTATTGTGCCCTCGCCCTCGATCCCCTTCCCCTCTCCTATCCCCGGCCCAAACCTATCCCCTCTCTCTCCCTCGCCCTCGATCCCCTTCCCCTCTCCTCTCCCGATGCCGCCGCCCCGCCGCCCCGACGCCGCGACGCCGCCCCGTCGTCCTCGTCTCCGCCCCGACGCCCCGACGCCGTGACGCTGCCCTCTCCTCTCCCGATGCCGCCGCCCCGTCGTCCTCGTCTCCTCGGTGCCGCTCTCCCCGTCCACACCACCGTCGCC
>NC_041392.1:61693398-61710727 GCF_002162155.2 Triticum dicoccoides | reverse complement strand
TCCCCCTCCTCCTCTCCCCCACGCCACCGTCCACGATGCATTTATTTTTCTGGAAAAGTCCATATATTTCCTTCCATGTAAGAAGTTTAATACAAGTTTCATAGACAAGTTACTTTATTGGAATTAACTTTGTTGCTTAAGTTGCAAAGAATATGGGTCAATTTGAAGTTGCTAAATTTTGTTGTCCTAGACTTATTTCTGTCTCCAATTTTTGCCCGGTAGATATACATTTCTGGAAGGCTTCCCAATTTAAATTGTCTTGACACATCTTGCTGACATGTAAGATCCACATGACGGTTGACTAGGCACCAAACGAAGTCATATTTGTATGTAATATTATCCATAGAAATTGCTAATGGAGCTCGAGCTACATGGAGCCTGAAATTTGATATTTTTCAAAGTTATAATTTTAAGGTTTCAAAAAATTCTAAAAAATGCACACATACCTATGGATTTATACCATTTGGCTGTAAAATACACAAATGTGCAAGCTAGGCAATACTAACAAAATCATGTATTTCTAGCACATGTACTATTCTCTATAGAAGTACATGATTTTTTTTGTACAACTCACATGAAAACTTAGTTCATAATGAAATTTTACACACATCTAGTATACATCTATAAGTACTTATGTATATTCTCAGATGTTTCTGAAACTTAGAAGGTCAATTTTTAATAAAATTCGGGCTTCATGGAGACCGGGAGCCAAAATGCCTCACTTTATACTGGCCGATCGTTGTATGCTCATATCAGGTTAGGAATGGAGTGTTTAGAGAGCCATTTATCTGTCTTGGTGTAACTGTCAATTTTTTGACGGATGGCTATGGTAGAGTGTGAACGTATCAGGTGCACTGGCTCAATTCATGCACCAAATGCATTTGTGTTGTATGAGCAAAAACTGAGGGATATGGTCATGCTAGTAGATGGATTGTTAAAACAATGCAGAATAGTCCTTTTATTCCATCTCTTGCTGCACATCCTGCTCCAGTAGGGAATTGGCGTCGACAACAAATCCAACTGATACTTTCTTCTTCCTCAGATTGTACTACTATGACTACAGATACATCCTGCTCCAGTAGGGAACTACTATGACTACTTTCTTCTTCCTCAGATACATCCTGCTCCAGTAGGGAACCTAACTCTATAGAATTTTTTTCTTAAAAGTTGAGCTAAATCCTAACTACAGTGGATACATCACCATTTAGATGCTCTGAAGTAGGTTTTCACTAAGAGAATTCAAAACTAAGACATGTTCTTAAACTGAAGCAGTATTTGTATCACAGAAAAAGTTCTGAAGCTGTTGAACCTTACCTTATGTAACAAGTTTTTTGCCTTCTTTGACCTGATATGCTTGACGATATTTCTGTTTGATTCTCAATTTGATCAAGCTCCTTCATGCTAAGTGGACCCGTAAATACACCAAGTATATTGTACTACTATGACTGAGAGCTGATAAATTGGAGAAACATTGCAATATATATACAACAAGTAACTGTTCTGCCCCGTCTCTGTAAACTAGTACAAAGTAATCCTTGATGTTCAGACCCAAAATTTAAGCATCAAGTTTGTTCGACAAAAAAAGGCAAGGAACATCATGAACAACTCTCCATGACTTAATTTTCCTATATGCATTGGCCTGTACAGCAGGTTCACTTTTCCTATATGCATTGGCCAGTACAGCAGGTTCACTTTTCAAAACAAATTAGAGCAGACCTCATACACCCAAGAAAACCTAAAAAAATGAAGTTCAACCCCTCACTTTTCCTATATGCATTGGCCTGTACAGTTGGATTTGTTTCTGATTTTAGTGTTTTCAGTCTATTTTTCTATTTCTACTTTAACATAACGCAATAACTAATGGTGGCTGCCTAATGATGACACACTAAGTTTTTTATTTATTTTCTTATAGAAGTGTAGATTCATTGGTAGCAATTTTTTTCAGTGTCTCATGTTGCTTGTAGTGGTTTGTCCAAAATGTTGAATGATACTGCTTGGAGATGCATATATTGTTTCACCTCTTCACATGCCAATGTATTTTCCATGTTTTGATGGAGGCCTTTTTTGCCTTGTCCACCCGAGAGGCACTTGAGTTTGCCGGAATGTCGATTAACTTTAGTTCCGGCAAATTTGGTTACTCCATATGTCCTATTTTCAGCAAAGGTCATGCTGAAATTTTCCATGAATTTTAGCATGACTTTGCTAAAAATAGGACATATGGGTTACTTGTGACTAATGCATGGGCCGGGGTATCTTAGTAGTTAATTAAGTAGGATCAAGTGCCCCGGCTGACTTGTGACTAATGCATGGCTTTTAGGGTGCCTCGGTGTCGATAAAAACCGAAATGATGAAAGCTTAGGCTTTTAGGGTGCCTCGGCGTCGAAAAACCCTCAATGATAAAAGCTTAGCTTTTAGGATGCCTCGGTGTCGACAAACCCTAAATGATGAGACCATGATCTTGTTCCTTGACAATAACCAACTTTTTGATCAAACTTTGTTCCTATTTATAGAGAAACATGGCCAACAACATGAGGCCGGGGGTTCGGGCGGCAAGAAATTCTGGGAGCTGTCCCAGGAGATGGAGGAACAACCTCACTTGTATGAGGACGCCGCCTTCCCCACCGATCTTGAGAGCACTGATGGTACCGCCGAGGATGACCCCACTGATGCCACCACTGATGGTGCCGCCGAGGATGCCACCACTGATGATGGCGGCGCACACACAGATGGCAGCCAACCGAAGAGGCAACGGAAGGACCGGCGCCCGACCGTGCTCCGCACCCTCAAGGAGGAAGTTACTGAAGTGGACTCCGACGGGAATCCAACGGCGCCCGAACGAATAGTCAAGGGGTACTCGCTTCAGCTCGGGTGCATTCTCCGGAGCACCGTCTCGATCAACACGGAGAACCTGAGGCATCCTGACCGAGGGAATTTGCGCAACCTCCTCTTCACGAAGCTGCATGAACGATACAAGTTCCCCGCTGAATTTGAAAACACAAGCCTCAAAGGGAATAAAGTGAACAATGCTGCCCTCACGAAGATGAGCAAGGCCCTGTCTACTTGGAAAAGCAATGTGAAGAGAATGATCGAGAAAGGTGAGAGTTATGAGAAGATCAAGGAGAAAAATCCTTCGATCACCAAAGATGACTACAACGACTTCAAGATCAATTGCTCGAGCACCGCAAACTCCGAATCAAGTAAGTGGGGGAAAGAAATGCAGGAGCTGAACTTAGGGGAACACACACTTGGTCCCGGCGGTTACAGAGTGGCGGAGCCTATATGGGACAAGGAGGAGGCGGACCGTGCCGAGCAAGGCCTACCGCCCCTCTTCGATAAATA
Organism: Triticum dicoccoides; assembly: GCF_002162155.2. NCBI lineage: Eukaryota > Viridiplantae > Streptophyta > Magnoliopsida > Poales > Poaceae > Triticum > Triticum dicoccoides. The sequence continues at coordinate 61,707,388 of NC_041392.1, read as the reverse complement.
TGGTGACAAGCAGACCAGGAACTTTGTCAGGGCCCGGTACAAGAAGGACCCGAAAACAAAGGAGCTTACCACGGATCCGAAGACCAGGGCGCTTGAGCTTGTTCTGGTAAGGAATACACCCCCGCGTAATTAGCTCCATATGGTTGCATTCTAATTAATGAAGCCAAATTTCTAAATGGTTCACATTCCTTCCGCAGGCGACTGAAAGCAGTAGCGCGGGGTCAACTAAGAGGAACCCTTGGGACACCACTCTAAATAGGGCGTTGAATGTAATGAAGAACAAGGATAAGATCAGTAAGCCGATGCCAGCTGGTCGTGTGGCCGGCAAAGGCTTGTCAACAAAATGGTCGTCATACTACAACACTAGTGGGCGAAAGGAGAAAAAGACCAGCTCGGAAAGCCAGGCGCGCGAGGTTCAAGAACTCAGGGCACAGGTGGCGCAGATTCCGGAGATTGTCCAAGAGCAAGTGCAACAACAACTCGGAGCGACGATCACCGCCATTGTGCCTACCTTGATCTAGGGGATTAGTGCGTGGATTGCGGGCGGCCAACAGGGGCCGCCCCCGATTCCTAGCTTCACGGCCAGAAACTCGCAGAACGCGATGGCGGGGCCATTGATGTCTCCGGCGGAGGTGGCATTGGTGTCTCCGACGCCGGCACGGGAGCTTAATGCACCCGGGTGTACGTCGGCCGGCACCTCTGCAGCAAGCGGCCCCTCCTTCAACTGCACGCCCGCCGTTGGCGGTGCCTCGACATTAGCCGAGCTCGACGCCATCATCACGGTAACTAATTAAGCCTCTCTCGGCCGAGGACTTCATCTCCTTGCCTTTGACTGGGCATCCCTGACGCCCTACATGTTTTCGCAGGGCGCCGCCGACGTTCCGTGCACTCTCCTGCACTTCGTGAACAATGAGTTGGTCGATGTCGCCAAGGGCAAAATCGTTCTACCGGGCAACCCCTTGTTCCATGGTACCTAGATGCCACCCAACTTGTTTAGGGTTAAACTGCTTCGGGTGCTGCCAGGCTGCGATGAGTTGTTACCTCCGATTCGACCCCGTCGGGGCCGACGATGATGACGTGATGACCCTCAGCGCCTGCCTGAGCTGGCCCCTGCTTTAGCCGAAGAGCCAAATTCGTTTGGGGGCGGGGGACAGCACCCCAAAGACAACACCGCCAGTCGTGCCGGCGCCAAGTCGGCCCCATGGCAAGACCGCCGCAGCGGTGCTGGACATCCCTATGCCACTGGATCCAAACATGCATATGGCACATGATCAGAACGACGACGACGACGATACATTTGCCAATGTCGATCAGTACTTTGCCGATCATGGGTACGGTGGCGACTTCATGGGGCCTCCTTCTCAAGAACCCAACCCAACAAAAGACGTGCGCGATCTAGCCGGTACCGCGGAGAAGCCAAGTTGCAACAGGTGTCGTCTGCAGTTCAGCTTTCAGGAGACGCCTCCAGCTGCCGACTTCACCGAGCCTCAGATAGGCGAGGTGCGAAATATGATCAGACCCAACACACTCAAGAAGGCGGTCTGTGAGCAGAACTCGGTCAAATTACAGGAGAGGATGAAGGCACGCAAAAGAAAGACTAACAAGGGTGCGGGCCAGCCGGCACCGAGTACGATCCGTGCTCAGGACGGGCCACCTTCACCTGAGGATATCTCGAGGAGGGTGCATGTGGCGGGTAGGCCGATGCTACCGAGAAATACGCTCGATGCTGCAACCGGTGCTATGCGGAGTCTGCATGATAGTGTTCTTTCTTTGGAGAAGCGGCGTCTCGGAGAGAAGGATGTGGCATACCCGGTTTTCGCGGCCAAGGTGCCAGAGGGCAAGGGCTTTGTGGATAACTCCATCGGGGGTACGATCGTCCTGCGGTTTGATGACATCCACGCTATGTTGAACCTTCATCCGTACACTACACCTTCGTTCGGCTATTTTCGCTGAGTATGGAGATGCGGATCATTCGCGACAAGACCCCGGACATCGTGATAGTTGACCCCTTCTACATGCGTGCCAAGATCTTGGGCAGCGCTGGGGACCGGCAAGTCGGGAGTTCTTACCTCGAAGGCGTCATTCTGGCAAACCAAGATAAGGATAACTTCCTCGTCCCCTCAACCGCCCCGTAACATATGAATTCTTAGATTTCGATCGTTTTTCTTTTAACGTTCCGTGTTTTCTGCAGTGACACACATTGCACGCTCATCCTCCTAAGCCACAAATATTCCATGGCCACGTATTTCGACCCGGACCGTCAGTCGAATGTATACTACACAAATGTCAAGAAGGTTCTTGATGATGTTCTCCCCGGCTACGTCAAATCTGGAGGCACCTTCACCAGGCCTATTCGTAAGTATGGCAAGCACGTGTTCTCGCACAATACGACGTTCTACTGCGTCAAGCAGCCGCCTAGCGGTCAGAAGGGTGCCTACTACGCCATCCATCACATGCGGGCGATCGTACGGGACCATCATCAACTTCTGCTACCGAGTAGACTCAAAGATTGGGCTGCGAGCGTGTCGGCAATCTAGGACGCGGACATCAGACAAGAATTCTTTCGCATCCAGTCGGAGTTTGCGGAAATCATCCATCAAGATGTCCTTCGTACCTCGGGGCAGTTCTACCTCAGAAACCAACCGTCCAATAGTGACATCGACACAATCCTACAAATGCAGGCTGACAACGCCCGTTGTTTCATGACTCCCACGATAGACGGCGGCTTCATCCATGCTCCAGTCCCTTGAGTCAAGTCGAAAGCACTGATGCTGTGTCTAGTTCTGAAACATCGATTGGCTCATGTTGTAATTAAACTTTAATGAACTTGTAGTATGTCTCTTTGGTTTCGAGAGTCGTTCAACTTAGATGTAATCGATGCTATTAATGTCTTGCTTTTCTCTTCCGATCGTTCTGTTGCATACTTATATATTGCTTATGTATTGTCTGTGAATTGGTACTAACGTTTCGTTTGGCTACTGCATAGCGATGCCGTGGTATGTCGTGTATAAGGGTAAGGTTCCCGGAGTCTACGACGATTGGGAGGAGTGTCGGAGACAGGTTCACCGATTCAGCGGTAACAGTTAAAAAGGGTACGCCACTAGGGCCGAGGCCGAATCTAGATACGCCCGCTATCTAGCGGGAGAGGGGAGGGAGCGTTGGAGGAACCGAATGAAGATGAGTTTCATCGTGATGATGCTCATCGTGATGACCGCAGCTCTCTTCTATGTGATGGTAGTTTAGATGATCGATATCGACTTGTAATGTGAAGACAAACTCGCGGTCTCGAGACTTGTAATATAATGTTCTATCTTTGTTCGGTCTTTTCAATTCGGAGACTAACATGATGAATTGTATTCGGAGACTAAAATGATGAATTGTATTCAGAGACTAATCTTCTATTGTATTCGATGAATCTGTTGTTGATGTGTGCTGTCTATATTTTGTCCAATTATGCATTTTGTAACCTGTGCAAAAAACAGAAAATAAAAAAAATAAAAAAAACCTAATATTCATACTAATGGCGCATCACATCATAGTGCGCCATTAGTATGCCAAAGGATACTAATGGCGCATCATTAAACAGTGCGCCATTAGTATGCCGAAGTTACTAATGGCGCATCCTGTTGTCGTGCGCCATTAGTATGCCAAAGCACCTGGGTATACATGGCCCCCTGGGAGGCATACTAATGGCGCACTATTGTATATACTAATGGCGCATCTGAGGTGCGCCATTAGTATACCAGATACTAATGGCGCACCAGTGGTGCGCCATTAGTAAAATATACTAATGGCGTGCTACTAATGGCGCACCACTAATGTGCCATTAATGGCCAAATTAGGTGCGCCATTAGTAGGCCTTTTCCTAGTAGTGAGAGGATGCCGAGGCTGCACTAAAACCAGTGGCGGATGAACTGACCAGCATAAAGCGGCACGTGCATGCCATGACTACTGCTATCTTTGGTAAGCCAGTTTGCCTTCTGAATTGGCTCTGCCTTCTTACAGATTTGCCGGTTTATTAACCCTTTATGGTATTTCAGGGACACGCATTGGTCACTTGGGGTCAGATGTGCGGAAGAAACTGAAAGCCGCCTATACATTGGTTGAACAATTGTATACTGGTGCCCAGCAAATCATCTGTACCGCATCTCATAACAAACCGGCGCCCACTTTGATTCAAGATACTCTGATGAAACTATCGGTGCTTCCTGCCCAGGTTGAAGAGCTGAAGAAATCTGCTGCTCGAACCAGTGCAATCAATGCCTTAATACGGGCAAAAGCCTGGGTGCCGGATTTTGATCCTATTGAAGCGGCTCAGGGCTATCCAAGCTTGAAGGAAGACGGGTCAGAATTTGGTGAAGTGGATCTGCGAGCAATAAACCGGGAGGTATGTCCGCTAGCTTGTCAATTGGCTGAAGAAGCAGATTTGTCTCATTATCAAGCCCAATATGACAGTCAGAACAAGTGAATAGCTGCACCAATCCATGAATCGGAAAATCTGATCCCTCCAATCCATGAGCATACTTACGCTCCCGATATTGACCCGTCCTTGCTGATCCACGATGAAGCTGTTTTTCAAGCATTAATGGGAATCGACTGGACAACTATGGATTTCCAGCCACTGGGTAGAGAAACGGAGGCTGAAGCGGCGCAGGATGACCCACAACCATCAGGCCAGGCTGGTGACCAAGCTTGAACCGGAAGCCGGTTTTAAAACTGCCTCTCCTTTGCGAAAAACAATTATATTATTATGGGCACCATGTTGGCTTGTAATAGGCTAGATGATACTTTTGACGTTGATATGCCTTCGTGCATAATTTGTTCTTCCTATGGTGATGAACTTTCTAAAGCACTTTCTGAAATGAGAAATTTGTCAAGTGCCACCGCGGTTGTACCGTCAGGCGGAATATGATGTCTGCATATATGAAATCAGAACATCCAAAACAAAATTTTAAGTATATGATCAAATTTTTGAGATACATAATACCTGCCATCGTTGAGCGTGAAGTTGGCTTGGCCAATCTTGAAGCGGAGTTTTGCAAACCCACACTATTGAGGAGATAACAGCTCCTGTATATATATGACTATGTAAACCGTGCCGGGTTATAATAAACATCATGTTACTCCATAAGAGGATGTTAACAACAAGGATCAAACCAGGCAAATAGTCTCCGGATTGACGTGAACGGTGTTCCGTCAATGGATTGGTTGAAAACTTTGCCGGTTTTAAAAAGAACGCAACAAAAAAGAAAAAAGAATCTGGCAAAGAAAAATGCGAAGCAAAAAGCAATGAGAAAACCGTTTGCAAAAAAGATTTATTTGAGCTGATCAAATGGCGTTACCATGGCCGAACACGACCAAGCTCCCGTTAGGTGTAACTATGGTTCTAGTCAGCCAGGTCCCCAAATGAAACCGTGGCAGTTATGCCGACCAAGTGGCATGGCGATGGTTCTGGTTCGACCAAGCCCCCAAGTGATTCTGTGGCCTTAGGCCGATCAAGAGACATGAGTGGTTCAAGCGTGACCAAGTCCCCAAGTGATCTGGTGGCTCTCACCTATCAAGAGGTATGGTATTGGTTCGGACACGACCAATCCTCCAAGTGATATAACACGATGCTTTTAGAAAAGCGAACTCAAGGGGTAAACAGGAAGCTGCTTTAGAACTACTCCGTGTAACCACACATGATGTAAAAGAACAGATACCCCGCTTTAGCTGAGGTTCCGGTTTATTACAGGTAATATATACATCGTTGTAATATGTACATAAGTAGAACCAATGGCTCAGGTATAATAAGGCCGAAGATGAGCTATGTTCCATGGCCTGTTGGTCTCCTCCTCTGATGTACGTGAGTCCTTATGTTCTCGAATATCGATCAGATAGTATGACCCATTGTGCAGATTCTTGCTGACCGTGAAAGGCCCCTCCCAAGGTGGGGATAACTTATGCATATCAGTCTGATCTTGAATGAGCCGAAGCACCAAATCTCCTTCCTGGAAGGTTTTGGTTCTGACTCGGCGACTGTGATAACGACGAAGATCCTGTTGGTAAATCGCTGATCGGGCGGCTGCTATGTCACGCTCTTCATCCAACCGGTCCAAAGCATCTTGCTGTGTCGTTTTGTTGTCCGCTTCAATATAAGCCGTCACACGAGGTGAATCATGACGGATATCATTGGGGAGAATCGCCTCCGCTCCATAAACCATGAAGAACGGTGTGTATCCTGTTGACCTGTTGGGCGTTGTATTGATGCTCCACAACACAGATGGTAACTCTTCTACCCAACAACCCAGCGTTCTCTGCAAAGGAACCATGAGCCGGGGCTTGATGCCTCTCAAGATCTCTTGATTAGCTGTTTCTCCTTGACCATTGGACTGTGGGTGTGCCACAGATGAAACGTCGAGCCGGATGTGCTCTCGTTCGCAGAACTCCTTCATGGCACCTTTGGACAAATTGGTACCATTATCTGTGATGATACTGTGTGGAAAGCCAAACTAGAAAATCACTTTTTTAATGAACTGAACCGCCGTGGCCGCATCACACTTGCTAACAGGTTCTGCCTCCACCCACTTTGTAAACTTGTCAACCGCCACCAGGAGGTGGGTCTTCTTATCTTTGGACCTTTTGAAAGGCCCAACCATATCCAGCCCCCAAGTCGCAAATGGCCAAGTAATTGGAATCATTCTCAATTCTTGAGCTAGTACATGAGCAAGTCTTGAGAACTTTTGGCAACCATCACATCGTTTGACTAGATCCTCTGCATCAGCATGAGCAGTTAACCAATAGAAACCATGGCAAAACGCTTTAGCCACCGGAGATTTTGAACCGGCGTGGTGACCACAATCCCCTGCGTGGATCTCATGCAAAATTTCACGGCCTTCTTCAGGAGACACACAGCGTTGAAATGCCCCTGATACACTACAATGATGCAACTCGCCGTTGATAATAGTCATGGACTTGGATCGCCGGATTATCTGTCTGGCCAGAGTATCATCCTCTGGTAACTCCCCCCGGTTCTAGTACGCCAAGTAGGGAAGCGTTCAATTCGGAATAACATGAAGAGCTGCCACCAATTGAGCTTCCGGATCAGGAATAGCCAAATCCGCTTCACCAGGGATCTTGACCGACGGTTGTGCAGCACATCCAGAAAAACATTGGGCGGAACCGGTTTGCGCTGAGAGCCCAGCCGGCTTAAAGCGTCTGCCGCTTCATTGTTCCACCGGTCCACATGGTCCACCTGATAGCCTTTGAAATGACCTGCAACAATATCCACCTCACGGCGATATGCTGCCATGAGTGGATCCTTGGAGTCCCTAGTGCGAGACACTTGCTGAGCCACGAGGTCCGAGTCACCGAAGCACTTAACTCGACCTAGATTCATCTCCTTAGCCATCCGGAGACCATGGAGCAAGGCTTCATACTCGAACCTTAAGCGGAGAATATAACAAAACTTGTCACCTCGTGGGGAAGTTAATACGACTCCAGCCCCCGAACCTTCCAATTACCTGGATCCGTCAAAATGGATGGTCCAATATGTGTGATCGGGCTTTTCTTCAGGTGCTTGCATTTCTGTCCAATCATTGATAAAATCAACCAGTGCTTGAGACTTAATTGCCGTCCGAGGCACATACTTCAAATCGTGCGGCCCAAGCTCTATAGCCCACTTGGCAATCCGGCCAGTTGCTTCCCGATTCTGGATGATATCTCCCAAAGGAGCAGAACTGACCACCGTAATTGGATGCCCTTGGAAGTATTGTTTAAGCTTCCGGCTTGCCATGAAGACTCCATACACCAACTTTTGCCAATGCGGATACCTTTGCTTGGACTCAATGAGCACCTCGCTGATATAATAGACCGGACGTTGAACCGGATGCTCCTTACCTGCCTCCTTTCGCTCCAACACAATATCCACACTGACCGCTCGAGCATTAGCAGCAACATATAGCAGTAACGGCTCCTTGTCAATGGGAGCGGCGAGCACAGGCGGATTGGCCAATTGCCGCTTTAAGTCCTCAAATGCTTCATTAGCAGCAGAACTCCAGACAAACTGATCCGTCTTTTTCAACATCTGATACAAAGGGATTGCCTTCTCACCAGGGCGACTGATAAACCGGCTTAGCGCGGCAATCTGGCCTGCCAGGCGCTGAACATCATTGATACACTTCGGTTTAGCGAGGGAGGTGATGGCTGTGATCTTCTCCGGATTAGCCTAAATTCCCCTATTGGACACCAAGAAGCCTAATAACTTGCCCACCGGTACACCGAAGACGCATTTGTCCGGATTAAGCATCATCTTGTATGTCCTCAGATTATCAAAAGTTTCCTTTAAATCACCAATCAAAGTCTCCTTCTCCCTGGATTTAACCACGCTATCATCCACGTAGGCGTGTACATTACGGCCAATCTGTTTGTGTAAACAATTTTGCACACAACGTTGATAAGTTGCCTGGGCACTCTTGAGCCCAAAGGGCATAGACACATAGCACAAGGCTCCAAAGGGAGTTATGAATGCCGTTTTCTCCTAGTCCTTAACTGCCAGTTTGATCTGATGATAGCCAGAATATGCATCCAGAAAACTTAAACGCTCACAACCCGCCGTAGCATCAATAATTTGATCAATACGGGGGAGGGCAAAAGGATCTGCTGGACAAGCTTTATTAAGATCTGTGTAATCCACACACATGCGCCAGGTACCGTTTTTCTTAAGGACCGGCACCGGATTGGCAAGCCACTCAGGGTGAAAAACTTCAACAATAAAGCCAGTTGCTAAGAGCCTGGCTACCTCTTCTCCAATTGCCTTGCGTCTTTCTTTGTTAAACCGGCGGAGGAACTGTTTCACTGGTTTGTATTTAGGATCCACATTAAGGGTGTGCTCAGCGAGTTACCTCGGTACACCTGGCATGTCAGAGGGCTTCCATGCAAAAATGTCCCGATTCTCATGGATGAACTCGATGAGCGCGCTTTCCTATTTCGGATCCAAATTAACACTGATGCTGAACTGCTTGGACGAATCACCAGGTACAAAGTCAACAAGCTTAGTTTCTGCTGCCGATTTGAACTTCAGGGCCGGATCATGCTCTGTAGTTGGCTTCTTTAATGGAGTCATGTCTGCCGGATCAACATTGTCCTTATAATACTTCAGCTCCTCGGTGGCACAAACCGACTCTGCATAGGCCGCATCACGTTCCTCGCACTCCAAAGCAATTTTGCGACTTCCGTGAACCGTTATTGTCCCCTTGTGACCCGGCATCTTGAGCTGCAAATACACATAACAGGGCCGTGCCATAAACTTGGCGTAGGCCGATCGCCCAAATAGGGCATGATACGGACTTTGGATTTTCACCACTTCAAACATTAATGTCTCCGACCTGGAATCATGATCATCCCCAAAGGCCACTTCCAGAGCTATCTTGCCAATAGGATATGCTGATCTGCCAGGTACTACACCGTGGAATACCGTATTAGACGGTTTAAGATTTTTATCTGTCAGTCCCATATGACGGAAGGTCTCATAGTACAAGATATTAATGCTGCTACCTCCATCCATGAGCACCTTGGTGAACTTATAACCTCCCACCTAAGGCGCCACCACCAGAGCCAACTGACCCTGATTATCGACCCAGGGTGGGTGATCCTCTCTGCTCCATATGATTGGTTGTTTAGACCAACATAGATAACGGGGTATGGCCGGTTCAACAGAGTTGACCGCCTGCCTCTGAACCATCCGGTCTCGCTTGCCCACTACTCAACTGCTTTGGGTTGCTCTGGTAACCTGACTGTTGCTGTTGTTGGTTGTAACCACCCTGGTTGTTCTGACTATTTCGACCATTATGTCCGCCCGGATTACCATTAAATCCTGAATGGGAAGTTCCTCCACCGTAACCCGGCCTGGATCCTGAGCCACCGCCAGATTCGTGATCATATCGGAAATTATTAGAATTCTTGAACTCCTGCATAATAAAACAATCCTTCCAAAGGTGGTTTGCTGGCGACTCCTTCGTCCCATGTCTTGGACAGGGCTGGCTTAGCAGATAGTTTAGGCGTTCTGGGTTAGGATTGGGTGCCCCATTACGATTTTTCGGCTTACCCCTGCGTCGCTGGCCATTGTCCTGTGCCTTAGTATTAGCCACAAAGTCCATGTTACCATCCTCTTTACGCTTGCCTCCACCACCATTGCCTGCCCAGTGATGCTGCTGACCCTTGGAGTTGCTGTTCCTCTTTCCCTTCCCTATCTTGTCATCATCAGATTCGGGATCCTTGGTACTATCAGAATCAGCATATTTCACCAAAGCGGCCATGATGGTCCCCATGTCAGTGCAATGACGCTTCATCCGTCCCAACTTCAGCTTTAGGGGCCCAAACCGGTAGTTGCCTTCTAGGGTTAATACTGCGGTGTCAGCGTTGATGCGGTCTGATGAGTGCAACACTTGTGAAACCCGGCGCACCCAATGAGTTGTTGACTCTCATTCCTCCTGGACTGATGCAACTAAGTCCACTATTGACATAGGCTGTTTACATGTATCCTTGAAATTGCTGATAAACCGGGCTCGTAATTGGGCCCATGAACTGATAGAATTAGCCGGCAAGCTTTTTAACCAAGTACGGGTCGTTCCTTCAAGCATCATGGTGAAGTATTTCGCACACGCCGCGTCATCCACATCAAGCATCTCCGTGGCCATCTCATAGCTCTCCACCCATGTCTCCGGAGGCTGATCCGCCGTGTAATTTGGTACCTTGCGCGGGCCCTTAAAATCCTTGGGCAGGCGCACATTGCGTAAAGCGGGGATAAGGCAAGGCACCCCCAAAGAACTAGAAGTAACAGCAGGTTCATTCGAGATGGTTGGACGAACCGGTGTGAGCTGCCGAGCCTGATGCTGTGCGGCTAAGTCGGCCTCCCTGCGCGCTCGGGCCCGGTTCACCACTTCCTGAGCATCATCAGCACCACCCGTCGGGTTGTTGCCACGAGGTGCTCCACGTCGTTCGTTACTCGACACTGCCGGTTCATCCATATGTGTGCTATAGCTCCGGCTTGGACGGGGGGTCGAGTGGATCCGGTCACGGCTGTACGAGTATGCTTCCTGTTGGACCAAGGTTGTCCTCAGAAGCTCCTTAACCCGTTGCGTCTCTACTTCCTACGGCGAATCACCTTCAATCGGAATGGCCTCCAGCCGTGCAGCAGCGGCAACGAGATTGTCCATCGGGTTGGAGTAGTGAGAGAGAGGTGTTGAAACAGCTTGAGGTATAACGGTGTTTTGACGAGGCGGGTCCATCTGACGAGGCTGAATCGGTGCGCCGGCCCCGGGAGCTTCAGCCCGGTTTCCCTCCATCGGATTGCTGGTTCCTACTCCTGGAGTGTTCAAAAGGTCTCTGGCCTCAAAAACCGGAGGCAAACGGGATCGGTACTTCCTCCTCATGACTTCCTGCGACGCACTCTGGTCCAACATGAGCCTGTAGGCTTGTGCGTCTAAAGCGGCCCGCTCCGTGGCCATCCTGGTGTCCTCGGCTGCCAGATCTGCCTTGGCCTGGGTGATCTATTCCTTCACTTTTGCAATCTCGGCATTGTGAACGCCCTGATCCGCCGGATTAGCCTCCGCCATAAGCACAGCCAATGCATCAAATAGCTCCGATAGAACTTGAGCCGGCGGGCGCATAGGGCCTCCTGCCCCGGCAGCCGTTGCCGCTGCTGAACCGGAGGTCGTTGCAGCAGCGATCGAAGAATGAAGCGGTGCTTGTGTGCCAGTCATGAATATTCCAACCCGGTTGGGAAGATCAGAGGGGTCCGGAATACTGTCGCCATCGGAGCAGCCCCCAATCCGGCCGTCTTGTAGCTGATAAAGAGATTCAGTTTCTCCAGTCGATTACTCGTCATCAGAATAAACGACGGTATCGCCGCGAGATTCCGATCCATCCTCATAACTTCCTCCATGGATGACTCCCACGAAGGCACGCTTCATGGCCGGTTTAACCCGGGCGGATCGCGCACACTGATCCGTCTCGACGAGGTCGGTGCAGATGTCCAACTCGGGGCCCGGTTCACCGATCTTGCCAATGAAAACGTGAATGCCACCAAAGCGGACCCGGTACCCGTACTCAATTGAGCCGGCCTCAGGGCCCCAACCTGCGTCGTCGATGTAGAGCTTGCCGCGACGACTCTTAGTCATCCGGCCTATGGCGTAGCCCTCGAGTCCTTCAAAGCGGCCCTCCAAGAACTTGAAACCATCGTGCGATAGCACCATGGTGGGCGCCAACTGTCGTGGAATTGTCACGGCAGATGTCCTAGAGAAAGGACTTAGTCATGGAGCCATCGCGACGGGTTATCTTGAAGGGGTTAAAGCGAACACAGGGACGCAAGGGAGTTTATACTAGTTTGGCCCCTTCGATGAAGGTAAAAGCCTACGTCTAGTTGTGATGGAATTGGTGGGGGTTTCGATGACTATAGAGCAAACAAGCTTCGCCTATGTATCGAATTGTTGTCTGTATCCTTGAACCACCGCCGGGTCGTCCCCTTATATACACGGGTGACTCCCGTCGGCTTACGGAGTCCCAATACCGGTTCATAGATGTGTCCGGTTTGGTCTCTACTTATTCCTAACTTACAATACAAGTTAACTACTAACGCCGGTTTACGGCTACAGACCTTGAACCGACCATGGGCCTTGAGCCCTCCTCTGTCTTCTTGGGCTTTAACATACTTAACTACTGACAAAGTTAACCCGACCCAGATAGGCCGGTTTACGCCCAGTAGTAATATCCCCACCAGTTTCCTAAGAAATTGTGGTAAAAAACGTTACTCCACAGCCCGCTTCCCTTCTCCTTCCTCTTCCACTGCCCGCGCACGTCCGTGGGAAGCGGCCTGTCAACCCTTATATAGGAGTGCTAGCATAAAAAGATGCATGCATGACCACTAAAATTTCCATATTAAAGCGCCGCTCCGGTGGGAGTATGGCGTATGTTGTTACCTTAGGCCGACCCATGGCTACCGGGCGACGGTGACCAGAGAAGAGGCGGCGGGAGGGGAATGAATGCAGCTACTATTTGGGTTCGCCTTCCGACTTAAATAAATGCGGCAGCATCACGTGTACCCGCGGGTGCACAAATTGTAACATACGTCTCTGCTTAAGTGGGCGTCACGTAACTGGTGTGTGTGAGAGAGAGATTCTGAGAGACAGAGTGCGTGTGTGCGACTCTACTCTTCGAACATGTACTCAACCTTTTGCATCGGGATATAAGTATAATGGTATTTACTTTAGCTAGTGATTTACGTGGCCATGTTAACGTGGTTGTGTCAAAAAAATGTCACTTCCTGCTCGTGATTTGCGTTATATAATTACAAGCAAGATTCTCGTGCATTGCAGGGAACATCAATATGCATTTTTTACAAAACACCTGTTGTGATTAACCCATGCAGGAGTAAACCCGTGTATAAAAACTAATGATATCTCGATAATTTTATCGAAAAACTAGTATCTCGAGAATGTCATTGAAAAAATGAAAGATGAGAGATAAGGCGAGGAGGAGTGGAGCGTGGTGGTGACTGGTGGTCGGAATGGGCGGAGGCATGGGGATGGACGGTGCCGGCAGGCGGCAGCGGCCACCATGCACGCTAGATTGTTCCAGAGACTTATTCCTTTTTTAATTGCTGAGCAACATGAGGTCGCGGGAGATAATGATGTGGAAGGTGCGGGTATCTTTTGTAAAATTATCATAGTTTGCTCTCTATCCACAGATAAAGATCATACGGTTTGTATTACAAGATGGCAGGCACACCATCACCACCAACTCGTTTTTTATAAGGGTACAGATGATAAGTTTGCTGACTACTAAAGTAAAGTGGAATTTGTCCATGTTATGCAAGTAAATAAAGGTGATTGTTTATCATACATGTAAGGTTGGATGAAGGGTGGTAGGAACAAATGCTCCGCCTAGAGCATGTGTGTGTGAGATGGAGTCTTAGTGTGTGTGTGAGAGAGAGAGAGAGGAGAGAGAGAGATGG
>NC_041392.1:61640521-61692869 GCF_002162155.2 Triticum dicoccoides | reverse complement strand
CACAGGGTCCTCTGTGGTGGATGTAATTTAAGTGTGCATGGCTTCATCATAGATAGGTGATGTGTATGGCAGAGGCCACCAACGATGGGGTGCGAGAGAGAAAATGCCCGTAGAGAGGGAAGAGAAGGTGTGTGCGCGTGAGAGGGGTCGACATCGAGAGAACGTGTTTGTTCGAGAGACACCGAGGAAGACTACTATATATCAATGGTTCATGTAGGCGGGATTTAAACAAAGGGATGGTCTTATTGGTTTCGGGGATATAGGGGAAGAGTGAGAGGCGGGGGGTAGCTATAAGGAGATTGTTAAGTGTGAGTGTGTGTTTTACCCATCCAGGCGGAAGTATTTGCACAAAAGAGGAGAACGATTCGATGTGGCGTTAGGATTGAGGGTAATTAACTACGTATGGAGACATAGAGACCTTGAACGTGCATGTGTGAGAGGTATACATGTATACCTGGGATGTGTGTGTGTGCGCGTGCGCATGATCGAGATAAAAGAAAGAAGACATAAGTCATAAGATCAACGACATGGGAGAGACGGATCGGTATGACAATATGCATGCATGTGAGAATGCTGGGAAGAAGGCCCGACAATTGAGCATGTGTTTTTGTCTTTAAGAGATAGTGGCGTGGGCTGGAGCATGCATCTATGGCGAGCAGAGGGAGTGAGGCGCAGCGATTGTGCAAAAGAGACCAACCTATAAATGCATATGTATGGAGAGACATATATAGTGTGGGTGATAGGAAGCAAGACTCCGTGCGAGAAAGAAATGTTGACGGAGAAACTACAGATAGATACAGAGATGGAGATGCTAGCTAGAGGGACATCCGCTAGTTTGGGTGTTGGAGATGACCGTCGGGTGGTTCAAAGGGTGAAGTTATATATGTGTGTGAGAGGGCACTTGACTGCATGTAGAGAGAAACATATGTAGTGTGCGTGATAGGAATCAAGAGTGAGGGCGAGAAAGAAGGTTGATGGAGAAACAGATAAATAGAAAGATAAAGATGCTAGCTAGTGTGCGTTAGAGATAGGAGTCGAGTGGATCAGAAGGCTGGGTTATGTGTGTGGGTGTGAGAGAGATAGAGAGAGGGTGCATGTGAGTCACATACAAACAGATATTAGAGAGAAATGAGAACCGGTGAGACGGAGTTTTGTGTCTGCGAGAGATAAAGATATTTCACAACGAGAGTGATAGCTAGAGAGACATATGAGGGAACGCAAGATATATCTAGGGAGAGAGGGTGTGTGTGTGTCAGGACCCCGACTCGATGTCACATCGATCTAGCTGGTAACATCTCATATCACTTTGCGGCCTCACGCACGGTATCCCCACGGGTGTCGTCTTACCTTTTCCCGGGACCGTTTGCGCCTTTTGGCTCACGTATATGATAGTGTCGCTAGCATCCATATGATAAAGAGCCCGGGCTGACATGACTAGTCGTAAATCCAAAGTGGCACAGACTTACAGGGACAGGCATCCATGACCCAGCTTCGAACGTGTCGGTCATCAGCAAGTGGGTCCGGGCTGTAGCACTGGGCTAGCAGGACTCCAGTAAACCGGGCTGTAGCGGGCTAACAGGACTCCGGTACTCAAAGCTTGACATTTCCCCGAAGGGACAGACACAGGAACGAAGAAGGACACATGCCGGTCAGCCTAAGTGTTCCAGAGCAGTAGCAAGCTACCATGGCTCGGCGGCAACACTAGGAGACATTTCCCGGTAAGAGAGGCTACTAAAGATAAACAACTAGATAGTCAGATCCCACACATACCAAGCATTTCAATCATACACACAATATGCTCGATATGTGCAAATACAACGAAGCATCACAACATGACTCTATGACACAAGTACTTTATTTAAGGCTCAGTGAGCCATACATAACATACACAAAGGTACGGGTCTCACGACCCCACATACAAGTCATACAGTCATACAAACCAGCAGCGGAAGTAACTTGTCTGAGTACAGACAACTAGTAAAATAAAAGAGGCTTGGAAAGCCTAGCTATACTACGTGGTCCTTCACAAGCTCAGGGTCACCACCTGGGTCTTTAGCCTACTCGTTGATGTCAACGTCTACATAGAACCCATCAGAAGGGGTTGCAGCGTCTTCTGTAAAAATGTAGATTATAGCAACATGAGTACAAAGGTACTCAGCAAGACTTACATCAGATCCTACATACATGCATAGTATCAAGAAGGGTTGGTGGAGTTATTGCAGCAAGCCAGATTTGACTCTTGGCTAGACTATCCTACGATACTCCAACTTGAAATGGTTTTGCGCACACGAGTCCACTACTCACCACTTCAATACACTACCGAGGATCCGCCTCCGTCTTCCTACGGAAGAGCCATCCTCGGCACTCACACTTATCTTGAGGTTTTTAACAGTTTCCATTTACTTGTCTATGAACTGTATAGGCAACCAAGTAGTCCTTTACCGCGGACGCGGCTATTCGAATAGATCATGTTAACCCTGCAGGGGGTACTTCTTCATACACGCTCTCACCACTTACCGTCGTTTACACGACATGTACTCGGCAACCTTCAAGCGGAAGCCCAACGTGGGTGTCGGCCACGACCTACCTAATCACCTAAGCCTCCAGTCCAGGTTTATCGCCTATTCAGGTTCCATCCGCAGGGAGTCCGGCCGAGGTTTCCCATACGGCCCCGAACGATGTGAACAGGGTTCCCGAGATACCTAACGGGTATTCGGTACACCCGGCCATGTACCTACCGCATCACAGCCCACCCCTACGGTCAGCGCTGTCCACGGCCTCCAGTAGGCTACAAACACCAGAAACTACTTGCAACTCCTGGACGGAGAACTAGGGTGAATAAGAAGCCGAGAGGGTCCATTGGTTTTGGGCCCAATGCATGGTAGTAGCTGATTCTTAAATCACACATACAGATCTCAGTGCTTAAGGTCGGCTTCAATGAAACAACCCACCATGTACTCCTACATGGCCTTTCATCGATACCTTTACCAAATCGTGTTCACCACACCACTCTCATTACCGACATAATCATTTCACTCCAGCCCATCACCCAGATGAACCAGACCTGACACGACTCTAAGCATAGCAGGCATAGCAAGGTAGGAACAACACATACATATGGCTCAAGCAACTCCTACACATGCTAGTGGGTTTCATCTAGTTACTGTGGCAATGACAGGTCATGCAGAGGAAATGGGTTCAACTACCATAGCACACAGCAGTTTGAATCGCGTTGTCTTAATGCAGTAAAAGAGAGCAGGAGCGAGAACATGGGATTGTATCGATATGATCAAATGGTTGGTTGCTTGCCTGATGGTTCGATGCACTGATATGGTTCTTCGTTAGGGTAATCACGGTACTCCTCGGGGGCAGAACCTGTCGCAAAGGACATCGATACACAACCATCACCAAACAATGTGCAACAATATGATGCATGCATGAAACATGGCAATATGAGTGTGTTGGGCTAATGCAACTAAGAACAGAGGGGTTTGAACAAATTTGAATCAAGGATTCAAATTTTAAGTTCAAATATGGTCTTTTAAAGTGCTTTTCCTTGTTCTGCTTAAAATATCAATTTAACTTGTTTGATCATGCATGAAAATAGTACAGATGGATAGATTGGATTTTTCTGATCATTTTTCATATATAATTTGTCCAATTTGGAGTTACAGAATAAAAGTTATGAATTTTTGAAGTTTAAATAATATTCTGGAATTTCCTGATTTAATTTAAATTCAGAAAATCAATTACTGCGTCAGCCTGACGTCAGTGTGACGTCAGCAGGTCAACGGAACTGGTCCAGGTCAAACCTGACAGTGGGTCCCGCATGTCAGGGTGATTATTTTAATTAAAATTTAATTAAAACTAATCCTGTTTAATTAACAGGGCTGGGCCCCACCTGTCATTGACTCAGGGGAGTCAACCAGGGCCCACCCGTGGTCAAAGTCAAAGTCGGCTGCCGGCGTTTAGCCGCCGGCGAGCCCGACGCGGCGGCGGGAGTGGTTTTGGCCATTTCGGCCACCAGAGGGGCCGCGGAGACCACCGGAGTGGAGCTGAGGACAAACCGCAGCTCTTGGCGGAGTCCGTTGGGGTCGGGGTGGCCGGAGTCGACGGCGGCGAGCTCGGCTGCGGCCGCCGGGGTTCGATCGTGCACGGGAACGGGGTTGGAGCTCGAAGTCGAGCGAAGCGAGGCGCTAGGGATGCTCTACGGGGTCTTGCGAACTCGTTGGACTCGCCGGGGTGACCAAATGGTCACCGGAGCTGCGTCGACGACGAGCTCGGCGACGGCGGAGGTTCGGCCGTGGTGGGGAGGAGGCTATGGTGGGGAAACGAGGGGGAGGAGAGGGGGAAACGGTGGCGTAGCTCACCGCGGTTGCAGTGGGCGTCGAAGTGGGCTCGGGGACGCGCTGGAGACGGCGAATCGACGGCGACGGTGGTCGGAGCCCGAAGAGGGGAACGGCGACGTGGCGGCGATGCAGGGCTTCCGGGGAGCTGTGGAGCGGTGGGGAGGAAGAGGGAGTCGAGGCGGAGCTCCTGAGCTAGTCGGGGGAGCGAGGGGTGGTCGGAGACGGCGGCTATGGCGAACGGCGGCGACGGTGGTGTTCGGCCGTGAGAGAGAGAGAGAGAGAGCAGCACGGGAGAGAGAGGGGGATAAGGCCAGGGGATCGGGGCGGCACCGAGAAGAAGCACCGCGGCGTCGCGCTGGCGGGGGAGGCAGGCAGACGGGCTGGTGGCGTGGCGCTCCGGCCGTGCGCGCGCGCCGGCCACACGCCTGGCCGACTGGCGCCAGGAGGACGACGGCGGTGGTGGGCTGGGCTGGCTTGCTGGGCCGGCCAGCTGGCTGGGCCGCACAGGGAAGTTTTTCCCTTTTTTTCTGTTTCTGTTTTTATTTAATATATCTGCAACTTTGTTGAATTTAATAAAATACCTAGGCAACTTCAAAAATCACCAAACTATTCCTGGCCCATAGTTGGATTATTTCCAACATGAAACATTTTAGTTTGGAGATATTTGAGCATTTAAATATTTTATATTATTTTAAATGCCCAAATTCAAATATCTATGATTTAAATCAAAAACCCTAGGATGGCCTAGGAAAATGTGCACCACTTTTGGCAGAGGTTCTGAACCAAGGCAAAAATGATGGGCATTTTAGAAGGGCATTTCAGGTTCATTGAAAAATTATTTTAGTAACCCTAGTTGGTTTCAGAGGGGACTGGGGGTTCTGTCATCCCCATTTCAAGTTTCTGATGAAAGAGTAAACATGATGCAACACTCTAATGCATGACTAGCTAGGTTGTGACAACTCACCCCCACTCAAAAGAATCTCGTCCCGAGATTTGGGTTCCTCCGAGAAGAAGGCGGGATATTCAAGTCGAAGACGATCCTCCCTTTCCCAAGTTGCTTCATCCTCAGAATGGTGCGACCATTGAACTTTGAGAAACTTGATATTATGACATCGCGTGGTACGTTCGGCCTGATCGAGGATACGAATGGGGTACTCTCGATATGTAAGATCATCTTGGAGATCAAGCGTTTCGTGGTCCACTTCACGGATAGGATCCGAGAAGCAACGCCTGAGTTGAGAAACGTGAAAGACATCGTGAACTCTGGAGAGGTGCGGAGGTAGTTCCAACTGGTAGGCAACTTCTCCTCGTTTGGCAAGAATGCGAAAAGGTCCAATGTAACGAGGAGCCAATTTGCCTTTGATACCGAAACGATGGGTTCCCTTCAGAGGGGTGACCCGAAGATAAGCCTTCTCGTCAACCTCGAAAGTCATAGCCTTATGTTTTCGGTCATATTGACTCTTTTGACGGGATTGGGCTGTTTTCAACTTTTCACGAACGATACGAACTTGTTCTTCTGCTTCCTGAATCATGTCCGGGCCAAAGAATTTTCTTTCCCCGGTCTCTGACCAGTTAAGGGGTGTTCGACATCGTCGTCCATAGAGAACTTCAAAAGGGGCTTTACCCAAGCTAGATTGATAGCTGTTGTTGTAAGCGAATTCGGCAAATGGAAGGCACTTCTCCCAGTCCATTCCGAATGAGATAACAGAGGCTCGAAGCATGTCTTCTAGAATTTGGTTGACGCGTTCCACTTGACCGCTCGACTGAGGGTGGAAGGCGGTACTAAAGGAAAGACGGGTTCCCATAGCATTTTGGAAACTTTCCCAAAATCGAGAGGTGAAAAGACTTCCTCGATCCGAGTTAATTTCCAAAGGAACACCATGGAGAGACACTATTCGGGAGATGTACAAATCTGCCAGCTGACTAGCGGTTATACTCTCACGAACAGGTAAGAAGTGGGCTACTTTGGAAAGATGATCGACCACGACGAAAATAGCATTATTCCCTCTCTTGGTCCTGGGAAACCCGGTAATGAAATCCATACCAATTTTATCCCATTTCCATTCAGGAATAGCTAAGGGTTGAAGGGTGCCAGCAGGCCGTTGATGCTCTGCTTTTACACGACGACAGACGTCGCAATTTGCAATATACTGAGCAATTTCTCTCTTCATCCTAGTCCACCAGAACCTCTGGCGTAGGTCCTGATACATCTTAGTACTACCGGGATGAATAGTGAGAGGAGATTCATGAGCTTCCTTAAGGATTAATCGCCTTAGGTTGCGCACTTTGGGAACTACTAGTCGATTCCCGAAGTATACGACTCCTTGATCATTAATGGAGAAACAATCCGCAATTCCTTTCTGAATGTTCCTCTTGATGCGGGAGATTCCCGGATCTACCTTCTGTGCTTTGATAATTTGATCCGTAAGGGTAGGTTTTGCCACCAAGGTGGAGAGAAAACCTTGAGGAACAATGTGAAGGTTAAGCTTCCGAAATTCCTCATGGAGAAGCAGTTGACTTTGTTGTAACATCAGGTTGTTACAATAAGATTTACGACTTAGCGCATCAGCCATGACGTTGGCTTTCCCTGGGGTGTAGGTTATTTCTAAGTCGAAGTCGGTGATCAATTCAACCCAACGTCTCTGCCTGAGATTCAAATCCGGTTGGGTGAAAATATACTTCAGACTTTGGTGATCAGTGAATATTTCGCAATGATTACCGAGGAGGTAATGTCGCCAGGTCTTAAGTGCATAGACTACGGCTGCAAGCTCTAGATCATGAGTAGGATAATTCTCCTCATGTGGGTGCAATTGCCGTGAAGCGTAGGCAATTACGTGTCGATCTTGCATGAGAATGCAACCTAGTCCTTGTCGCGAGGCGTCGCAGTAGATAACAAAGTCCTTGGAGAAGTCTGGTGGTACCAGCACGGGAGCAGAAGTCAGGCGTCTTTTCAGTTCCTGAAAGCTGTGCTCACATTGTGGAGTCCATTCGAACTTCTTATCTTTCTTGAGGAGTTCGGTTAGAGGTTTGGCAACCTTGGAGAAGTTCTCGACAAAGCGACGACAGTAGCTCGCTAAGCCTAGAAAACTCCGAACTTGCTTGACTGATTCAGGTGGAGTCCAGTTAAGGACGGCTTGAACTCGCTCAGGGTTAACAGCAATACCTTTACCAGATATTACATGACCCAGATAGGTCACTTCTGACAACCAGAATTCACATTTAGAAAATTTGGCATAAAGGCGATGCTCTCGAAGTTTCTTCAACACTAGCCTTAGATGTTCGGCATGTTCTTCCTCGTTCTTGGAGTAGATGAGTATATCATCGAGATAAACTACGACGAATTTATCCAAATACTCCATGAAGATTGAGTTCATTAACCGAGAAAAGGTGGCTGGAGCGTTGGTTAAACCGAAGGACATGACGGTGTACTCGTATTGGCCATAACGAGTAACAAAGGCCGTTTTAGGAATGTCCCCGTTTCTGATTTTGATTTGATGGTAGCCCAACCTCAAATCCATCTTGGAGAAGACTGAGGACCCAGCGAGCTGATCATACAGGTCGTTGATCCTGGGAAGCGGGTATTTGTTCTTGATGGTGACCAAGTTGACAGGTCGGTAATCTACAACCATCCGGTCCGTACCATCCTTCTTCTTGACGAATAGGACGGGGCAAGCCCACGGAGATGAACTAGGGCGGATGAAACCCTTTTTCAAGGACTCATCGAGTGGTTTCTTAAGCTCGGCTAGTTCTAGTGGTGCCATATTATAAGGTCTTCTAGCGATCGGAACGGTTCCTGGAATGAGGTCTATTACGAACTCAACATCTCTGTCAGGTGGAACACCTGGCAATTCCTCTGGAAAGACATCCGGGAAGTCACGGACTACCGGAACGTCCTCAAGGTCTGGCAAAGGGCTGGCGTTAAGACAATATAATTGTCGCTTGGCTATTCGAGTCAAGACATTGACTATCTTCCCCGAAGGATGGGTGAGTTGAACAGTCCTAGAGAAGCAATCAATTTGGGCATGATGAGCTGACATCCAGTCCATACCCAGAATGATATTAATATCTGAAGATTTAAGGGCTATCAAAGACGCAAGGAAAACAAGTCTGTCGACTTGGATCTCATTTCCATAACTTACCCTAGAGGTCTGCCATCTAGACCCAGGGGTAGAGATTTCCATAGTGGATGGCATGTCACAGAATGCAACGTTATGCAAACGAGCATAATTTTCAGATATAAAGGAATGAGAGGCTCCTGTATCGAAAAGAACAGATGCCGGGTGGCAATTAACAAGAAGCGTACCGAGAACGACGTTGGGATCCTCTTGAGCTTCTTCGGCAGAGACACAGTTGACATGGCCACGTGAAGCGGTGACCGGCTTGGCGTGGAATACTTTTCCTGTCGGCTTGCCACGGCCAACAGCTTTAGCAGATTGATTGGGGTTGGTCTGGGGGCATTCACGCATATAGTGACCAGATTCCCCACACTTGAAACAAGTCACGGAACTGGTACGTGGAGGAACATTATTGGTTGGACCCCCATAGGGCTTGGCTGGAGCAGACTGTTGTACAGGGCGAGGCGCCTGGAAAGATGGCCTCGGTGTGAACCTGGGTGGCAGGGCGGTGTTGGGCACCCACACGCGGCGCTTCTGAGGACCAGCACCGGATGAGGAACCCGTGTCACGTCCATGCTTGCGTGTTGCGTCATAGTCAGTCTGACCAGTTTCAGCACTGATGGCTTTGTTGACAAGTTTCGAAAAAGATGTGCACTCATGCAGACGGAGGTCGCGGCGGAGCTCAGGACTAAGGCCCTTACGGAACCTTGCTTGCTTCTTGGCGTCAGTAGAAACTTCCTTAGTTGCATATCGGGCGAGACTACCAAACTCCCTGCTATAGGCATCCACAGAAAGTCGGCCTTGGGTGAAACTGCAAAATTCTTCACGTTTACGGTCCATGAGACCCTCCGGAATGTGATGTTCACGGAAAGCCTCGCTGAATTCAGCCCAAGTAGTGACATGGCCCGCTGGGCGCATAGCTCCATAATTCTCCCACCATAGACTGGCGGGGCCTTCAAGATGATATGCAGCAAAGGTGACCTTGTCAGCCTCCGCTACCAGCGCGGAACGCAGT
Organism: Triticum dicoccoides; assembly: GCF_002162155.2. Classification (NCBI taxonomy): domain Eukaryota; kingdom Viridiplantae; phylum Streptophyta; class Magnoliopsida; order Poales; family Poaceae; genus Triticum; species Triticum dicoccoides. The sequence continues at coordinate 61,683,390 of NC_041392.1, read as the reverse complement.
TTGTGAGAGATACTGCGAAGCTAGTCATCAGCGTCGAGAGGCTCGACGGAGTGGTGGAACGTGGGTGGATGCAATTTGATAAAATCACTGAGTGACACCACATTAGCCCTCTGATGGTGTGCTGTATTCTGTTCAATACGCTCCAACAAACGGTTTGTCTCCCGCTTGTTTCTCTCAGCTTCCATCATCACCTCGGCTAGTGAAGGAGGATGAGGCAGATTCTCATTCCTGGCTTCACTGCCTTCGGCCTGCTCTTGGGAGCAGTGTTAGCGCGCATGTTGACCATCCTAGGTAAACAAGACAATGATTTAATCAGGATGATAAGATTCCGACATAGGATAAAATGTAAGGAATAACTCGAAATACAAGATGATCATCCGTATGACATGGTAGATACAGAAACTGCTTCTTTTATTCCATCGTCATACACACCATACAGGGTTTAGTACAAGACCAAACAAAGTACTATTACGGTGAAAGAGGATTACATCTCATCGGAGGCATTCCAAGCTCCTATACATTATTTCTCTACACCTCCGGAAAGAGTACAAACTAGGTCATAACCCACGAGTCACGCGGGACGATAGAAGACACAGCTAGTGCGAACTAGTGATACTACTGCTAACTCAGACCGATCCGTAGTAGTCCTCGTAGAAGTCGCCTCCATAGCCTGGAAGTTCAACATGATCATCCGGAAACAGACGGTCTCGCGGAGCTTGTGGTCCATAGGGGCTAGGATGAGGCCTTGGACCAACAAACGGTGGCCTGCGGGGACCGCGAGGTGGGGTGATGCCTCCTACATCACGCCAAACCATCACGTCTGGCAGAGCAGATCTCACAGGATAGAGATCGCGCATATCTGAATATCCAGCTTGCACCGCCGGTGCGAACCGATTCAAAGTGGCCCAGTGGTCAGCACGGGTATTGAAGAGCTCTAACCTCAAGGCCCGATTTTCACGGTCCTTATCCTCGAGCATCTCAGCAGTGGTGCGAGTCCGTGAATCCTCCTGAGTGGGATCAGCATAGATAGCCTGGAGATACCCTTGTGCTCCCGGAAGTGATCCTGGCATATACCGGAAATCAGAGTCCCGAAATAGGCCAGATCTGACCCGCATAATGGTCATCATAGACTAGGCGGCGTCCTGCACAGCCATCTCAATGGTAACCCCGAGTCCATAAGAGCAGTGAAGAGGCTCGGTGGATCCAGGATAAGATGGAAATATCCTGACAGTGCAGAGATACTGGCTTTGATTAAAGTCTCGGAATTGCTCTTCGACCGTGTACTCGGGATACCAGCGATATCCAGCCTCAGTCATTACCCTGACCAACTTAGCAGTATGGCCGGGTACATCTAGGCATCGAGTCAGGCGAACCACTTGATTGAGGTCGCGAGTGGCCATCTGAAAGCACAATCATAATGCAAAGGCATTAGAATTTCTAGCAAAATTTCGGCAGCATAACAGCTGTAAATGCTCAAAAAGGATTTGAGACATTTGACAAAGGATTTCGTACACACTCAACATCACCATATCAAAGTTCTGAAACCATTCTGGCAACATAATGTGGTAGTAGAACTGAACTAGGCTGGTAACCATCAAACATATAGGGTACTACTGATTAGTAACTCGTGATCCTGATAGAGAGAACAGATCCTAATTCCTTAACCCCCGGTGGAAGAATGGACTGACTCAGATCAGAAAGTCATAAGGTATAAGGAGTAAAAAGAGCCTTACGTTCCAACCCACAAACAATTCCCCTACATATAACTAAAGAATTTCTAGACTCAACATCGACCAGTTTGGCTTGGAGAACCTACAGGCAGTCCGGCTCTGATGCCAACGCTGTCAGGACCCCGACTCGATGTCACATCGATCTAGCCGGTAACACCTCATATCACTTTGCGGCCTCACGCACGGTATCCTCACGGGTGTCGCCTTACCTTTGCCCGGGACCGTTTGCGCCTTTTGGCTCACGTATATGATAGTGTCGCTAGCATCCATATGATAAAGAGCCCGGGCTGACATGACTAGTCGTAAACCCAAAGTGGCACAGACTTACAAGGACAGGCATCCATGACCCAGCTTCGAACGTGTCGGTCATCAGCAAGTGGGTCCGGGCTGTAGCACTGGGCTAGCAGGACTCCGGTAAACCGGGCTGTAGCGGGCTAACAGGACTCCGGTACTCAAAGCGTGACATTTCCCCGAAGGGACAGACACAGGAACGAAGAAGGACACATGCCGGCCAGCCTAAGTGTTCCAGAGCAGTAGCAAGCTACCATGGCTCAGCGGTAACACTAGGAGACATTTCCCGGTAAGAGAGGCTACTAAAGATAAACAACTAGATAGTCAGATCCCACACATACCAAGCATTTCAATCATACACACAATATGCTCGATATGTGCAAATACAACGAAGCATCACAACATGACTCTACGACACAAGTACTTTATTTAAGGCTCAGGGAGCCATACATAGCATACACAAAGATACGGGTCACACGACCCAGCATTCAAGTCATACAGTCATACAAACCAGCAGTGGAGGTACATTGTCTGAGTACAGACAACTAGTAAAATAAAAGAGGCTTGGAAAGCCTAGCTATACTACGTGGTCCTTCACAAGCTCAGGGTCACCACCTGGGTCTTTAGCCTACTCGTTGATGTCAACGTCTACATAGAACCCATCAGAAGGGGTTGCAGCGTCTCCTGTAAAAATGTAAATTATAGCAACATGAGTACAAAGGTACTCAGCCGAACGTACCACGCGACGTCATAATATCAAGTTTCTCAAGGTTCAATGGTCGCACCATTCCGAGGATGAAGCAACTTGGGAAAGGGAGGATCGTCTTCGACTCGAGTACCCCGCCTTCTTCCCGGAGGAACCCAAATCTCGGGACGAGATTCTTTTGAGTGGGGGTGAGTTGTCACACCCTAGCTAGTCATGCATTAGAGTGTTGCATCATGTCTACTCTTTCATCAGAAACTTGAAATGGGGATCTGTGAAACCCTCAGAACCATTTTGAAAATGACCCAAATAAAAATTTCTCCAAAAGGGTCCAAGAAAATGCTCATGTTGCTCTCTGAAAATATTGGACAGAGATAAAAATCAAACCAATATTTTTAGTGGCTCATGGACATTTATTTTGGGCATTTGGAATTAATGCATAAATATTTGCATTGGAAATATATTAATTATATATATTAATATATGCCCAAATATTATGCCAATTATAAAAGAGCTCTGGAATAATATAAATAGCTCCTGCAAAAATTGGCATAAGTTAAATAAATGATTTAATATATTATTTAAATCAAAACAAATGTCAGAAATTAAAAAAACAGAAAAATATATAACAGGAGGAGCTTACCTGGGCTCCTCCACTGTGCGGCCCAGCCAGCTGGCTGGCCCAGCCAGCAGCCGGCCCAGCCCACCTCCCTCCTCTGTCGTCTTCGTCCCGACAGAGGGAGGGGAGTGTGGCCGGCGCGCGCGCGCGCCACCGCGCCACGCCACCTACTCGCCTGCTTGCCTGCCCTCCCCTCCTCGCTCGATGCCCTGGACGACGCCACGCCTCTCCCCTTGCTCTCTCTCCCTCTCCCCCGGCTCTCCTCTCCTCTCCCTCGCTCTCTCTCTCACATGGCCGAACACCACCGTCGCCGCCGTTCGCCACAGCAGTCGTCTCCGGCCACCCCTCGCTCCCCCGACTAGCTCAGAAGCTCCGCCACGACCCCCTCTTCCTCCCCACCGCTCCACAGCTCCCCGGAAGCCCTGCATCGCCGCCACGTCGCCGTTCCCCTCTTCGGGCTCCGATCATCGTCGCCGTCGAATTCGTCGTCTCCGGCGCGTCCCCGAGCCCGCTTCGACGGCCACTGCAACCGCGGTGAGCCCCCGGATCGTTTCCCCCTTCTCCCCTGGTCTCTTTCGACCTCTAGGCCCTAGCCCCACCTTGGCCGAGAGCTCCACGCCGCCGGCGATGTCGCCGTCGTGGCCACGGTCGCCGTAGCGCCCAACCGAGCACACCATCGTGCTCCACACCTCACCAGGAGCACGTAGCACGCACCAACACCTCTTCCAACGCCCTGCAACGCCGATTCCGACCGCACCCGAACTCCGGCCGCCGCAGCCGAGCTCGCCGCCGTCAACTCCGGCCACCCCGAGCCCAACCACCACCACCAATAGTCGCAGCTCAACCTCAGCAACACGTAGATGCCTTCCGCCGTCCATTTGGTTGCCGGAATGGCAAAAAGCACTTTCGCCGCCGTCTCGGACCTCGCCGGCGTCAAGTCGCCGGTGGGGTTTGACTTGTCCGACCTGAGGTTTGACCTCCCAGGGTCACTGACGCGTGGGCCCTGTCGGCCAGGTGGTTAGATTAGCGCTAAACTACTGTTAGTCAACCCCCCCTGACACTGACAGTGGGCCCCAGCGCCACTAATCCCTAATTAGGATTAATTTAATCCTGTTTAACCCCCCCTGTCACTGACGTGTGGGCCCCACACGTCAGGTTTGACCTCAGCCAGCCGCAGTTGACCACTGACGTCATGCTGACGTCATGCTGGCGCAATAATTATATTTCTGGACTTAATTTAAATCAGGAAATTCCAGAATATTATTTAAACTTCAAAAATTCATAACTTTTATTCTGTAACTCCAAATTGGACAAATTATATATGAAAAATGATCAGAAAAATCCAATCTACCCATCTGTACTATTTTCATGCATGATCAAACAAGTTAAATTGATGTTTTAAGCAGAACAAGGAAAAGCACTTTAAAAGACCATATTTGAACTTAAAATTTGAATCCTTGATTCAAATTTGTTCAAACCCCTCTGTTCTTAGTTGCATTAGCCCAACACACTCATATTGCCATGTTTCATGCATGCATCATATTGTTGCACATTGTTTGGTGATGGTTGTGTATCGATGTCCTTTGCGACAGGTTCTGCCCCCGAGGAGTACCGTGATTACCCTAACGAAGAACCGTATCAGTGCATCGAACCATCAGGCAAGCAACCAACCATTTGATCATATCGATACAATCCCATGTTCTCGCTCCTGCTCTCTTTTACTGCATTAAGACAACGCGATTCAAACTGCTGTGTGCTACGGTAGTTGAACCCATTTCCTCTGCATGACCTGTCATTGCCACAGTAACTAGATGAAACCCACTAGCATGTGTAGGAGTTGCTTGAGCCATATGTATGTGTTGTTCCTACCTTGCTATGCCTGCTATGCTTAGAGTCGTGTCAGGTCTGGTTCATCTGGGTGATGGGCTGGAGTGAAATGATTATGTCAGTAATGGGAGTGGTGTGGTGAACACGATTTGGTAAAGGTATCGATGAAAGGCCATGTAGGAGTACATGGTGGGTTGTTTCATTGAAGCCGACCTTAAGCACTGAGATCTGTATGTGTGATTTAAGAATCAGCTACTACCATGCATTGGGCCCGAAACCAATGGACCCTCTCGGCTTCTTATTCACCCTAGTTCTCCGTCCAGGAGTTGCAAGTAGTTTCTGGTGTTTGTAGCCTACTGGAGGCCGTGGACAGCGCTGACCGTAGGGGTGGGCTGTGATGCGGTAGGTACGTGGCCGGGTGTACCGAATACCCGTTAGGTATCTCGGGAACCCTGTTCACATCGTTCGGGGCCGTATGGGAAACCTCGGCCGGACTCCCTGCGGATGGAACCTGAATAGGCGATAAACCTGGACTGGAGGCTTAGGTGATTAGGTAGGTCGTGGCCGACACCCACGTTGGGCTTCCGCTTGAAGGTTGCCGAGTACATGTCGTGTAAACGACCGTAAGTGGTGAGAGCGTGTATGAAGAAGTACCCCCTGCAGGGTTAACATGATCTATTCGAATAGCCGCGTCCGCGGTAAAGGACTACTTGGTTGCCTATACAGTTCATAGACAAGTAAATGGAAACTACTAAAAGCCTCAAGATAAGTGTGAGTGCCGAGGATGGCTCTTCCGTAGGAAGACGGAGGCGGATCCTCGGTAGTGTATTGAATTGGTGAGTAGTGGACTCGTGTGCGCAAAATCATTTCAGTTGGAGTATCGTAGGATAGCCTAGCCAAGAGTCAAAGCTGGCTTGCTGCAATAACTCCACCAACCCTTCTTGATACTATGCATGTATGTAGGATCTGATGTAAGTCTTGCTGAGTACCTTTGTACTCATGTTGCTATAATCTACATTTTTACAGAAGACGCTGCAACCCCTTCTGATGGGTTCTATGTAGACGTTGACATCAACGAGTAGGCTAAAGACCCAGGTGGTGACCCTGAGCTTGTGAAGGACCACATAGTATAGCCAGAGGCTTTCCAAGCCTCTTTTATTTTACTAGTTGTCTGTACTCAGACAAGTTACTTCCGCTGCTGGTTTGTATGACTGTATGACTTGTATGTGGGGTCGTGAGACCCGTACCTTTGTGTGTATGTTATGTATGGCTCACTGAGCCTTAAATAAAGTACTTGTGTCATAGAGTCATGTTGTGATGCTTCGTTGTATTTGCACATATCGAGCATATTGTGTGTATGATTGAAATGCTTGGTATGTGTGGGATCTGACTATCTAGTTGTTTATCTTTAGTAGCCTCTCTTACCGGGAAATGTCTCCTAGTGTTACCGCTGAGCCATGGTAGCTTGCTACTGCTCTGGAACACTTAGGCTGGCCGGCATGTGTCCTTCTTCGTTCCTGTGTCTGTCCCTTCGGGGAAACGTCACGCTTTGAGTACCGGAGTCCTGTTAGCCCGCTACAGCCCGGTTTACCGGAGTCCTGCTAGCCCAGTGCTACAGCCCGGACCCACTTGCTGATGACCGACACGTTCGAAGCTGGGTCATGGATGCCTGTCCCTGTAAGTCTGTGCCACTTTGGGTTTACGACTAGTCATGTCAGCCCGGGCTCTTTATCATATGGATGCTAGCGACACTATCATATACGTGAGCCAAAAGGCGCAAACGGTCCCGGGAAAAGGTAAGACGACACCCGTGGGAATACCGTGCGTGAGGCCACAAAGTGATATGAAGTGTTACCAGCTAGATCGATGTGACATCGAGTCGGGGTCCTGACAGTGGGTCCCGCATGTCAGGGTGATTATTTTAATTAAAATTTAATTAAAACTAATCCTGTTTAATTAACAGGGCTGGGCCCCACCTGTCACTGACTCAGGGGAGTCAACCAGGGCCCACCCGTGGTCAAAGTCAAAGTCGGCTGCCGGCGTTTAGCCGCCGGCGAGCCCGACGTGGCGGCGGGAGTGGTTTTGGCCATTTCGGCCACCAGAGGGGCCGCGGAGACCACCGGAGTGGAGCTGAGGACAACCCGCAGCTCTTGGCGGAGTCCGTTGGGGTCGGGGTGGCCGGAGTCGACGGCGGCGAGCTCGGCTGCGGCCGCCGGGGTTCGGTCGTGCACGGGGACGGGGTTGGAGCTCGAATTCGAGCGAAGCGAGGCGCTAGGGATGCTCTACGGGGTCTTGCGAACTCGTTGGACTCGCCGGGGTGACCAAATGGTCACCGGAGCTGCGTCGACGACGAGCTCGGCGACGGCGGAGGTTCGGCCGTGGTGGGGAGGAGGCTATGGTGGGGAAACGAGGGGGAGGAGAGGGGGAAACGGTGGCGTAGCTCACCGCGGTTGCAGTGGGCGTCGAAGTGGGCTCGGGGACGCGCTGGAGACGGCGAATCGACGGCGACGGTGGTCGGAGCCCGAAGAGGGGAACGGCGACGTGGCGGCGATGCAGGGCTTCCGGGGAGCTGTGGAGCGGTGGGGAGGAAGAGGGAGTCGAGGCGGAGCTCCTGAGCTAGTCGGGGGAGCGAGGGGTGGTCGGAGACGGCGGCTATGGCGAACGGCGGCGACGGTGGTGTTCGGCCGTGAGAGAGAGAGAGAGAGAGCAGCACGGGAGAGAGAGGGGGATAAGGCCAGGGGATCGGGGCGGCACCGAGAAGAAGCGCCGCGGCGTCGCGCTGGCGGGGGAGGCAGGCAGACGGGCTGGTGGCGTGGCGCTCCGGCCGTGCGCGCGCGCCGGCCACACGCCTGGCCGACTGGCGCCAGGAGGACGACGGCGGTGGTGGGCTGGGCTGGCTTGCTAGGCCGGCCAGCTGGCTGGGCCGCACAGGGAAGTTTTTCCCTTTTTTCTGTTTCTGTTTTTATTTAATATATCTGCAACTTTGTTGAATTTAATAAAATACCTAGGCAACTTCAAAAATCACCAAACTATTCCTGGCCCATAGTTGGATTATTTCCAACATGAAACATTTTAGTTTGGAGATATTTGAGCATTTAAATATTTTATATTATTTTAAATGCCCAAATTCAAATATCTATGATTTAAATCAAAAACCCTAGGATGGCCTAGGAAAATGTGCACCACTTTTGGCAGAGGTTCTGAACCAAGGCAAAAATGATGGGCATTTTAGAAGGGCATTTCAGGTTCATTGAAAAATTATTTTAGTAACCCTAGTTGGTTTCAGAGGGGACTGGGGGTTCTGTCATCCCCATTTCAAGTTTCTGATGAAAGAGTAAACATGATGCAACACTCTAATGCATGACTAGCTAGGTTGTGACAGTGTGAGCGACATACAAGAGAACAATGGAGAAATATGAGACCCTGAGAGACAGAGTTTGTGTTTGTGTGTGAGAAAGAGATATTGAAGAGGAAGAGTCGTAGGTTCTCGTATCTAAGGAGCAAAAGACATCTCTGTATGAGGGGTGTGTGAGTGGCACACATGGGAATAGTAGAGAGAAATGAGACCCCGGGAGACAAAGTCTTGTGTTTGTGTGAGAGAAAGAGATTCCACATGGAGAATCATAGTTAGAGACACATAGCAGGGAGCGACATATACTTAGAGAGAGATAGAGTGATGAAGGTCGAGGGAGAGAGTACCGTCAGTGTGTTACGAAGATAAAAGACTATTGTCGACATACAGGTAGCACGAGAGATACCTGAGAGACGATGAACACGTATAGGTCCAGAGAGATAGTCCTATATAAGCATGAGTGATAGCTATATGAGACGAATATCTAGATTAAAGGGTATTCAAATATTTAAACTGGAGATCACGACATCGATAATATCATAACGCAAATTGATGTATCAAACATGCATATTCATTTGAATTTGGGCACACGTGTAATGTTATATAGTTTATCAATATTGGTGATCCATAGATTCTTCAATTACAAACAATGCATGGTTTTTATGCAATTAATGTCTAAACGAGATTACACTATATGTTGCATGTGTGAAACACATTATACATGTTTGACAAGTAAAAAAAACCGCATGAAACACACATTAATTGGAGACAGTTAGCGAGGAATGCATACATTGGATTTCAACATAAAGTGGTTTCAAATATTTGAAAATCCAAATTGATGGATACAACCTTATGAATATGAGATCATGCCATTTGTAAACCATATTTATGTATAAATGGTGTTGTGCTTTTGAAAGTATATATAAAAAATGATATATATATATATATATATATATATATATATATATATATAATGTAATTCCAATTGAAAATGGATCCTGCCCGAAAAAAATAGAATACAAACGGGATTCGAATTGAGTTGGCATGGTAAACGTGCACTCTACAAAATTTGAACGAAGCGGGGAAAGTCGCATTAACCGCCCGAAACCAAAATCTGCGAGATGGAAATCACTACTGCCTATCCCTGCCACACAAAGCCTATCTGCTGGATTTCTATAGGTTTTGATAGGGGTAGGTTTGTAATTTCACCCAAACGTGACGCAACCGCCTCTCACCCGGATTCATACATGGTGGGCGCCAAAACACGGTGTGTCCTCGGCCGAAATCGACTCCCTCCCTGATTCATATTCATACACGATGGGCGCCGAAAACAAACTCTCGTCGGCAAATATTCGTCCTATCCCCAACCAACTAATGTTGCTGTGATGTAGTAGAAATTTGAAACGGGGGCTAAGTTTGTAAATTTCCTCACATTTGAGACAAGCGCGCCCTGAATACATGGTTCCCCCCTTCCTCTCTACCTCCCTTTTCCCAATTCGTACTCCGTGGGCGCCAAAACACCCTATCCACCCCACCCTCCTCCGTTTGCCGCCGTCCGCCACCCCATCCACCGCCTTCCTCATCCACCATGCCGGAGCTGATACCCCGACGGCACCGTCCATTACAAGAGATCGACCTCTCTCATCCACGGCTTTAGACCGGGATCCTTGCATCCCGTCCTCTCGCTTCATCCCCGCCGTCGTCCACCTTGCCGGGCCGCTCCTATGACCGTCTCGTCCATCGTGCCCTGCCGCCACCGTCTACACTCCTAGATCTGCTTCCACGCCGCCGACAGCCATCGCTACCGCAGCACCGTCAAATTCTCAGCAGATGCGTACACGGCGCCGCACTAGAGGCGGTACTCTTGCATATCTGCTCAACTTATTTATCGCAGCAAGAAAATAGATCGCCACTGCTTTACTCTGATTTCTTGTCTTGGTTGCGAAGTTGCCTTTGTCCGGTTTGCACCTTCAGATCCGCCATGGCACGCTCAACACTATACTCCCAATGCTTTGGTTTCCCCCTTTTATATTCCACACTAGTTAAATCACAGTAGACTAAATTTCAAAATTGGGTCAGTCGATTTTTCAGAGCTCGCCGGAGTTCGCCGGTGCGATCGAAGGGGCTCGGTTGGTTGTGGGGCCTCACCGAACGAAGAAAACTCGATGTGGGTGGGGGTTGGGGCGGGGGTGGGGGTGGGGGTGGCGGAGGAACACAGACGATGGGGGCCGGTGGTCCGGCCGGCGGCCCGTGCGGTGTTCTATATGGGAAGAATCAGAGACGAGGAAGAAGAAGGGTTAGGAGACGTAGGATCTTCATCCAACCGCCTGAAATGGTTGAGAGACAGCTGCGAGTTGCGTTCTTAATGTGCTCTCGTTCATCATGTGTGGGCACTGCGCAACCAACATTTTATTATCCAAAATCTGCTTGCTCTTCTTTACCATGTTCCTCTTCCGTTCTTCTTTAATATGTACTCTCTTCGTTCCTAACTACAAGTTTTTGTATAGATTCCACCATCTACTACATATGGAGCAAAATGAGTGAATCTACACTCTAAAATGTATCTGTATACATCTGTATGTGATCCATAGTCGAAATCTCTACCAAGACTTATATTTTGGAACGGAGGGAGTATGATAGTAGTACAGTAAGTTCCTTGTACTGAAGATGAGCAGGGACATTTGCAGTGTAGAGGTCTATACGGTTGATTGTGATGGACACTTTGAGCCTTTTTGATTCGTAGGATCTTGTAAACATAGGAATATGATTTGTAGTGGTCTGCCCACTTGAATCCTATAAGAATATCAAGGAACTGCGGGGAGCTGTGTCGCCTTTGAGAGTTACACTGGTATTAACAGTACCGCACCTTCACTTGAAGAGAGCTGGTATCCGAAGCCTTTCTAGATGTACCGGCAATACTAGCACATATATTCCAGCAAGTTCCACTTTGCTGATTTTACTCTGATGCTTAAGGTTTTCCCGTTATATCTACACTATGATCTATGTAGCTGCTTTGTGTCGCACTAGCAGCAGTCCACTCTTGAAGCTAAACACTGCAATGACTTATAAAATTGGCACCAAGGCATTGAGTGCCATTCTGGATGCAATGAAACTCATACGCTCCCCACCTGTTGATTCTTGTTCAGAATATGATCCTAATGACTATTCTAACCTCGAGGAGTCAAAGGCAGATGGCATGTCCTGTTCACCCATCAAGGTGCCTGTTCTAATTTGGCAATGTTTTATTGATTGCCGATATCTTGCATATGTTGTCTTGCATTTCTTCTACTTTGTTGCACCGCCATCTGCTTAGTTTACTCATCATATATGTCGAGATGCCATGCCCATCCATTATCAATACATATTCCATCTGTCATCATACTATGTTTTTCCACTCAAATGTTGTTCTTGTGCATCAGACATCAAAAAGGAAGAGGGTGATTGCCGAACCTGAAGGAGCACTAGCAAAGTCCTTGAAAAACGTGGTGGTGCTGGAGAAATCAGACAACAACACACTTATATTGGTTGTACAACCAGTGACACAAAACGTAGGACAGACTCCAGCAGACTGTACCCATACTTCATTGGCCACACCACTAGCCCCACCACACAGGACCTGCACTCCAGGAAAACGTATACCGATTTCATTTGCCATAGCACCAGCTGTACTACAGAAAAATCCCACTCCAGCAAAAAGTACAGCAAGTCCACTAGCCGAAGACCTATCACAACTGCAGAGACGACCAATTCCTACAGATTGGAACCCCATTCCATTGATTCCCAGTTTAAAAGACAATGCTTTCAATGTTGTTAGGGACTACGTGCATATATTCCCCTCATTGGAAGATTATTGTGAAGACAAACACCATTTTCACATCTTCCTGTCCAACTTACATGTAAGTGCTATTATTCATGGTTATTATTTTCCTGTTTTCTGCTGATTGAACACATCATTGATTTACATTACATTGTTGTAACTAGGCGAGGGTCAATCTGGATAGTCATGACGAGCAAAGCTTCCTTGTGCTTTTCAAGGAAGTATTGCAGCAGTATCGGTGTTACCTGAGGAAATCACACTTTGATGGCGAGTCTATAAACGAATTTCCGGTGAAGTCTCATGTGCTAAATTTAGAAGACATTCAATGGAAAAACCTTGTTATGCACTGGTCTCGTTCCAAGGATGAGGTACTGCCTATGAAATCACATGACAATTTGAACTTCTACTTTTCCGCATGTGCCTTACGGATCTTTTTTGTAGGAAATCTGCTCGAAGAAGAATTCCGGTTTGACAAGAACGACACGATATCGCAAATATGCTGCCCACTGCTTTACTCTTGTTACTATCTGTTGTCCTGTATCACTATACTTGCATACGTACCTGGTTCATTATGTGACAGCAGTATGCATGATAGCTTTCTTATCAATTGTTCGCTCCAAATTATCTAATCAGTATGAATTGTTACATTAGTGTAGAATATATCCAATGCCAATGTTTTTTTAGCTCTGCATTGTTCTTGTAAGTACATGCTATCCTTTATCAGTGTACTTATAATGACAGGTAGTTGTTCATGTACCATCACTCTGCAGCTTATTTTCCTTTGCCCTCCATTTTCTACACATCAGGTCTATATTTACTCTTACCATAAGGTTGGTACTGAAGAAGTTTAGTTGCGCATTGCTCTTGGTTGTACCTTTTGCCTGTATCGCTGCACTTAAATTTATAGCGACTTGGTTATGTAGCATCACTCTTCATCTTATCTTATATATTCTCCATTTTTTCGTATATTATCACATCTATATTTACTCTTAACAAAATGTAGAATAAAGGCAATGCTTTTGAAGAATATTATGTGGTAAACTTCTTGAATTGTCCCCCAATCAGCATGGACAAGGCCTTTATAGAGCTTGTCTTCACCAATAATGTAAGTTTTGTTGGGTTTCGTAGTAATTTCAAAAAAATTCCTACGCACACGCAAGATCATGTGATGCATAGCAACGAGGGGAGAGTATTGTCTACGTACCCAACGCAGACCGACTGCGGAAGCGATGACACGATGTAGAGGAAGTAGTTGTACGTCTTCTCGATCCAACCGATCAAGCACCGAAACTACGGCACCTCCGAGTTCGAGCACACGTTCAGCATGATGACGATCCCCGGACTCCGATCCAGCAAAGTGTCGGGGAAGAGTTTCGTCAGCACGACGGCGTGGTGACGATCTTGATGAACTACAGCAGCAGGGCTTCGCCTAAACTCCGCTACAGTATTATCGAGGAATATGGTGGCAGGGGGCACCGCACACGGCTAAGGACTTGATCACGTGGATCAACTTGTGTCAACTTATGTGTTTAGAGGTGCCCCTGCCTCCGTATATAAAGGAGGAGAGGAGGGGAGGCTGGCCGGCCAAGGGGGGGGAGGTGCAGGAGAGTCCTACTCCCTCTGGGAGTAGGATTCCCCCTCCAATCCTAGTCCAACTAGGATTCCTCGGAGGGGAAAAGAGGAGGAGGGGGCCGGCCACCTCTCCTAGTCCTACTAGGACTAGGGGAAGGGGGGGCGCGCAGCCCAACTAGGGCAGCCCCTTCTCTTTTCCACTAAGGCCCACTATGGCCCAAATAGCTCCCGGGGGGTTCCGGTAACCCTCCCGGTATTCCGGTAAAATCCCGATTTCACCCGGAACACTTCCGATATCCAAATATAGGCTTCCAATATATCAATCTTTACGTCTCGACCATTTCGAGACTCCTCGTCATGTCCGTGATTACATCCGGGACTCCGAACAACCTTTGGTACATCAAAATGCATAAACTCATAATATAACTGTCATCGTAACCTTAAGCGTGCGGACCCTACGGGTTCGAGAACAATGTAGACATGACCGAGACACGTCTCCGGTCAATAACCAATAGCGGGACCTGGATGCCCATATTGGCTCCTACATATTCTATGAAGATCTTTATCTGTCAGACCGCATAACAACATACGTTGTTCCCTTTGTCATCGGTATGTTACTTGCCCGAGATTCGATCGTCAGTATCCAATACCTAGTTCAATCTCGTTACTGGCAAGTCTCTTTACTCGTTCCGTAATACATCATCTCACAACTAACATATTAGTTGTAATGCTTGCAAGGCTTATGTGATGTGTATTACCGAGAGGGCCCAGAGATACCTCTCCGACAATCGGAGTGACAAATCCTAATCTCGAAATACGCCAACCCAACATCGACCATTGGAGACACCTGTAGTACTCCTTTATAATCACCCAGTTACGTTGTGACGTTTGGTAGTACCCAAAGTGTTCCTCTGGTAAACGGGAGTTGCATAATCTCATAGTCATAGGAACATGTATAAGTCATGAAGAAAGCAATAGCAACATACTAAACGATCGGGTGCTAAGCTAATGGAATGGGTCATGTCAATCAGATCATTCTGCTAATGATGTGACCTCGTTAATCAAATAACAACTCATTGTTCATGGTTAGGAAACATAACCATCTTTGATTAACGAGCTAGTTAAGTAGAGGCATACTAGTAACACTTTGTTGTCTATGTATTCACACATGTATTATGTTTCCGGTAAATACAATTCTAGCATGAATAATAAACATTTATCATGATTATAAGGAAATAAATAATAACTTTATTATTGCCTCTAGGGCATATTTCCTTCAGTCTCCCACTTGCACTAGAGTCAATAATCTAGATTACACTGTAATGATTCTAACACCCATGGAGCTTTGGTGCTGATCATGTTTTGCTCGTGGAAGAGGCTTAGTCAACGGGTCTGCAACATTCAGATCCGTATGTATCTTGCAAATCTCTATGTCTCCCACCTGGACTAGATCCCGGATGGAGTTGAAGCGTCTCTTGATGTGTTTGGTCCTTTTGTGAAATCTGGATTCCTTTGCCAAGGCAATTGCACCAGTATTGTCACAAAAGATTTTCATTGGACCCGATGCACTAGGTATGACACCTAGATCGGATATGAACTCCTTCATCCAGACTCCTTCATTTGCTGCTTCCGAAGCAGCTATGTATTCCGCTTCACATGTAGATCCCGCTACGACGCTTTGTTTAGAACTGCACCAACTGATAGCTCCACCGTTTAATGTAAACACGTATCCGGTTTGCGATTTAGAATCGTCCGGATCAGTGTCAAAGCTTGCATCAACGTAACCTTTTACGATGAGCTCTTTGTCACCTCCATATACGAGAAACATATCCTTAGTCCTTTTCAGGTATTTCAGGATGTTCTTGACCGCTGTCCGGTGATCCACTCCTGGATTACTTTGGTACCTCCCTGCTAAACTTATAGCAAGGCACACATCAGGTCTGGTACACAACATTGCATACATGATAGAGCCTATGGCTGATGCATAGGGAACATCTTTCATATTCTCTCTATCTTCTGCAGTGGTGGGGCATTGAGTCTTACTCAATTTCACACCTTGTAACACAGGCAAGAACCCTTTCTTTGCTTGATCCATTTTGAACTTCTTCAAAATTTTGTCAAGGTATGTGTTTTGTGAAAGTCCAATTAAGCGTCTTGATCTATCTCTATAGATCTTAATGCCTAATATGTAAGCAGCTTCACCGAGGTCTTTCATTGAAAAACTTTTATTCAAGTATCCCTTTATGCTATCCAGAAATTCTATATCATTTCCAATCAGTAATATGTCATCCACATATAATATCAGAAATGCTACAGAGCTCCCACTCACTTTCTTGTAAATACAGGCTTCTCCGAAAGTCTGTATAAAACCAAATGCTTTGATCACACTATCAAAACGTTTATTCCAACTCCGAGAGGCTTGCACCAGTCCATAAATGGATCGCTAGAGCTTGCACACTTTGTTAGCTCCCTTTGGATCGACAAAACCTTCTGGTTGCATCATATACAACTCTTCTTCCAGAAATCCATTCAGGAATGCAGTTTTGACATCCATTTGCCAAATTTCATAATCATAAAATGCGGCAATTGCTAACATGATTCGGACGGACTTAAGCATCGCTACGGGTGAGAAGGTCTCATCGTAGTCAATTCCTTGAACTTGCCGAAAACCTTTTGCGACAAGTCGAGCTTTGTAGACAGTAACATTACCATCAACGTCAGTCTTCTTCTTAAAGATCCATTTATTCTCAATTGCTTGCCGATCATCGGGCAAGTCAACCAAAGTCCATACTTTGTTCTCATACATGGATCCCATCTCAGATTTCATGGCTTCAAGCCACTTTGCGGAATCTGGGCTCACCATCGCTTCTTCATAGTTCGTAGGTTCATCATGATCTAGTAGCATGACCTCCAGAACAGGAATACCGTACCACTCTGGTGCGGATCTTACTCTGGTTGATCTACGAGGTTCAGCAGTATCTTGATCTGAAGTTTCATGATCATTATCATTGGCTTCCTCACTAACCGGTGTAGGTGTCACTGAAACAGTTTTCTGTGATGAACCACTTTCCAGTAAGGGAGCGGGTACAGTTACCTCGTCAAGTTCTACTTTCCTCCCACTCACTTCTTTCGAGAGAAACTCCTTCTCTAGAAATGATCCATTCTTAGCAACGAATGTCTTGCCTCCGGATCTGTGATAGAAGGTGTACCCAACAGTTTCCTTTGGGTATCCTATGAAGACACATTTCTCCGATTTGGGTTCGAGCTTATCAGGTTGAAGCTTTTTCACATAAGCATCGCATCCCCAAACTTTAAGAAACGACAACTTTGGTTTCTTGCAAAACCACAGTTCATAAGGCGTCGTCTCAACGGATTTTGATGGTGCCCTATTTAACGTGAATGCGGCCGTCTCTAAAGCATATCCCCAAAAAGATAGCGGTAAATCAGTAAGAGACATCATAGATCGCACCATATCTAGTAAAGTACGATTACGACGTTCGGACACACCATTACGCTGTGGTGTTCCGGGTGGCGTGAGTTGCGAAACTAATCCACAGTTTTTCAAATGTACACCAAACTCGTAACTCAAATATTCTCCTCCACGATCAGATCGTAGAAACTTTATTTTCTTGTTACGATGATTTTCAACTTCACTCTGAAATTCTTTGAACTTTTCAAATGTTTCAGACTTATGTTTCATTAAGTAGATATACCCATATCTGCTTAAATCATCTGTGAAGGTGAGAAAATAACGATATCCGCCACGAGCCTCTATATTCATCAGGCCACATACATCGGTATGTATGATTTCCAACAAATCTGTTGCTCTCTCCATAGTACCGGAGAACGGTGTTTTAGTCATCTTGCCCATGAGGCACGGTTCGCAAGTACCAAGTGATTCATAATCAAGTGGTTCTAAAAGTCCATCAGCATGGAGTTTCTTCATGCGCTTTATACCGATATGACCTAAACGACAGTGCCACAAATAAGTTGCACTTTCATTATCAACTCTGCATCCTTTGGCTTCAATATTATGAATATGTGTATTACTACTATTGAGATTCAATAAGAATAGACCACTCTTCAAGGGTGCATGACCATAAAAGATATTACTCATATAAATAGAACAACCATTATTCTCTGATTTAAATGAATAACCGTCTCGCATTAAACAAGATCCAGATATAATGTTCATGCTCAACGCTGGCACCAAATAACAATTATTTAGGTCTAATATTAATCCCGAAGGTAGATGTAGAGGTAGCGTGCCGACTGCGATCACATCGACTTTGGAACCATTTCCCACGCGCATCGTCACCTCGTCCTTTGCCAGTGCCCGCTTATTCCGTAGTCCATGTTTCGAGTTGCAAATATTAGCAACAGAACCAGTATCAAATACCCAGGTGCTACTGCGAGCTCTAGTAAGGTACACATCAATAACATGTATATCACATATACCTTTGTTCACCTTGCCATCCTTCTTATCCGCCAAATACTTGGGGCAGTTCCGCTTCCAGTGACCAGTCTGCTTGCAGTAGAAGCACTCAGTTTCAGGCTTAGGTCCAGACTTGGGTTTCTTCTCTTGAGCAGCAACTTGCTTGCTGTTCTTCTTGAAGTTCCCCTTTTTCTTCCCTTTGCCCTTTTTCTTGAAACTAGTGGTCTTGTTAACCATCAACACTTGATGCTCCTTCTTGATTTCTACCTCCGCAGCTTTCAGCATTGCGAAGAGCTCGGGAATAGTCTTGTTCATCCCTTGCATATTATAGTTCATCACGAAGCTCTTGTAGCTTGGTGGCAGTGATTGGAGAATTCTGTCAATGACGCAATCATCCGGAAGATTAACTCCCAATTGAATCAAGTGATTATTATACCCAGACATTTTGAGTATATGCTCACTGACAGAACTGTTCTCCTCCATCTTGCAGCTATAGAACTTTATTGGAGACTTCATATCTCTCAATTCGGGCATTTGCTTGAAATATTAACTTCAACTCCTGGAACATCTCATATGCTCCATGACGTTCAAAACGTCGTTGAAGTCCCGATTCTAAGCCGTAAAGCATGGCACACTGAACTATCGAGTAGTCATCAGCTTTGCTCTGCCAGACGTTCATAACATCTGGTGTTGCTCCAGCAGCAGGCCTGGCACCCAGCGGTGCTTCCAGGACGTAATTTTTCTGTGCAGCAATGAGGATAATCCTCAAGTTACGGACCCAGTCCGTGTAATTGCTACCATCATCTTTCAACTTTGCTTTCTCAAGGAACGCATTAAAATTCAACGGAACAACAGCACGAGCCATCTATCTACAATCGACATAAACAAGCAAGATACTATCAGGTACTAAGTTCATGATAAATTTAAGTTCAATTAATCATATTACTTAAGAACTCCCACTTAGATAGACATCCCTCTAATCCTCTAAGTGATTACGTGATCCAAATCAACTAAACCATAACCGATCATCACGTGAGATGGAGTAGTTTTCAATGGTGAACATCGTTATGTTGATCATATCTACTATATGATTCACGCTCGACCTTTCGGTCTCCGTGTTCCGAGGCCATATCTGCATATGCTAGGCTCGTCAAGTTTAACCTGAGTATTCTGCGTGTGCAAAAACTGGCTTGCACCCGTTGTAGATGGACGTAGAGCTTATCACACCCGATCATCACGTGGTGTCTGGGCACGACGAACTTTGGCAACGGTGCATACTCAGGGAGAACACTTCTTGATAATTTAATGAGAGATCATCTTATAATGCTACCGTCAATCAAAGCAAGATAAGATGCATAAAAAGATAAACATCACATGCAATCAATATAAGTGATATGATATGGCCATCATCATCTCGTGCTTGTGATCTCCATCTCCGAAGCACCGTCATGATCACCATCGTCACCGGCGCGACACCTTGATCTCCATCGTAGCATCGTTGTCGTCTCGCCAATCTTTATGCTTTCACGACTATCACTACCGTTTAGTAATAAAGTTAAGCATTACATCGCGATTGCATTGCATACAATAAAGCGACAACCATATGGCTCCTGCCAGTTGCCGATAACTTGGTTACAAAACATGATCATCTCATACAATAAAATTCAGCATCATGCCTTGACCATATCACATCACAACATGCCCTGCAAAAACAAGTTAGACGTCCTCTACTTTGTTGTTGCAATTTTTTACGTGGCTGCTACGGGCTTAAGTAAGAACCAATCTCACCTACGCATCAAAACCACAATGATAGTTTGTCAAATAGACTCCGTTTTAACCTTCGCAAGGACCGGGCGTAGCCATACTTGGTTCAACTAAAGTTGGAGAGACAGTCGCCCGCAAGCCATCTCTGTGCAAAGCACGTCGAGGGAACCGGTCTCGCGTAAGCGTACGCGTAAGGTTGGTCTGGGTCGTCTCGTCCAACAATACCGCCGAACCAAAATATGACATGCTGGTAGGCAGTATGACTTGTATCGTCCACAACTCACTTGTGTTCTACTCGTGCATATAACATCAACATCAATAACCTAGGCTCGGATGCCACTGTTGGGTTTCGTAGTAATTTCAAAAAATTTCCTACGCACACGCAAGATCATGTGATGCATAGCAACGAGGGGAGAGTATTGTCTACGTACCCAACGCAGACCGATTGCGGAAGCGATGACATGATGTAGAGGAAGTAGTTGTACGTCTTCTCGATCCAACCGATCAAGCACCGAAACTATGGCACCTCCGAGTTCGAGCACACGTTCAGCACGATGACGATCCCCGGACTCCGATCCAGCAAAGTGTCGGGGAAGAGTTTCGTCAGCACGACGGCGTGGTGACGATCTTGATGAACTACAGCAGCGGGGCTTCGCCTAAACTCCGCTACAGTATTATCGAGGAATATGGTGGCAGGGGGCACCGCACACGGCTAAGGACTTGATCACGTGGATCAACTTGTGTCAACTTATGTGTTTAGAGGTGCCCCTGCCTCCGTATATAAAGGAGGAGATGAGGGGAGGCTGGCCGGCCAAGGGGGGGAGGCGCAGGAGAGTCCTACTCCCTCTGGGAGTAGGATTCCCCCTCCAATCCTAGTCCAACTAGGATTCCTCGGAGGGGAAAAGAGGAGGAGGGGGCCGGCCACCTCTCCTAGTCCTAATAGGACTAGGGGAAGGGGGGGCGCGCAGCCCAACTAGGGCAGCCCCTTCTCTTTTCCACTAAGGCCCACTATGGCCCAAATAGCTCCCGGGGGGTTCCGGTAACCCTCCCGGTATTCCGGTAAAATCCCGATTTCACCCGGAACACTTCCGATATCCAAATATAGGCTTCCAATATATCAATCTTTACGTCTCGACCATTTTGAGACTCCTCGTCATGTCCGTGATCACATCCGGGACTCCGAACAACCTTCGGTACATCAAAATGCATAAACTCATAATATAACTGTCATCGTAACCTTAAGCGTGCGGACCCTACGGGTTCGAGAACAATGTAGACATGACCGAGACACGTCTCCGGTCAATAACCAATAGCGGGACCTGGATGCCCATATTGGCTCCTACATATTCTACGAAGATCTTTATCGGTCAGACCACATAACAACATACGTTGTTCCCTTTGTCATCGGTATGTTACTTGCCCGAGATTCGATCGTCAGTATCCAATACCTAGTTCAATCTCGTTACTGGCAAGTCTCTTTACTCGTTCTGTAATACATCATCTCACAACTAACATATTAGTTGTAATGCTTGCAAGGCTTATGTGATGTGTATTACCGAGAGGGCCCAGAGATACCTCTCCGACAATCGGAGTGACAAATCCTAATCTCGAAATACGCCAACCCAACATCGACCATTGGAGACACCTGTAGTACTCCTTTATAATCACCCAGTTACGTTGTGACGTTTGGTAGTACCCAAAGTGTTCCTCCGGTAAACGGGAGTTGCATAATCTCATAGTCATAGGAACATGTATAAGTCATGAAGAAAGCAATAGCAACATACTAAACGATCGGGTGCTAAGCTAATGGAATGGGTCATGTCAATCAGATCATTCTGCTAATGATGTGACCTCGTTAATCAAATAACAACTCATTTTCATGGTTAGGAAACATAACCATCTTTGATTAACGAGCTAGTTAAGTAGAGGCATACTAGTGACACTTTGTTTGTCTATGTATTCACACATGTATTATGTTTCCGGTAAATACAATTCTAGCATGAATAATAAACATTTATCATGATTATAAGGAAATAAATAATAACTTTATTATTGCCTCTAGGGCATATTTCCTTCAAGTTTGTCCCATCTCAAGCCTTCAAACTTTGTTATATATATTTGGTTAGGTATGACTGCAACAGCTGTTTATTTTTGGTGTTTGCATCAAATTTCTTGTTTAAAGTTTATTATGTAGATCATAAACAAAAGTTTGTCCTTCCTCAATTTAAGTTTGCAGTTGTACAACCAAGTTCCTTCTTCATACCATGTAAATTAAACTATATAGAGCAATTGATCTTCTTTTGCACTGCATGTATGCTTCTGTTCTTCATCCGTAATCCAGTGGTGTGGTGAACCTACCCACTACAACACAATGTCATATTCTGCAATGTCTTAACTATGAACAATGTCATATCACTCTGCTATTATTTAAACCATCTCTTTATTTGCCAATCTAAAATGGTATAAATTGACAGCAGACTAACCATTGATACTTATGAGTTCTTGATCTATAATCCAGTGGTGTCGTGAAGCCGCCAACTCCTTCACAATTTCATTTCCTGCCATGTCTTGACCTGAACAATACCATATTGTCTTAATGCAATTTTAAACTATGTCACTTTATTCGTCAGTAAAAATGTGATGAATTGTCAGCACTGATACTTTTATGTGCAAATCCTGTCATCTGTCGGCTTGTTTATCTTTCCGAGTGAGGAAGATATAAGTGTTGAACAAGCGCAGTCTCATCATCTTGCTCAGCTGCTTGCGCTGCAGCTCCCCAGCAGGGCTAGCCTTTCTTGAACTCTATTGAAGTGTTGTCGGTTTTGTATATTATTTTGTCGGCGTGTTTATTTGCACTGGTGGCGATCTTTGATGCGCAGTGTATGTAATCTGTTGTCTGCTTGTGCTTTATTATCATAGTGGTGAACTTTGATGCCCAGTGGATGTAATATGATGTAATTTCTTTATTGTATAGTCTAGGTTTTTTCTTATTCACGATGCTGTAGTTATTTTACTGTATATATATCCTATCTTCACAATAAACCAGCCAAACCGTAAAATTACGGTACATAATCGGGCCGTCATGCAATCACGATGTAGGTTGGGCCTGAAACATGTCGAACAACTCACGGGCCAGTAGCAGTCCGAAATGAACCCCGGCCCATGATTGTGCGAATCAAATCACGGGCTTTTAACAGGCCAAAATTGTCTCGGTCCTTGTTTGGCCCAATCAGATATTGGCTGCGCGCAGGCCGGATGCAAACCGGGCCGTAGTTAGGCCCAACTATATGACGGGCTTTTAACAGGCTGAAATTAATATAGGGCCGAAATGTTAAACGGACCCTTAACAGGCCAAAACTAATATGAGGCCGAATTACTAAGTGGGCCTTTAGAAAGTGGGCCCAAAAGCATAGTGTCCGGTTGACGGGCCAAATCTGATATGGGCCATAATTGAGCCCAAAGCCTCTTAAAGGGCCGGACCTGATCTGGGCCATAATTTGGCTCAGAACGTGGTAGGCTTTTAACGGGCCGGATCTCATATGGGCCACTATTAGGACCGGAGCGTGGCAGGCCATTAATGGACCGAATCAAATATGGGCCGGCATTTGGCCCAAAACATGGCAGCCAGTAAATGGGCCGGCCTAGTAGGGTCCTCAAAATCTTGTGGGCCTACAGCAGGGCCAGCCCATTAATGTCGGTAAAATCTCGTGGGCCTTTAGCTGTGCCGGCCCATTATGATCCGCAAGAATCTTGTGGGCCTTTTCCTCGGCCGGCCCATTATGGCACACGAAAATCTTGTGGGCCTTTACCTGGGTCGGCCCATTATGGCCCACAAAATCTTGTCGGCCTTTAGCTGGGCCAGCCCATTGTGGTCCGCAAAATCTCATGGGCCTTTAGCTGGGCCGGCCCATTATGGTCCGCTAAATTTTGTGGGCCTTCAGTTGGGCCGGCCCATTTAAACTTGATGGGCCGATCCACGTGTCAACATATCATAGGCGCGTCTCGCCCATTGGATGAGTGACACCTGTGCCAACACGGACCTAACATGTGTCACCTCCAGCCAATGAAGATTTTACACGTGGAAAATCCCCATTGGTCGGGGCTGTTAACGGGCTATCGGATCCAAAACCTGACCTAATAGCTTAACGGCGCTCCATTACGGTGGATGCCACGTGTCGTTCACCCTTGACGAAAGTACCTCTGTGACGCGCGATTTATCGTCATGGAAGTGGACACTTCCGTGATGATAATTTCGGTAATGTCATGGAACACTTCTACGAAAACACAGGTATGACTATCTTGATTCTGTCATAAAATTGTCATGGATGTAAATGCATGTAAAAAAACGCGACCTACTGTGACAAACACGTATCATCACGGAAGTGTATTTTTTTGTAGTGGTGATGCCTATATACATGATCATACCTAGATATTCTCATAACTATGCTCAATTCTATCAATTGCTCGACAGTAATTCGTTTACCCATCGTAATACTTATGCTCTTGAGAGAAGCCACTAGTGAAACCTATGGCCCCCGGGTCTATCTTTCATCATATAAATCTTCTAACACTTAGTTATTTCCTTTGTCGTTTATTTTACTTTGCATCTTTATTTCTCTTTATCATAAAAATACCAAAAATATTATCTTATCATATATATCAGATCTCACTCTCGTAAGTGACCGTGAAGGGCTTGACAACCCCTTTACCACGTTGGTTGTGAGGTTCTTATTTGTTTGTGTAGGTGTGTGGGACTTGAGCCTGATCTCCTTCTAGATTGATACCTTGGTTCTCAAAAACTGAGGGAAATACTTACGCTACTTTGCTGCATCACCCTTTCCTCTTCAAGGGAAACACAACGCAGTACTCAAGAGGTAGCAAGAAGGATTTCTGGCGTCGTTGCCGGGGAGATTCGCACCAAGTCAAGTCAAGATCTGACTCCCAACAACGAGTCATTTTAGGTGCCATTGCCAAGTCAAGACATACCAAGTACCCATCACAAACTCTTATCCCTCGCATGAAATTATTTGTCATTTGCCTCTAGTTTTCCTCTCCCCCACTTCACCTTACCTTTTTATTCGCCCTCTCTTTTCCGTTCATCGCTTTCTTGCTTGCCTTGTCGTCATGGCTAGTCCTCTATCTTCTCCGCTGTCTCCCGAGAATGAAGTTCTAAATGTTAAACAAAGGGAGGGAGAAAATCTAAAATATGCTTGGTATAGAATTTGCAATTCTTCAAATAGATCTATCAGGAAGCAATCTACTTCCGTTCTTCTCCGCAATTTTTATGTAGGCACTACTCCTTGGTACAGATATATTCTTGATACCATTACCGAAGGGAATTTCTTGGGTGGCCATACTTTTGATTCTTATTACGCTATGGTAGATTTGTTTGGCTCACCACCTCTTTTGGTTAATGGAACTATGTTAACTTTGGAACATGTGATGCAAAGGCTTGAAATTATTGAGAATAAAGTTGCTACTATAGAGTTGATTGAGAATTTGGATAAAAAGATCCACAACCTAATTACCCAATATGGATCTAAGGTGGGAGTTACTCTGAAATTTTTTAAGGAAAAAGAACCCATAGTTAATGAAAGAATAGATCGGGATTCTACTAGAATCGATAAACTTGAGGGAATTATCACCAACTTGGGGTCCGGTTTTTCTTCTGTTAAAGAATACTCCAAATCCTCCCACTAAAATTGCCAAGCTTGTTTATGTTCCTAAAAATAAGGGTGAATCCTCTAGTAAGGAAACTACAGATTTAAAATCAATAAGTGTTCATCCCAATCTCTTTGCTATCATTAAGGAACCGTTTGCTACAAATGATTTTCTTGATTTTGTGCCTAGGAGTTTGATAATTAATGAAAATAAAAGAAACTCCTAAGAGTTATAGGTGTCTCATTGAAGAATTGCCCACCAAAGATGGCAATACCTAGATCTATCTTCGCTTTTATGCCTAGCTAGGGGCGCTAAACGATAGCGCTTGTTGGGAGGAAACCCAATTTTATTTTTATACCTTGCTTTTTTCTCATATTTAGTAATAAATAATTTATATTACCTCTGTTTTGGTTGTGTTTTTTTGGTTTAATTAGTGTTTGTGCCAAGTAGAACCGTTGGGAAGACTTGGGGAAAGTTTCTTTGATCTTGCTGTAGAAAACAGAAACTTTAGCGCTCACGAGAATCGCTGCAATTTTTATTTGCAATGTGATATTTAGTTAATTATTTTTGCAGATGATTAATAGATAAATTACTCACGTCCAGAAAATTATTTTAGAATTTTTCGGGTTCCATAAGTTGCGTTAGCTACAGATTACTACAGACTGTTCTGTTTTTGACAGATTCTGTTTTTCTTGTGTTGTTTGCTTATTTTGATGAAGCTATGTCTAGTAAAAGAGTTTATAAACCATAAAGAAATTGGAATATAGTAGGTTTAACACCAATATAAATAAACAATGAGTTCATTACAGTACCTTGAAGTGGTGTTTTGTTTTCTTTCGCAAACGAAGCTCACGAGATTTTCTATTTTGAGTTTTGTGTTGTGAAGTTTTCAAGTTTTGGGTAAAGATTTGATGGATTATGGAACAAAGAGTGGAAACAGCCTAAGCTTGGGGATGCCCATCGCACCCCAAGGTAAAATTCAAGGACACCAAAAATCCTAAGCTTGGGGATGCCCTGGAAGGCATCCCCTCTTTCGTCTTTGTCTATCGGTAACTTTACTTGGAGCTATATTTTTATTCACCACATGATATGTGTTTTGCTTGGAGCGTCTTGTATGATTTGAGTCTTTGCTTTTTAGTTTACCACAATCATCCTTGCTGTACACACCTTTTGAGAGAGACTCACATGATTTGAAATGTATTAGAATACTCTATGTGCTTCACTTATATCTTTTGAGCTATGTAGTTTTTGCTCTAGTGCTTCACTTATATCTTTTAGAGCACGGTGGTGGATTTGTTTTATAGAAATAATTGTTCTCGCATGGTTCACTTATATTATTTTGAGAGTTCTTTAGAACAACATGGAAATTTGATATAATATAAAAACTTTCATATAAGTGCATTGAATACTATGAGAAGTTTGATACTTGATAATTGTTTTGAGATATGGAGATGGTGATATTAGAGTCATGCTAGTTGAGTAGTTGTGAATTTGAGAAATGCTTGTGTTGAAGTTTGTGATTCCCATAGCATGCACCTATGGTGAACCATTATGTGATGAAGTCAGAGCATGATTTATTTATTGATTGTCTTCCTTATGAGTGGTGGTCGGTGGCGAGCAATGGTCTTTTCCTACCAATCTATCCCCCTAGGAGCATGCGCGTAATACTTTGTTTCGATAACTAATAGATTTTTACAACAAGTATGTGAGTTCTTTATGACTAATGTTGAGTCCATGGATTATACGCACTCTCACCCTTCCACCATTGCTAGCCTCTCTAGTATCGCGCAACTTTCGCCGGTACCATAAACCCACCATATACCTTCCTCAAAACAGCCACCATACCTACCTATTATGGCATTTTCATAGCCATTCCGAGATATATTGCCATGCAACTTTCCACCGTTCCGTTATTATGACACGCTTCATCATTGTCCTATTGCTTGCATGATCATGTAGTTTACATCATATTCGTGGCAAAGCCACCATTCATAATTCTTCATACATGTCACTCATGCATCATTGCACATCCCGGTACACCGCCGGAGGCATTCACATAGATTTATATTTTGTTCTAAGTATTGAGTTGTAATTCTTGAGTTGTAAGTAAATAAAGTGTGATGATCATCATTATTAGAGCATTGTCCCAAGTGAGGAAAGGATGATGGAGACTATGATTCCCCCACAAGTTGGGATGAGACTCCGTACGAAAAAAAGAGGCCAAAAAAAAGAGAAAGAAGGCCCAAATAAAAAAAGAAAAAGAGAGAAAAAGAGAGAAGGGACAATGCTACTATCCTTTTTCCACACTTGTGCTTCAAAGTAGCACCATGTTCTTCATATAGAGAGTCTCCTATGATATCACTTTCATATACTAGTGGGAATTTTTTATTATAGAACTTGGCTTGTATATTCCAATGATGGGCTTCCTCAAAATGCCCTAGGTCTTTGTGAGCAAGCAAGTTGAATGCACACCCACTTAGTTTCTTTTGTTGAGCTTTCATATACTTATAGCTCTAGTGCATCCGTTGCATGGCAATCCCTACTCACTCACATTGATATCTATTGATGGGCATCTCCATAGCCCGTTGATACGCCTAGTTGATGTGAGACTATCTTCTCCTTTTTGTCTTCTCCACAACCACCATTCTATTCCACCATAGTGCTATATCCATGGCTCACGCTCATATATTGCGTGAAGATTGAAAAGTTTGAGAACATCAAAAGTATGAAACAATTTTTTGGCTTGTCATCAGGGTTGTGCATGATTTAAATATTTTGTGTGGTGAAGATAGAGCATAACCAGACTATATGATTTTGTAGGGATAACTTCCTTTGGCCATGTTATTTTGAGAAGACATGATTTCTTAGTTAGTATGCTTGAAGTATTATTATTTTTATATCAATATTAAACTTTTATCTTGAATCTTTCGGATCTGAACATTCATGCCACAATAAAGAAAAATTACATTGAGAAATATGTTAGAAAGCATTCCACATAAAAAAATCTTCTTTTATCATTTACCTACTCGAGGAATTAAGCTTGGGGATGCTTGATACGTCTCCAACGTATCTATAATTTTGATTGCTCCATGCTATTATATTATCTATTTTGGATGTTAATGGCTTTATTTTACACTTTTATATCATTTTTGGGACTAACCTACTAACCGTAGGCCAGCCCAAATTGGTGTTTTTTTTCCTATTTCAGGGTTTCAAAGAAAAGGAATATCAAACGAAGTCTAAACGGAATGAAACCTTCGGGAACGTCATTTTCTCAACAAACGGGATCCAGGAGACTTGGAGTGGGCGTCAAGAAACAATGGAGGAAGCCACGAGGCAGGGGGGCGCGCCTACCCCCCTAGGCGCGCCCTCCACCCTTGTGGGCCCTCCGATGCTCCACCGACGTACTTCTTCCTCCTATATATATCCACGTATCCCCCAAACATCCAGGAGCACCACAAAAACCTAATTCCACCGCCGCAACCTTCTGTACTCGAGAGATCCCATCTTGGGGCCTTTCCGGAGCTCCGCCGGAGGGGGCATTGATCACTGAGGGCCTCTACATCAACTCCATGGCCTCTCCGGTGATGTGTGAGTAGTTTACTTCAGACCTACGGCTCCATAGTTATTAGCTAGATGGCTTCTTGTCTCTCTTTGGATCTCAATACAAAGTCCTCCTCGATCTTCTTGGAGATCTATTCAATGTAATCTTCTTTTGCGGTGTGTTTGTTGAGATCCGATGAATTGTGGGTTTATGATCCAGATTATCTATGAACAATATTTGATTCTCCTCTGAATTTTTTTTATGTATGATTGGTTTATCTTTGCAAGTCTCTTCGAATTATCAGTTTGGTTTGGCCTACTAGATTGATCTTTCTTGCAATGGGAGAAGTGCTTAGCTTTGAGTTCAATCTTGCGGTGCTCGATCCTAGTGACAGAAAGGGAATCGACACGTATTGTATTGTTGCCATCGAGGATAAAAAGATGGGGTTTATATCATATTGTGTGATTTTATCCCTCTACATCATGTCATCTTCCTCAAAGCATTACTTTGTTCTTATGAACTTAATACTCTAGATGCATGCTGGATAGCGGTCGATGCGTGGAGTAATAGTAGTAGATGCAGAATCGTTTCGATCTACTTGTTGTGGACGTGATGCCTATATACATGATCATACCTAGATATTCTCATAACTATGCTCAATTCTATCAATTGCTCGACAGTAATTCGTTTACCCACCGTAATACTTATGCTCTTGAGAGAAGCCACTAGTGAAACCTATGACCCCCAGCTCTATCTTTCATCATATTAATCTTCCAACACTTAGTTATTTCCTTTGCCGTTTATTTTACTTTGCATCTGTATTTCTCTTTATCATAAAAATACCAAAAATATTATCTTATCATATCTATCAGATCTCACTATCATAAGTGACCGTGAAGGCTTGACAACTCCTTTATTGCGTTGGTTGCGAGGTTCTTATTTGTTTGTGTAGGTGTGTGGGACTTGAGCATGATCTCCTACTGGATTGATACCTTTGTTCTAAAAAACAGAGGGAAATACTTACGCTACTTTGCTGAATCACCCTTTCCACTTCAAGGGAAAACCAACGCAGTGCTCAAGAGGTAGCACGAAGCCGGAAGTGGTGGTCGTGCTGCTGTCATGGATCAAGGGTGCCCATCCAGCTCTATCCCACACCATTGCTGACCCTTGCGGGAACACGAAGTGCACGTCTAGTGCCGGCAATCTCATCGGCATGCGCCCTTCTACACTCAATATACAGAAGAATTGTCAAACTTAGGTTTACCTGTTGCCATGTTAGACGAGGTGTAGACCGAACTCTGGCCCCTAGGAATCTAGAACACGTTCATAGGTCCAATAACAAGTCCAGACAGGACCGTTCACTTTTGAATCTTGACCATGCGCAAATTATATGTTTGTCAGAAAAGTTTGGTGGGGTTAGGGCATCTCCAATGTTGACCCATAAATATATTCCATCATCCATCCGCGCATAGGGGGAACAGTCCATATATGCGGGAGCCGGCTATCTAATGTTGCCCGCATACATTCCAGCCGCCGTTTGAACTAACCAGCTGAAATTCATGTAAATACGATGGACTTTCATATAAAACGGTCAAAATTCACTATATTTGGATCAATTTTCATATAAACCAGACAAAACTCATTACATTTTTCATATAAACTGGACAAACCCGACACTAAACCTAATCTAAATGATCATCGGCCCACGTTTCCCATGTCCTACCATGAGCCCTAAGAAGTGTTGGTCCGGCGAATGCCTTCGCCTTCTCCAGTTCAGCCTCGATGCTCTCCAGCTCTTCCTCCGGAGCCCCAGGAACTACTGTTGTCCGCCCCCACATCGCCGCCAGGTAGCTCATCGGCCATCGATGTTAGGCGCACCAAGCGTGGCTTCAACGGGAGGGGAAGAGTTGTGGCCTTCTTAGGACCCGAGCGGTAGTGACCTACCATGCACTACTCTTCCTTGCTATCGGCGGCATCCGTGGACGTATTAGCTTTGTGGTTGCGGTAGCGGGCTAGGCGCGACTAGGGCAGAGCGGGTGATGTCCTCCTTGTTGTCGCTCTTGCCACACACCTCATTCACCACCTTGTCGATCTCCTTTTAGGCGGCCGCCCATTCCTCCTAATGGAGGCATTACCACCAGCAGTCGCAACGGATGTCACGGGCGGAGCGGTAGCAATCGACCAATGCCTGCTGCTCCACCGCGTCCATGTCCGGCACGATAGTCGCGCCGATGGCTAGTAGCTCCTCCATGCGCCGGTGCTCCTCGAGGAGGCCGAGGTTGTAGGACTGATCAGCCTGCACCTGTCGGAACCTAGCATCCTCCTGCTCCCACAACATGTTCGTGTAGTGCGCACAGGCCTCATCAATGGTGAAACTCACACGCACCGGCGAGGAGGGTGGCGCCACCTCGTCCTCCATTGGGCCGTCGTCTGCCTCCATCTGCTAGCCGACCAGCCAACCGGTAGCAATGAAGGGCTTTGGAGGATGAGGAGGCCATAGAGGGCGTGGTGCGGAGAGGAGAAAGTGGAGTAGCTAGGACGATGACTGTGGGAATGGTCTGGGCTGGTATTTATATAGCGGGCGGATGGTGATGGGCCATGATAGTGAGGTCAATGTTGGGCGGCAGACGGATAGACGGGTGGTGCCGGAGTAGGTTCGTAGAGAACCGCATATCGTTAATGTAGGGGCGACGAACTGACGGGCTATCATTTGAATGCGAAGGAGTCGCCTTCACCGGGAAGAGGCATGGGTTGTGCTCTCTCGGCCGCGCACCACTTCAATGCCGGCAGAAGTGAGAGGTCGCATCTGCTCTGGCCGGGCATTAATGCGGCACTGACACTCTGGAGCACCGGTGGACCGGTATAGGTCTTTGTTGGATAGCACAACATGTCCAGACCGCATGGTCTGGATGTATTCGGGCGGTATGAGGGTCCGCGTTGGAGATATCCTTAGTTGTTTTAATCTGAACTCTTTTTTGCTTTAAATTTGTGATGATTATCCTCGTAAAGAATAGGATCATAGCTCTTACATATTTATACATTAATAATAGAGTAATGATATAAAATTTGGTTTTTGTGGCATAACTATGATTGCTCAGGGTTGCCGCCTAGGCGTCCAAGAGAGACACGTCACCACTGCTAGAGTAGCGCATTACGGTAATGCTCGCACCTTGGCACATACCATGTAGGAGAGGAGTCACTGTGCCATAGCACTATCTCGGTGAGGGCTGGACAACAATGATGCCGACCCACATGCAAAGGGAGTACCCAACCCCTGTCATCGTATCCCACTTGTCACCAACTGCCTTAACATGACCCTACCTAGCTGAGCACCACATATGGGAGAAAACCCTCCCAAGCCACCTGCAACCACCAAGCCATCAGTTTAGGGCTGGGACCCAATCTAGATGACAACGCCGGTAAGAACACGGTCCAGACCAGCGAACAGGAAGGGAGGCGAAGGAGCGGGTGTCGCTTTGCACGCATTCGCCGCTTAAGTCGGGCCACCGTCCTTGCCCGCTATTGCACGCCGTCCGCACCACCAACATAGCAATGCCAACAGAGTCGACCCACTTGAGCGTCGCGCTAGTACCTCCCTGCGAATTATTTGCTTCCCCGGCCACTGCTCGGCCCCTCCATAGAGGGCCAAGCCGAGCTATCCATGAGTCCAGAAAAGAGGGTATGAAAAGCCACTGCCCCACCCCCTGTCGCGTGGGCTTCGCCCGGCCGCGCCCACCGGCTACGACAAGGGAGGAAGGTGGGATTCCCAGAGGGTGGCGGTGCTAGGATTCTCCCATACCGCTCACAGAGACATGGTTGGACTGCCAGTTTCTTTTTCTTTTGGGAAAGTGGATGTGCACGATCTAAAAAAATGAACTAGACTTGGGAAAGGAGCATTGGAGTTGGCACTCATCCGGACGAAGACCAGGGCAAAATATGGTGGACGCTAGGCACCATCCGCCTGCAGCGATTCAAATATCAGCCACCGGTTGTGCCGTCCGATGCGTCTTATCAGGGCCGCTAATCTCCTTAGCACGCCCTGCTCATCCACAGTGCGCGTCATTGCAGTAGCGACACCCATGCACTGCTCGGAGTAGCATCAGCATTAACGTCCTAGCACGCCTCACAGCTGCGATAGTCGACACCATTGAAGCACGCCCCGTCCCCGCGGCATGCTTCGCAACATCGCCATGGCCGTCGACATTGTCGAAGCATCGGCGTGGCTGTCGGCGCCATTGAAGTATGCCTCACCGCCACTCACATTGAAGCATGCCTTGCAGCATCGCCATGGTCGTCGATGTAGTCGTAGCATGCCTCACCGCCGTGTCCATCGAACCATCCCTGTGGTCGTTGAAGCCTCACCAAGCTGTCGACACCATCGAAGTACGCCTCATCGCCACGGCCATTGAAGCATGCCTTGCAGCATCGCCTCGGCCGTCGATGTCGTCATAACATGCCTCGTCGCCATGTCCATCGGACCATTGTTGTGGTCGTCGAAGCATCGCCACGACCATTGTGACACGCCTCACAACATCACCACGGCCGTCGACACCATCAAAGTACGCCTCATCACCGCAGCCGTTGAAACACGCGTCGCAGCATCGCCAGGGCCCTCGACACCATCGAAGTACGCCTCGTCGCTGTGGCCATTCAAGCATGCCTTGCAGCACCACCACGACCATCGATGGCGTCATCGCATGCCTCATCGTCGTGTCCATAGAACAATCGCCGTGGTCGTTGAAGCATTGTCACTGTCGTCGACACCATCAAAGTATGCCTCGTCGCCGCGGCCAATGAAGCATGCCTTGCAGCATCACCACAGCTGCCGATGTCGTCATAGCATCCCTCGTCGTCGTGTCCATTGAACCATCGCCGTGGCCATGAAAGCATTGTCACGGCCGCCCCCATCGTGTTGCAGCAATGGTGGCTGCTGCGACCACCTCGTTGCAGGCTTGCAGCATCGACCATGGCTGTTGCACCGGCGAGCTGTGTGGTTGCAGCATCGGCAGTGGATACGACATCGGCATGCTCTGCGGTTGCAGCACGATGGCCGTTATCACCACCCATTTTGCAGCACCGCCAGCAGCATGCGACTAGACATCGGCCAACGCTGAATTGGCAGTAACCATGGCTGCTAAGATACCACCAATTACAGCACCGACCCTGGGTTGCAGCACCCCGGCGAGATTATGCATTTGCGACACTGGTGAGCGCTGCCGCAAGTGGCGAACCCGGGGCCTTGTAGCGCCTGTGCCAGGCACCCGGCATCGCACCCCAATCCCGCCGGCCTTGCAACTTCTCCTTCAAAGGGCCCTGCAGCGGCGCCTCCACACCACGGCAGTCTCAAGCCAACACTTAATTCAGTGGTGAAGTAGACGGGCAGGAGCATTCCATCGATTGAGGAAAAAGAGAGAGACAGGAGATGGTACTATGGAGTTGTGGTCAACGCACGGTGTAGGAGAAAAAAGTGTGGCAAGCCCTTCATCGGCTCGAATAAGGTTTTCGAGGGGGTTGTGGTGCGTGGGCCCGATCGAAACAGGTGGCAATCCTGGGACGCGGCTGTCGCAAGCATGTTTACATACCGTAAGGTACTATTTGGTCAGAATCCAAACATATCCCTTAACCTTTTAGCAATAAGTGCATACAAAATAATCATCAAAGTTTCATCTTAGAAACTGCATGACTAAAACATAATGCATTTCAAAACCGTGGGAGAACATCGTGCCGTGTACTTTTTACACTACGGAGGAAATAAATGCCTTTAAAAAAATAAATGAAATTAATGAAGGAAATAAAGGAGTACCGCGTATTCTGGACTGCTGATCCAGGGATCACACGCCAGTAGCCCTAGGATTTGCATTCCAGCTAACTCGTAGTTATTTCACTGGTGCTGGCACCTCGCCGGCGTGGCCAAAAACGTGATAGGAAACGAAAGAAAACAAATACATCCCGCCCATAGACTCGAAAGGAAAGTAGTAACCCGTCCGCGTCCTCCGTTCCCCAGTCTTCCATCCTCTTGACGCCGGCTCTTTATAAAGCAACAAAGTATCAGGGTGCCCCATAGATCCAATTCCACCTTCCTCCTTCAAGAGCTCCGCCCATCTCTGCCAGCCCGCCGCCGGCGAACCTAGCACGAATCTCATCCCATGGACGCATCTCGCGCCGGCTCCTCCTCCAACCCCACTCCCTCCAGGTGTCGTCTCACCGTTCCCTTTCATGGGCGGCCTTCACCAACCCCGCTGCCGGCACACCCTGGTGAATGGCGGTCCCGCCCGGCCGTCTCATGGACCGTGGAGAACATCTATGAGGACTTCTCTGGCCGCCGCAGCGCGCTTGTCCAAGCCCTCACCACAGGTACGCCACGGGATGCTCCTCAGTGACACATTTTTCTGGATATATGTGACGCCTACGTGCTGATGGATCTAACACCAATCTCTTCTCCTCCTTGTTGCCATACACGCAGATCAGGATACATTATATGATTTATTGCGCGAGGAAGGTATGTAATATAGATATCCAACTGTCCCAGAAATGTTATATCCATTGCTTGTTACAAAATTGTAAATCCGGCTGACAAGATATTCCAGATCCATTTTTTATTAAGAAAAACAAGTCATCAGTTCCGTGCTGTTGCACCGGATAGTGGAGTTCTGTATTGAAACATGGGGAAACTTTGTCTGATAGTATGGTCAGTTACTTTTAAAATATAAAAGTGTTTTTTTTGTATTAGACATAGGAAAAAATCTTTAGATCCCGTATTAGGCAGAGGCTGATAGTTTCATCTGACATGAAAGTTCAGATCCATTTTTTATTAAGAAAAACTAGTCATCAAACCCGTGTTTGCACGGCCTAGTGAAGTTCTGCACTCAAACATGGGGAAACTTAGGATGATAGTTTTGTCAGTTACTTTTAAACATATGACCTTGTTTATTTTTGTATTAGACATAGGACAAAGAACTTCAGATCTGGTGTTTATTTTAGTATTAGGGATAGGCTGATAGTTTCATCTGACATGAAATCTCGGATCCATTTTGTATTAAGAAAAACAAGTCATCAATCCCGTGATTGCACGGGCTAGTGAAGTTCTTTATTTAATTAATCTTGGACTGATAGTTTGATCAGTTCCTTTGAAACATATAATGGTTTTTATTTCTTATTAGACATAGGAAAAAGTATTGAGTTAGACAACTACGGGCATTTGTGGCTGTATTATTTAGATCCTGCTGTCCCTAAAATTTTAGATCCATTTTTAGTTACAAAATTGTAAATCCGGCTGACATGAACTCTCAGATCCGTTTTTTCATGAAGAAAAGCTAGTCATCAATCCACTGCTGTTGCACGGCCTAGTGAAGTTCTGTATTGAAACACAGGGGAATTTAGGCTGGTAGTCTGATCACTTACTTTCAAACATATTTCTCCGGAAGAAAAAGGTTATTTTCAGATATACAACTATGTTTATTTTTGTACTAGACAAAGGAAAAAGAGTATAGAGTTATAAACAACTCTCTGCATTAGTGGTAGTATTTTTTGCGTGCGTAGACTTTTCCAATTGACTAGTGTGTGAAATCAATGCGCGTGATATATATTCTTGGTGTGCTATGCCCCCAATAACTCCAAATTGATAGAAGATGTAACATGGTAGCAATTTTATGAAGGCTGCATGTGTACTGGTGGGCACTAGTATTGCAAACGCGAAACTCTTTCGTGGATGTATACTTTTTTTCTCCTTTTCTCCTAAAGAAATACGATGGGGTTTGGTCTTAAGTTTATTATAGACATTCAACACTTGTCGCCCACAAAATCTTCAACTGTTTCTAGACCATATCTTTTCTAGGACTCGATTATGCATTACTATTTACATCGAATATTCATGCAAAAGTGTTCTACAAGAGTACATGAGGACATTTATTTTCTCCTGGTCATGAAGAGTATCCATGGTTCTATTTTGAAATATTTTTAATTTTAAGTCACATATTATATACATGTATATTCACTAAAATACCTCAGATAAATGATATAGTTTTCTATTTTTTAGTAATGATCAAATTTTTTAAAAGAAATTTGTTGGGAAATACAGACTCTAGCTATTTTCCGCCGACAACGCACAGTGTATATAAACATATATACTTGTGTGCGCACAAGCGATCTTTCTCACGATGACATAGAGAAGACCGGCTTAATTTTAAATTAGTCAAAAGTAGGGAGATTTGTATAAATTTGGCAAACATAGAGAACTGCATATTTATCACGCCTCGTAATAGGCCTAAAGTACGTGCAAGTTCTAAGCCTGCAGCCAGTGATATGAACCTCGCCATCACCAAGCCATATGCATGGCATGGGTGCTTCATGCAAAAAATATTTAATTAATTAAAGTGTCGAAAGTACTGCCCAAATGTAAAACAAACATGCAAACTAACAATCTAATCTCCGGCTTTTTTTACAATAGAGTTGTTTGACATGTACCTACATCAAACCTGTTTGAATAATATAATGACTTTTTGTCAAATGGATTGTTTGGAGAGGTAGTTTTTCTTAAATTAAAGTAAATCTCATATGGTGCTCCCAATTACAATTAGTAAATATAAGATGGCGAGGTGTGCAGATCACTGGCCGATGTAGTGGTGTGATTCATTTTCTCGCTTCAGGTAAAGAGCCAATGTGCTTGTACGGGTACCCGGACGGTAGTTGGGAGTTGACGCTGCCGGAGGAGATGGTGCCGCTAGACCTGCCAGTGCCGACACGAGGCATCAACCGCCGGCGAGATTATATGAACCGTTCTGACTACCTGACACTCGTCGCCCACCACTCCGACTCGTGGCTCATGGGCGTCACCTTTTTCTTGTCCACTTATCTCGCCGCCAACCAAAGGTATGTTACTACTATTGTTGTTGCTGCTGCTACTACTATCACCACCACCACCACTAATACTACTTCGTTTCACAAAGAGTTTTTTTGTGCACTTAACATTTAGGACATTTATATGTGCAATCTACCTCCGAGAAACGTAACCAATAATTTCACAACACATAAAGCACGTGCATGTAGAAGAATCATTGAATGCAGCAAAAAGCGCAAAAACTCCCAACTTCTATCTAACAAAACAGTATGTAATTCCTATGCTTTTAAACAAGCGTATAGAAGATTCTATTTTTTGACATAATATCTTGTTTTTTTCCATTTAACAAACACGAGAGAGAATACAGCTTCAACAGAACAGTAGTCCTGCAGAACCAACTATTAGAGACTCAGCATTAAATAATGGGCTATTCTTATTAGGGGTGATCTTCGTTTTCTATTTAAATCATTATGTTCTTGTGCTTATATAGTTCCTCCATGCATCAAGAATGTCATGTGTTACTTATTGCTTGCAAAGCCAATTGCTGATTTGGTAATGTTGGTTTACTTTCTCTTTCAGGACATGTTTATTTGATATGGTAAACGAGATGCGAACAGTGCATGACGAATTCTATCTCTCTTATGGTCTTCCTTGGCTATCAACATTTGTGCGTTACAATGCAAACTGGGAGTCGAGCGCATCAACTCAAGAGAATGTGTCCAATCCAGACGTAGACTCTATCGCACCTGCTGAAGAGAACGTGCCACCTTCTCAAGACTCAATGCAAGTTTTGTCTGCTCCAAACAGGGACTCTAGGAAGCCTGCTAAAGACAAACAAAAGGATAATGAAGTTACCGACTTTTGTGGATCTTGTAATGCTCCGTATCATGCCAATGCCTTTTGGATTGGTTGTGACGAATGTGACCAGTGGTTCCATGGCAAATGTGTGAAGGTAACTGCCTCTGAAGCAGAACATATCAAAGAATACAAGTGTCCTGACTGCATCCGCGAGGTGATCGGAGAGTAGGATATAATATGTGCACCATCCCTTTATTTTAGCATATGCAGTCACCCTTTGTATGAAAAAATGATTAACTAGAAAGGTAGTGAGAGAGGCATTACATTCTTTTCCCATTCCGTTGGGATATATTTAAGAATTCAGTTTACAATGTCTTGAAACAGGCTTTCGCCTTGCTATATTAATATAGCAACCACCTGACAGAACTGTGATATTGTTGATGGGCAAACAGGACAATCAAGCCCAGAAAGAGAAACAAATGCCAAAGCGATGATTTCCAGCAACCGCCGCCACGCTTCTATGCCTCTGAATTCCCGCATACCAAACAACACCTTCAAGAAGTACTACGACGACAATGATGCTGCTGCCCAAACAGATCCTCGGATTTTTGCCGGTACACGGAGAGGAGTGCCGACGGGGTACACCTGACGCCCTTGAAGAAGGGAGGCGGCGCCCACAAGCGTCACCGTGTTGGTGCCGGCTGAACCGACAAAGATTTTTCCCGACCCCCGCACAGCTCGTAACTGCAGACCAAACATGGTATTGTAGCACTTTCGCAGAAGTATGCCAACGAGTAATCGTCCCAACAAAGAGCTGAGAAGAGTATTTATGGATGTGTTTCTGTCACACACACAAGGCCTCATAGCTCTTGTGCGAAGTACTGCTTGGGCTTCTTCAAATACTACTGCTGTCCTTGTAACTGTGTTTATTTCTTATTAGGCATAGGAAAAAATGTATTGAGTTAAACAACTAATGGCATTTGTGGCCGTAGTTTTTAGATCATGCTGTCCCAGACTTCTTGAATCCGTTTTTAATAAAAAATTGTAAATCTGGCGGACATGAAATCTCAGATCCGTTTTTCATGAAGAAAAAATAGTCATCAAAATCCAGTGCTGTTGCACGGGGTAGCGTAGTTCTGTATTGAAACAAAGAGGAATTTAGGCCAATAGTTTGATCAGTTACTTTCAAACATATTTCTTTGGGAAAAAGTTATTTTCAGATATACGACCGTGTTTATTTTTGTATTAGACAAAGGAAAAAGAGTATCGAGTTATAAACAACACTGTCCATTAGTGGTTGTATTTTTTGCATGCATAGACTTTTCCAAATGACAAGTGTGTGAAATCAATGCGCGTGATATATATTCTTGGTGTGCCATGCCCCAAATAATTCCAGATTGATAGAAGATGTAACATTATAGCAATTTTATGAAATCTACATGTGTACTGGTGGGCTATAGTATTGCGAATGAGAAATTCTTTGGTGGATGTACTCCGTCCATTTCACAATATAGTGCGCCCGCGTTTCCCGAGGTCCGACTTTGACCATTAATTTAATCAACGAAACCGACCGCGACGGGAGAAAAAATTATATAACTGAAAACTTGTTTTGAATACGAATTCACTGGTATAACTTTTGCTCCAGCCGCAGTCGGTCTTGTTGGCTACATTTATGGTCAAAGTTGAAGTACGGCAATAGAGGAAACACTATATTTTGGAACGGAGGGAGTATAATTTTGTGTCCTTTTATATCCTAAAGAAATATGATGGGGTTTGGTCTTAAGTTTATTACAGACATTGGACACTTGTCCCCCACAAAACCTTCAAATTTTTTGGACCACATATTTTCTAGGATTCGATCATGCATTAATTTTATAAGAGTACATGAGGGCAATCATTTTCTCCTGGCAATGAAGAGTATCCATGCACTGTATTCTATTTTGAAATATTTGTAATTTTTAAGCCGCATATATTACATACATATTTCTTCACTAAACTACATCAGATAAATGACATAGTTTTCTATTTATTTTAGTAATGATCAAATAAAAAAATTGTTTGGAATATGGATTCTAGCTATTTTCCACTGGCAATGCACAGCGTATATAAACATATATACTTGTGTGCGCACATGCGATCTTTTTCACGGAAGATATAGAGAGGGCCGGCTTAATTTTTTAAATTCGCCAAAAGTAGAGAGATGTGTATAATTTTGGCAAAAATAGAGATCTGTATATTTATCATGCCTCAGAATAGGATTGAAGTACCGGGAAATTCCAGGCCTGCAGCCAATGGTATGAACCACGCCAACACCAGCCATATGCATGGCATGGGTGCTTCATGCAAAAAACTGTTAACTAAAGTGACAAAATTTTACCGCCCAAATCTAAAACAAACACGCAAACTAATAATCCAATCTCCGGCATTTTTTTACAATAGACATGCTTGACTCTATCATACCTGCTGAAGAGAACATGCCACCATCTCAAGAGTCGATGCAAAATTTATCTGCTCCAAACAAGGACTCTAGGAAGCCTGCTGAAGACAAAGAAAATGATCATGAAGTTACATACTTTTGTGAAACCTGTAGTGCTCAGTACCATGCCAACGCCTTTTGGATATGTTGTGACATATGTGACCAGTGGTTCCATGGCAAATATGTGAACATAACTGCCACTGAAGCAAAACATCTCAAAGATTTCATGTGTGCTGACTGCATCGGCGAAGAGATCGGAGAGTAGGATATAATATGTGCATGCTTCCTTTATTGTTGCGTATGCAGTCACCGGCCCTTTGTATGGAAAATGCTTAACTACAAAGGTAGTGAGAGAGGCATTACATTCTTTTCGCATTTCGTTGGGATATTTTCAAGAATTCATGTTACAATGTTAACCGGATAATGTAAGAGAAGTATGTTCTTTTTAAATTAGCCCAGATGAGCGCTTCTATGCTCTTTTAATATTTGTTTGCACCAATCTTGAAGAACTCCGAGGCACTAATTGCTGCAAGAACAAACTTCCACTTGTCAGATGTAGTGTAGACGTGTATAACGTGGACTTAAAGCTCCTCAAATGTTAAAAATAGATTGTGAGCTTTAGAGAAAAAATTAATGAATAATAGTAACATAAAATTATTAATAATGATAAAAACAATTCATCGAACAGTGACTATATGAGGAACAAATTTCTGCACAACATGTGAAAAAGCTTGCAGGGCCTAGATCTTCACCGTCTCATCCACAGGGTAAACAGCATCGATCTGGAGTTCTGCAAGTGTGTAACAGGAAGGGAGCCTTGGAAGCTCATGTAGCGGCAGCTTGCCGGCCATCTGTGTACGCCAAGATAGCTAGCTCTGGGAGGCATTGGTCTCGGCGGCAACAATTAGTTCATATATTCCCTGTTCGATGCTAGCCGTAAGATCAACTCCTCCAATAGAAACTAGTAGTACGTCTTGCATTACTATGGACTACAGTGCATATAAATGAATCATACAAATGTTTAAAGTCGTCTTCAAGATTGAAGATTATATCTCTCTCATAAGTCATAAGTCCGAACACATTCAGACATAAATGGGCGCCCAGCTCCCCAAAATCCAACCGTCTGAACAGTCCGGGCTCCCAAAATTCAGTCCATATGTGGAGGAGAAATGTGGTTGTCCGAACTATCCGTCATGTTGTTTCCAACACGCGGTCCCAACACAACAAATCCACCCTAGGACACACCATTCCCTTTTCCTGCCAGACCCTCCCCTTCCCGATCGTTTTCCCGTTCTAGCGGGATATTTCTTGTTGGAGCTCTCTCTTTTAAAATTGGATGAAGCCCACCTCGCTTTCGTCATGGCACATTTTCTCCTTCAGAATGTACTTCGACACAGACAACCTAGGAGAAGTCCTCCGCCAATCACCCCGCTCGCCCTCATCC
>NC_041392.1:61609967-61640363 GCF_002162155.2 Triticum dicoccoides | reverse complement strand
CCCCTGCGGTTTCTGTGTTGATCCGCCAACGCCATCAAGGGGGACGTGCCGCCCAGGACGCCCCTCCAAGAAGGCAGACCCCATATCTGCTGAGCCACTGCCACGTTGTAACATATAGTTCAATCTCGTGCATGACCACGAAACAGAAATATACTGTCTTTTGTTGGGCATGCAACTGATACACCACCGTGTCCATTATTAACTCTTGAATCAACCAGCCAAAGTATTTACCCTCCTATCCTTGCCAAAAAATTGTATGACTTGATGAAAATAAATGAACCACCCTCTCATACAATTTTCTGCAAAGCCATCTCTAGTGAAAGGAAATTCCCCGCATTTTTAATGTAAGGAAATTATTCCACTTAGACAACCATGTCTGAACATACCAACTTTACCCCCATCCCGCTCACTCTCAACCCTCACTTTTATCACAAAATCCACAAACTCGTGTTTTAAATGAGCCAGCGATCAACGCCACCATGGGAGGCCAGCATCAAGGGGCAAAGGCGGCAACCGCCTTCGTAGCTTAGTGCTAATTCAACCCATGGTGACTAACTTAATTTGATTCCGTTGGTCACTAACTTAATTAATTCTGTTCACTTGACGTCTCGCACACTAATTCTACCCATGACCAGTTCTGCTCTAGCCATTCTAAGTAAAACACAATGGTAGCATGCCCCCTTGAGAAGTTATGTCGGTAAAGTCTTTGATGAGGGAGAACCAAGACACACGTCCATTGTTGATGTCCCTCTCTTCTTCATTTGGTGCCTTTCATCAGCTGGCCCAATGAACAACCTAGATCCCATGATGGCGAGCTTGTACTTGTTATCCTATCGGTGATGAGACATGGGCGGAGCTGCACACCGGCGATGGCCGCTCGGCCCGGACGTGGCATTTACCCGTTGTCATCAAAGTTGAGTGCCGAGGGGCTACATAACCATGGTTCACGGGCCCATGAGTCCCTCCATTGTGTGGCGGTCCTCTTGGCCATCTCGGCCGTACTGATGATGAGTGGGTGGTGCTAACCACGACAGGATGTGGGAATCGGGGTTGAGGCAGATGACGTGGATGAACTGATCGTGTCAGAGCTTGCTCGTGAGCACGAGGTGGCGTGAAACACTAATTGTGTGGGGTGTAGTATTTTTGTTTGTGTGTGTGTGTGTCTATATATATATATATATATATATATATATATATATATATATATATATATATATATATATGCAAAAGAAAACTCGTTGTTCTAGTTTCCACTAAAATGGAATATACTCTTGCTATTGTTATTATATGCATAAGCACAAATATGTTTGATTGTTATTTTGGAGCACATGCATAATTAAGATTAAAATGTAAAAAGCTATCTTGCGAGACACCTCTGATGACCCAAAACTGTTAATTTCTCCACCAATCATCAGTGGCTACACCATTCTATCTCATTTCATTTTACATAGATAGACGACATTGCTAAGCTGCAACGAAAACCAACAGTGTGTTATATGTAGTGTTCACACCGTACACACTCACAGTTGCATCACCGGAAGGCCAAAAATCTGTGAATGTACATGGAAAATAAACGTTATAGTGGACGTGTTGTGTAAACCCAA
Source organism: Triticum dicoccoides (assembly GCF_002162155.2). Taxonomy (NCBI): domain Eukaryota; kingdom Viridiplantae; phylum Streptophyta; class Magnoliopsida; order Poales; family Poaceae; genus Triticum; species Triticum dicoccoides. The sequence goes on along the minus strand of NC_041392.1, from coordinate 61,638,759 downwards.
TCCTTGGCATCTCCCGCTTGCTACCATATCCATCTCCACCCAAAATCTGCACTCATCACATGTTTACAAGAATAAATTGAAGAGATGAGTGGTAAGGAACATGTGAGTGCATCTGGCAAGTGGGAACACATTAGCTTGGTTCTTTCATGCCCTATCTTGTTTTGATCCAGCTGAAAGGTTGGCATTATTCCTGTTCTTTCTAGCTGAAAGGTTGGTATCCAGCTAAAACCACCATGTTAGTTACTGAGTTCTTTCTATTGCTAAACGAAAGACTAACACGTTGTTTAATTTTCCGACCCAGGGGGTGGGGGATGGGGGGGGGGGGAGCTCCAGGAACATTCGCACATAAATTTGTTCAGTCAAGATAGTGCATCATGTCTCCAAAGACTTCAAGGTCAATCTAAATGAAATTCAGAACTACATACGACAGAATTACCTGCACGCACGGGAAGATCATGAAATAATCTACATAAAATTCAGATTGGTTGAGCTACCTCATGGTAGGACCAGAAAATCAATACTTACTATGTCAGGCTCTTCCCTGTCATATCTTCCATTATCTGAACCACCGAGTTTCAGAAGATCGTAATTATATGCCAGATCGCTCAATCCTGATGAAGAAAAATTCAACAGTTAATTGCATTAAAGTTTTCGATACAATAGCATGTTGTACAAAAATGAGTTAAATGAAGCACTACATGTTAGTATTATATGATGTTGCCGCTGTTCATACCAGGTAGTTTGGATCACCGTCTGTAGAAAAAAAGTCTTAATTGCCAGATTTGCTGCCACTACGAGGTACTTCTCGAAATACACAGTAAATGCCATCTGATGTTTGCTCAGTGTAAATTCAGTCTTCTAATACTATCATACAGTGAAGGCCACAATGTGGGATCGACATAGTAAAGGCCATAAGGTGATTGCTTACTTCAATTAAATAATAAGGACAGGTAGCGTTTAATATATATTGTTCCCTGTCAGTCTTCTGATCCTATCACACACGCACACACATGTAATATAATCATTCATGGAGTCGTAGCAAGAAGACAAGGGAGGGTGGGATGTGGGAGCGAAACCAAACATGTTTGGCCTCGAAGCCGAGACGGCGCACGATAGGCTGCTGCACTTCCTCGTCATTCCAACTTCTTCGGCATATATACCTCAGACATGATCCTGTAGGCGCCTGGGATCACAAAACCACATGGAGTAGTTGGCGATTTCTAAATTCTTAATTAGATAATATTCACATGGTTGAATTAAATTAGCACCTGCCAAAGAAGGCACGAACAAATGAGAGGAGGATCGGGAAAATTGATTTGGTATCAAGAGAGAGCGAGAAAAACCAACATGGAGAAAGTGGTGGGTGGTGAGGCAAAAACAAAAACCATGGATACTGTCCTACCAACTCGCCTTGTGAAAATAGAGAATTGAGAGCGATTTGCGTTAAGGACTATGAACTCAAGATTCACGTGGTCTGGTTTAACCCTTCGGCCCAATGGACCGTACCTGGCTGTTGGCACCTGTGGATTAACTGGATGGCCCAGATAAACATTAGGGTCCACTGGGGACATAACCTTTCGACCCGAAATCCTATTGGGTGCCTTAAGTGCCGAATATAGGTATTTTGGTACAGGTGCACACCCTCCCTGTACGCTAGGTTTCTATAGCGGGCCGGCCCATGTGCTCCTTCTCTGTTTCTATAAAAAGAAAAGAAGTGCGTGCTACCCAGGATTCAAACCCGCGACGCGGGTCCTAGGACTTCAACCCCATAACCACCCGACCAACTGACCTCAAGTTTTACATAGTGGTTTCTTTGGCCTTTTCTTCTTCTTTCTTTGTTTTTTTCTCTGTCCCTTTTACATTTTTTTCAAAGTCACGCACTTTTTTTTGTGAAAGAAATCCGTGAAACTTTTTCTTGATAGTAGATTCACTTTTTTCGAATTGGATGGACTTTTTTCAAAACTAATGAACCTTTTCAAATTCAATGAACTTTTTCGAATTCGATGAACTTTTACAAGCTCGATGATCTTTTTTCAAAACCGACGAACTTTTTTGCAAACTAGATGAACATTTTTCAAAACCGATGAACTTGTTCTCAAATTCGATGAACTTTTTTTTCTAATTTTCTGACCTTTTATGAAAATTCATCTACATTTTTTAATTCATGATTTTTTTTCAATTTTTTTCCTTTTTCCTTTTTTAAATAACAAGGCTTTATTGACAAGTGCTCGCAAGAAAAAAAGGCTGCCAAGGAGCGGTCGAGCGAGCATCGATCAAGAGAATGGGCCACGACCCACTAGGGGGCGCGCGTGATCGCCAGGAAAGTGATCGGGCTCTGAAGGTGCCAACGAAAAGGTCTCCCTTTCGACCATAGGGTCGAACCATTTATTATTAGTCATGTCATCGTAGCCGCCGCCAGCCAAGCGTCTGCAATTTTTGCCGCGCCAGCGCACACACTTCAGCTTGCATCGCCGCACCAGCGACGTGTCCGTCTCGGCATCATCCATGGCACCATGTCGCACTGCCCTCCAGGCAACGCATACCACCGCTCCGGCAGCACGTCTCCGTTGTCCGTGGCACCACAGCCACAACCACACTGGCCATTTTTGACTTCTAGAGTGAGCGCTCAGCAAGCCGGTGCTTGCCCTGCAGCTCATGATGCGAGACAGCCACACGTCTGTCTTGTCATTGTCTGCGACACCATAGCTACTGCCACGCCGCTACATGCGGCTACTTGAGGCATGAGAGCATCTACAACTGGAGTCCTCGGATATCCGCCCCAAACAACCAGGCAGCTTGCCTAGTACTTCCCAAACACAATTGCGACCCAACTAGACTTTTCAAATCTAGCCCAATTACCAGGACTGACCGGCACTTCCCGTATCCGACACATATCTGGGGCGGATATGAAGATGTCCAGACATGCACGTCGCTTAGGACAGACCGCAAGGGTCCATGCGGACAAAAGCGTAAACCAGTGATCTGACGTGTGTATCCTTAGTTCATCGATGAGGACGCATTGGCGTCTGTGTGGTGCCGCTCTAGCATGCCATGTGAGGATACATGTCCAGCTATGTAAGCCAGACAGCAAAAGCCCAACCATAGACCGCCTCCATTTCTTCCCCCTCCTCCCCTCCACCGCTGTGATATTCAATCCATCCATCAGCCGCTAACCACTAGTTACAACATGCTAACTCCCGAGCGACGGCTGTAGCTGCAAGAGGAGATCCAGGGCAGGCGCGAAGATTGGATCGCAGCTAGCCTGCCTCTGGTTTCAGTGCAGCCTGAGGAGGAGAAGGAGGTGGAGGTGGAGGCAAAGGAGGATGCGGTCATAGAGGAGGAGGTGGAGGAGGAGTCAGAGGAGGCGCATCAGGCAGATTTGGCATTTACCGGCTTCGCCATGGTCGATGCACATAGTTCGAGGTGGCCCAGGCAGAGGAGGCAACGGAGGAGCATGCCATTCTTCACTCCCGAGGAGGAACCGAAGGTTCGCCCGGCTGCCAATGACCATAACGACGGCGACCCCGACATCAATTTCATCCACATATCTGATGAGAAGGATGAGTAGTGTAGATGGTAGTTGGTAGTATATAGATCTTGCTTTTTTGCATGGTTTTGTATGAAAATGCTAATTGAAAAATGCCTATTATGGTTATTGGAGTTGTCATGTGGGGTCTGACCGGTCACTATCCACGGACGTGGCCGGGCGTGTTCGGGGGCGTTCGGCAACTCAAATTAGGTATCCATCATTGTAGATGCTCTAACGAAGCCGGAAGTGGTGGTCGTGCTGCTGTCATGGATCGAGGATGCCCATCCAGCTCTGTCCCGCACCATTGCTGACCCTTGCGGGAACACGAAGTGCACGTCTAGTGTCGGGCATCTCATCGGCATGCGCCCTTCTACACTCACTATACAAAAGAATGGTCAAACTTAGGTTTACCTGTTACCACACACCTCATTCACCACCTCGTCGATCTCCTTTTAGGCGGCTGCCAATTCCTCCTAATGGAGGCATTACCACCAGCAGTCGCGTCGGATGTCGCGGGCGGAGCGGTAGCAATCGACCAGTGCCTGCTGCTCCACCGCGTCCATGATCGGCACAATAGTCGCGCCGACGACGAGTAGCTCCTCCTTGCACCGGTGCTCCTCGAGGAGGCCGAGGTTGTAGGACTGATCAGCCTGCACCTGTCAGAACCTGGCCTCCTCCTCCCACAACATGTTCGTGTAGTGCGCACAGGCCTCATCAATGGTGAAACTCACACGCACCGGCGAGGAGGGTGGCGCCGCCTCGTCCTCCATTGGGGCGTCGTCTGCCTCCATCTGCTAGCCGACCAGCCAACCGGTAGCAATGGAGGTCCTCTCCTTCTTCTGGTCAAGGATAGGGTGTCCCGAAGGGCTTTGGAGCATGAGGAGGCCATAGAGGGCGTGGTGCGGAGAGGAGAAAGTGGAGTAGCTAGGACGATGACTGTGGGTATGGTCTGGGCTGGTGTTTATATAGCGGGCGGATGGTGATGGGCCATGACAGTGAGGTCAATGTTGGGCGGCAGACGGACAGACGGGTGGTGTCGGAGTAGGTTCCTAGACAACCGCATATTGTTAATGTAGGGGCGACGAACTGACGGGCTATCATTTGAATGCGGAGGAGTCGCCTGCACCGGGAAGCGGCATGGGTTGTGCTATCTCGGCCGCGCACCACTTCAATGCCGGCAGAAGTGAGAGGTCGCATCTGCTCTGGCCGGGCATTAATGCGGCACTGACACTCTGGAGCACCGGTGGACCAATATAGGTCTTTGTTGGATAGCATAACACGTCCAGACCGCACGGTCTGGATGTATTCGGGCGGTACGAGGGTCCGCGTTGGAGATATCCTTAGTTGTTTTAATCCGAACATTTTTTTTCTTTAAATTCATGATGATTATTCCTCGTAAAGAATAGGATCACAGCTCTTATATATTTATACATTAATAATAGAGTAATAATATAAAATTTGGTTTTTGTGGCATAACTATGATTGCTCAGGGTCGCCGCCTAGGCGTCCAAGAGAGACACGCCACCGCTGCTAGAGTAGCGCATTACCGTAACGCTCGCACCTTGGCACATACCATGTAGGAGAGGAGTCACTGTGCCATAGCACTATCTCGGTGAGGGCTAGACAACAATGATGCTGACCCACATGCAAAGGGAGTACCCAACCCCTATCGTCGAATCCCACTTGTCACCAACTGCCTTAACATGACCCCACATAGCCGAGCACCACACATATGGGAGAAAACCCTCCCAAGCCACCTGCAACCACCAAGCCATCAATTTAGGGCTGGGACCCAATCTAGATGCCAAAGCTGGTAAGAACACGATCCAGACCAGCGAACAGGAAGGGAGGCAAAGGAGCGGGTGTCGCTTTGCACGCATTCGTCGCCTAAGTCGGGCCACCGTCCTTGCCCGCTGTTGCACGCCGTCCGCACCACCAACATAGCAATGCCGACAGAGTCGCCCCACTTAAGCATCGCGCTAGTACCTCACTGCGAATGATTTGCTTCCCTGGCCACTGCTCGGCCCCGCCATAGAGGGCCAAGCCGAGCTATCCATGAGTCCAGAAAAGAGGGTATGAAAAACCACTGCCCCACCCCCTGCCGCGTGGGCTTCGCCCGGCCGCGCCCACCGGCTACGACAAGGGAGGAAGGTAGGATTCCCAGAGGGTGGCGGTGTTAGGATTCTCCCATACCGCTAGCAGGGACATGGTTGGACTGCCAGTTTCTTTTTATTTTGGGAAACTGGATGTGCGGGATCTAAAAAAATGAACTAGACTTGGGAAAGGAGCATTGGAGTTGGCACTCATCCGGACGAAGACCAGGGCAAAATATGGTGGATGGTAGGCACCATCCGCCTGCGGCGATTCAAATATCAGCCACCGGTTGTGCCGCCCGATGCGTCTTATCAGGGCCGCTAATCTCCTTAGCACGCACCGCTCGTCCACAGTGCGCGTCATTGCAATAGCGACACCCATGCACTACTCGGAGTAGCATCAGCATTAACCTCCTAGCACGCCTCACAGCTGCGACAGTCGACACCATTGAAGCACGCCCCGTCCCCGCGGCATGCCTCGCAACATCGCCATGGCCGTCGGCGCCATTGAAGTATGCCTCACCGCCACTCACATTGAAGCATGCCTTGCAGCATCGCCATGGTCGTCGATGTCTTCGTAGCATGCCTCATCGTCGTGTCCATCGAACCATCCCCGTGGTCGTCGAAGCATCACCACGGCTGTCGACACCATCGAAGTACGCCTCATCTCCACGGCCATTGAAGCATGCCTTGCAGCATCGCCTCGGCCGTCTATGTCATCGTAACATGCCTCGTCGCCATGTCCATCGAACCATTGTTTTGGTCGTCGAAGCATCTCCACGACCATTGTGACACGCCTCGCAACATCACCACGACCGTCGACACCATCGAAGTACGCCTCATCGCCGCAGCCGTTGAAACACGCGTCACAGCATCGCCAGGGCCGTCGACACCATCGAAGTATGCCTCGTCGCTGTGGCCATTCAAGCATGCCTTGCAGCACCACCACGACCATCGATGCCGTCATCGCATGCCTCAACGTCGTGTCCATAGAACCATGCCGTGGTCGTTGAAGCATTGTCACTGTCGTCGACACCATCAATGTATGCCTCGTCGCCGCGGCCAATGAAGCATGCGTTGCAGCATCGCCACGGCTGCCGATGTCGTCATAGCATCCCTCGTCGTCGTGTCCATTGAACCATCGCCCTGGCCATCAAAGCATCGTCGCGGCCGCCCCCATCGGGTTGCAGCAACGGTGGTTGCCGCGACCACCCCGTTGCAGGCTTGCAGCATCGACCATGGCTGTTGCACCGGCGAGCTGTGTGGTTGCAACATCGGCAGTGGATACGACATCGGCACGCTCTGCGGTTGCAGCACGACGGCCGTTATCACCACCCATTTTGCAGCACCGCCGGCGGCGTGCGACGAGACATCTTTCAACGCTGGATTGGCAGTAACCATGGCTGCTAAGATACCACCAATTAGAGCACCGACCCCGGGTTACAGCACCCCGGCGAGATTATGCATTTGCGAGACTGGTGAGCGCTTCCGCGAGTGGCGAACCCGGGGCCTTGTAGCGCCTGTGCCAGGCACCCGGCATCGCGCCCCAATCCCGCCGGCCTTGCAACTTCTCCTTCAAAGGGCCCTACAGCGGCGCCTCCACACCACGGCAGTCTCAAGCCAACACTTAATTCAGTGGTGAAGTAGACGGGCAGGGAGAGAGAAGGAGCATTACATTGTTGTAACTAGGCGAGGGTCAATCTGGATAGTCATGACGAGCAAAGCTTCCTTGTGCTTTTCAAGGAAGCATTGCAGTAGTATCGGTGTTACCTGAGGAAATCACACTTTGATGGCGAGTCTATAAACGAATTTCCGGTGAAGTCTCATATGCTAAATTTAGAAGACATTCAATGGAAAAACCTTGTTATGCACTGGTCTCGTTCCAAGGATGAGGTACTGTCTATGAAATCACATGACAATTTGAACTTCTACTTTTCCGCATGTGCCTTACGGATCTTTTTTGCAGGAAATCTGCTCGAAGAAGAATTCCGGTTTGACAAGAACGACAGGATATTGCAAATATGCTGCCCACTGCTTTACTCTTGTTACTATCTGTTGTCCTGTATCACTATACTTGCATACGTACCTGGTTCATTATGTGACAGCAGTATGCATGATAGCTTGCTTATCAATTGTTCGCTCCAAATTATCTAATCAGTATGAATTGTTACATTAGTGTAGAATATATCCAATGCCAATGTTTTTTTAGCTCTGCATTGTTCTTGTAAGTACATGCTATCCTTTATCAGTGTACTTATAATGACAGGTAGTTATTCATGTACCATCACTCTGCATCTTATTTTCCTTTGCCCTCCATTTTCTACACATCAGGTCTATATTTACTCTTACCATAAGGTTGGTACTGAAGAAGTTTAGTTGCGCATTGCTCTTGGTTGTACCTTTTGCCTGTATCGATGCACTTACATTTATAGCGACTTGGTTATGTAGCATCACTCTTCATCTTATCTTAAATATTCTCCATTTTTTCGTATATTATCACATCTATATTTACTCTTAACAAAATGTAGAATAAAGGCAATGCTTTTGAAGAATATTATGTGGTAAACTTCTTGAATTGTCCCCCCATCAGCATGGACAAGGCCTTTATAGAGCTTGTCTTCACCAATAATGTAAGTTTGTCCCATCTCAAGCCTTCAAACTTTGTTATATATATTTGGTTAGGCATGACTGCAACAGCTGTTTATTTTTGGTGTTTGCATCAAATTTCTTGTTTAAAGTTTATTATCTAGATCATAAACAAAAGTTTGTCCTTCCTCAATTTAAGTTTGCAGTTGTACAACCAAGTTCCTTCTTCATACCATGTAAATTAAACTATATATAGCAATTGATCTTCTTTTGCACTGCATGTATGCTTCTGTTCTTCATCCGTAATCCAGTGGTGTGGTGAACCTACCCACTACAACACAATGTCATATTCTGCAATGTCTTAACTATGAACAATGTCATATCACTCTGCTATTATTTAAACCATCTCTTTATTTGCCAATCTAAAATGGTATAAATTGACAGCAGACTAACCATTGATACTTATGAGTTCTTGATCTATAATCCAGTGGTGTCGTGAAGCCGCCAACTCCTTCACAATTTCATTTCCTGCCATGTCTTGACCTGAACAATACCATATTGTCTTAATGCAATTTTAAACTATGTCACTTTATTCGTCAGTAAAAAATGTGATGAATTGTCAGCACTGATACTTTTATGTGCAAATCCTGTCATCTGTCGGCTTGTTTATCTTTCCGAGTGAGGAAGATATAAGTGTTGAACAAGCGCAGTCTCATCATCTTGCTCAGCTGCTTGCGCTGCAGCTCCCCAGCAGGGCTAACCTTTCTTGAACTCTATTGAAGTGCTGTCGGTTTTGTATATTATTTTGTCGGCGTGTTTATTTGCACTAGTGGCGATCTTTGATGCGCAGTGTATGTAATCTGCTGTCTGCTTGTGCTTTATTATCATAGTGGTGAACTTTGATGCCCAGTGGATGTAATATGCTGTAATTTCTTTATTGTATAGTCTAGGTTTTTTCTTACTCACGATGCTGCAGTTATTTTACTGTATATATATCCTATCTTCACAATAAACCAGCCAAACCGCAAAATTACGGTACATAATCGGGCCGTCATGCAATCACGATGTAGGTTGGGCCTGAAACGTGTCGAACAACTCACGTGCCAGTAGCAGTCCGAAATGAACCCCGGCCCATGATTGTGCGAATCAAATCACGGGCTTTTAACAGGCCAAAATTGTCTCGGTCCTTGTTTGGCCCAATCAGATATTGGCTGCGAGCAGGCCGGATGCAAATCGGGTCGTAGTTAGGCCCAACTATATGACGGGCTTTTAACAGGCCGAAATTAATATAGGGCCGAAATGTTAAACGGGCCCTTAACAGGCCAAAACTAATATGAGGCCGAATTACTAAGTGGGCCTTTAGAAAGTGGGCCCAAAAGCATAGTGTCCGGTTGACGGGCCAAATCTGATATGGGCCATAATTGAGCCCAAAGCCTCTTAAAGGGCCGGACCTGATTTGGGCCGTAATTTGGCTCAGAACGTGGTAGGCTTTTAACGGGCCGGATCTCATATGGGCCACTATTAGGACCGGAGCGTGGCAGGCCATTAATGGACCGAATCAAATATGGGTCGGCATTTGGCCCAAAACCAGTAAATGGGCCGGCCTAGTAGGGTCCTCAAAATCTTGTGGGCCTACAGTTGGGCCAGCCCATTAATGTCGGTGAAATCTCGTGGGCCTTTAGCTGTGCCGGCCCATTATGATCCGCAAGAATCTTGTGGGCCTTTTCCTCGGCCGGCCCATTATGGCACACAAAAATCTTGTGGGCCTTTACCTGGGTCGGCCCATTATGGCCCACAAAATCTTGTCGGCCTTTAGCTGGGCCAGCCCATTGTGGTCCGCAAAATCTCATGGGCCTTTAGCTGGGCCAGCCCATTATGGTCCGCTAAATTTTGTGGGCCTTCAGTTGGGCCGGCCCATTTAAACTTGATGGGCCGGTCCACGTGTCAACATATCATAGGCGCGTCTCGCCCATTGGATGAGTGACACCTGTGCCAACACGGACCTAACATGTGTCACCTCCAGCCAATGAAGATTTTACACGTGGAAAATCCCCATTGGTCGGGGCTGTTAACGGGCTATCGGATCCAAAACCTGACCTAATAGCTTAACGGCGCTCCATTACGGTGGATGCCACGTGTCGGTCACCCTTGACGAAAATACCTCTGTGACGCGCGATTTATCGTCATGGAAGTGGACACTTCCGTGATGATAATTTCGGTAATGTCATGGAACACTTCTACGAAAACACAGGTATGACTATCTTGATTCTGTCATAAAATCGTCATGGATGTAAATGCATGACAAAAAAACGCGACCTACTGTGACAAACACGTATCATCACGGAAGTGTATTTTTTTGTAGTGGTGATGCCTATATACATGATCATACCTAGATATTCTCATAACTATGCTCAATTCTATCAGTTGCTCGACAGTAATTCGTTTACCCATCGTAATACTTATGCTCTTGAGAGAAGCCACTAGTGAAACCTATGGCCCTCGGGTCTATCTTTCATCATATAAATCTTCCAACACTTAGTTATTTCCTTTGTCGTTTATTTTACTTTGCATCTTTATTTCTCTTTATCATAAAAATACCAAAAATATTATCTTATCATATATATCAGATCTCACTCTCGTAAGTGACCGTGAAGGGCTTGACAACCCCTTTACCATGTTGGTTGTGAGGTTCTTATTTGTTTGTGTAGGTGTGTGGGACTTGAGCCTGATCTCCTACTGGATTGATACCTTGGTTCTCAAAAACTGAGGGAAATACTTACGCTACTTTGCTGCATCACCATTTCCTCTTCAAGGGAAAACCAACGCAGTACTCAAGAGGTAGCAAGAAGGATTTCTGGCGCCGTTGCCGGGGAGATTCGCGCCAAGTCAAGTCAAGATCTGACTCCCAACAACGAGTCATTTTAGGTGCCATTGCCAAGTCAACACATACCAAGTACCCATCACAGACTCTTATCCCTCGCATGAAATTATTTGTCATTTGCCTCTAGTTTTCCTCTCCCCCACTTCACCCTTACCTTATTATTCGCCCTCTCTTTTCCGTTCATCGCTTTCTTGCTTGCCTTGTCGTCATGGCTAGTCCTCTATCTTCTCCGTTGTCTCCCGGGAATGAAGTTCTAAATGTTAAACAAAGGGAGGGAGAAAATCTAAAAGATGCTTGGTATAGAATTTGCAATTCTTCAAATAGATCTATCAGGAAGCAATCTACTTCCGTTCTTCTCCGCAATTTTTATGTAGGCACTACTCCTTGGTACAGATATATTCTTGATACCATTACCGAAGGGAATTTCTTGGGTGGCCATACTTTTGATTCTTATTACGCTATGGTAGATTTGTTTGGCTCACCACCTCTTTTGGTTAATGGAACTATGTTAACTTTGGAACATGTGATGCAAAGGCTTGAAATTATTGAGAATAAAGTTGCTACTATAGAGTTGATTGAGAATTTGGATAAAAAGATCCACAACCTAATTACCCAATATGGATCTAAGGTGGGAGTTACTCTGAAATTTTTTAGGAAAAAGAACCCATAGTTAATGAAAGAATAGATCGGGATTCTACTAGAATCGATAAACTTGAGGGAATTATCACCAACTTGGGGTCCGGTTTTTCTTCTGTTAAAGAATACTCCAAATCCTCCCACTAAAATTGCCAAGCTTGTTTATGTTCCTAAAAATAAGGGTGAATCCTCTAGTAAGGAAACTACAGATTTAAAATCAATAAGTGTTCATCCCAATCTCTTTGCTATCATTAAGGAACCGTTTGCTACAAATGATTTTCTTGATTTTGTGCCTAGGAGTTCGTTAATTAATAAAAATAAAAGAAACTCCTAAGAGTTATAGGTGTCTCATTGAAGAATTGCCTACCAAAGATGGCAATACCTAGATCTATCTTCGCTTTTATGCCTAGCTAGGGGCGCTAAACGATAGCGCTTGTTGGGAGGAAACCCAATTTTATTTTTATACCTTGCTTTTTGCTCCTGTTTAGTAATAAATAATTTATATTACCTCTGTTTTGTTTGTGTTTTTTTTGGTTTAATTAGTGTTTGTGCCAAGTAGAACCGTTGGGAAGACTTGGGGAAAGTTTCTTTGATCTTGCTGTAGAAAACAGAAACTTTAGCGCTCACGAGAATCGCTGCAATTTTTATTTGGAATGTGATATTTAGTTAATTATTTTTGCAGATGATTAATAGATAAATTCCTCACGTCCAGAAAATTATTTTAGAATTTTTCGGGTTCCATAAGTTGCGTTAGCTACAGATTACTACAGACTGTTATGTTTTTGACAGATTCTGTTTTTCTTGTGTTGTTTGCTTATTTTGATGAAGCTATGTCTAGTAAAAGAGTTTATAAACCATAAAGAAGTTGGAATATAGTAGGTTTAACACCAATATAAATAAACAATGAGTTCATTACAGTACCTTGAAGTGGTGTTTTGTTTTCTTTCGCTAACGAAGCTCACGAGATTTTCTATTTTGAGTTTTGTGTTGTGAAGTTTTCAAGTTTTGGGTAAAGATTTGATGGATTATGGAACAAAGAGTGGAAACAGCCTAAGCTTGGGGATTCCCATCGCACCCCAAGGTAAAATTCAAGGACACCAAAAATCCTAAGCTTGGGGATGCCCTGGAAGGCATCCCCTCTTTCGTCTTTGTCTATCGGTAACTTTACTTGGAGCTATATTTTTATTCACCACATGATATGTGTTTTGCTTGGAGCGTCTTGTATGATTTGAGTCTTTGCTTTTTAGTTTACCACAATCATCCTTGCTGTACACACCTTTTGAGAGAGACTCACATGATTTGAAATGTATGAGAATACTCTATGTGCTTCACTTATATCTTTTGAGCTATGTAGTTTTTGCTCTAGTGCTTCACTTATATATTTTAGAGCACGGTGGTGGATTTGTTTTATAGAAATAATTGTTCTCGCATGGTTCACTTATATTATTTTGAGAGTCCTTTAGAACAACATGGAAATTTGATATAATATAAAAACTTTCATATAAGTGCATTGAATACTATGAGAAGTTTGATACTTGATAATTGTTTTGAGATATGGAGATGGTGATATTAGAGTCATGCTAGTTGAGTAGTTGTGAATTTCAGAAATGCTTGTGGTGAAGTTTGTGATTCCCGTAGCATGCACGTATGGTGAACCATTATGTGATGAAGTCAGAGCATGATTTATTTATTGATTGTCTTCCTTATGAGTGGCGGTCGCTGGCGAGCAATGGTCTTTTCCTACCAATCTATCCCCCTAGGAGCATGCGCGTAATACTTTGTTTCGATAACTAATAGATTTTTACAACAAGTATGTGAGTTCTTTATGACTAATGTTGAGTCCATGGATTATACACACTCTCACCCTTCCACCATTTCTAGCCTCTCTAGTATCGCGCAACTTTCGCCGGTACCATAAACCCACCATATACCTTCCTCAAAACAACCACCATACCTACCTATTATGGCATTTTCATAGCCATTCCGAGATATATTGCCATGCAACTTTCCACCGTTCCGTTATTATGACACGCTTCATCATTGTCCTATTGCTTGCATGATCATGTAGTTTACATCATATTCGTGGCAAAGCCACCATTCATAATTCTTCATACATGTCACTCATGCATCATTGCACATCCCGGTACACCGCCGGAGGCATTCACATAGAGTCATATTTTGTTCTAAGTATTGAGTTGTAAGTAAATAAAGTGTGATGATCATCATTATTAGAGTATTGTCCCAAGTGAGGAAAGGATGATGGAGACTATGATTCCCCCTCAAGTTGGGATGAGACTCCGTACGAAAAAAAGAGGCCAAAAAAAGAGAAAGAAGGCCCAAATAAAAAAAGAAAAAGAGAGAAAAAGAGAGAAGGGACAATGCTACTATCCTTTTTCCACACTTGTGCTTCAAAGTAGCACCATGTTCTTCATATAGAGAGTCTCCTATGATATCACTTTCATATACTAGTGGGAATTTTTCATTATAGAACTTGGCTTGTATATTCCAATGATGGGCTTCCTCAAAATGCCCTAGGTCTTTGTGAGCAAGCAAGTTGAATGCACACCCACTTAGTTTCTTTTGTTGAGCTTTCATATACTTATAGCTCTAGTGCATCCGTTGCATGGCAATCCCTACTCACTCACATTGATATCTATTGATGGGCATCTCCATAGCCCGTTGATACGCCTAGTTGATGTGAGACTATCTTCTCCTTTTTGTCTTCTCCACAACCACCATTCTATTCCACCATAGTGCTATATCCATGGCTCACACTCATATATTGCGTGAAGATTGAAAAGTTTGAGAACATCAAAAGTATGAAACAATTTTTTGGCTTGTCATCAGGGTTGTGCATGATTTAATTATTTTGTGTGGTGAAGATAGAGCATAACCAGACTATATGATTTTGTAGGGATAACTTCCTTTGGCCATGTTATTTTGAGAAGACATGATTGCTTAGTTAGTATGCTTGAAGTATTATTTTTTTATATCAATATTAAACTTTTATCTTGAATCTTTTGGATCTGAACATTCATGCCACAATAAAGAAAAATTACATTGAGAAATATGTTAGAAAGCATTCCACATAAAAAAATCTTCTTTTATCATTTACCTACTCGAGGAATTAAGCTTGGGGATGCTTGATACGTCTCCAACGTATCTATAATTTTGATTGCTCCATGCTATTATATTATCTATTTTGGATGTTAATGGCTTTATTTTACACTTTTATATCATTTTTGGGACTAACCTACTAACCGTAGGCCAGCCCAAATTGGTGTTTTTTTCCTATTTCAGGGTTTCAAAGAAAAGGAATATCAAACGAAGTCTAAACGGAATGAAACCTTCGGGAACGTCATTTTCTCAACAAACGGGATCCAGGAGACTTGGAGTGGGCGTCAAGAAACAACGGAGGAAGCCACGAGGCAGGGGGGCGCGCCTACCCCCCTAGGCGCGCCCTCCACCCTCGTGGGCCCTCCGGTGCTCCACCGACGTACTTCTTCCTCCTATATATATCCACGTATCCCCCAAACATCCAGGAGCACCACGAAACCTAATTCCACCGCCGCAACCTTCTGTACTCGAGAGATCCCATCTTGGGGCCTTTCCGGAGCTCCGCCGGAGGGGGCATTGATCACTGAGGGCCTCTACATCAACTCCATGGCCTCTCCGGTGATGTGTGAGTAGTTTACTTCAGACCTACGGGTCCATAGTTATTAGCTAGATGGCTTCTTGTCTCTCTTTGGATCTCAATACAAAGTCCTCCTCGATCTTCTTGGAGATCTATTCAATGTAATCTTCTTTTGCGGTGTGTTTGTTGAGATCCGATGAATTGTGGGTTTATGATCCAGATTATCTATGAACAATATTTGATTCTGTTCTGAATTTTTTTTATGTATGATTGGTTTATCTTTGCAAGTCTCTTCGAATTATCAGTTTGGTTTGGCCTACTAGATTGATCTTTCTTGCAATGGGAGAAGTGCTTAGCTTTGAGTTCAATCTTGCGGTGCTCGATCCTAGTGACAGAAAGGGAATCGACACGTATTGTATTGTTGCCATCGAGGATAAAAAGATGGGGTTTATATCATATTGTGTGAGTTTATCCCTCTACATCATATCATCTTCCTCAAAGCATTACTTTGTTCTTATGAACTTAATACTCTAGATGCATGCTGGATAGCGGTCGATGCGTGGAGTAATAGTAGTAGATGCAGAATCGTTTCGATCTACTTGTTGTGGACGTGATGCCTATATACATGATCATACCTAGATATTCTCATAACTATGCTCAATTCTATCAATTGCTCGACAGTAATTCGTTTACCCACCGTAATACTTATGCTCTTGAGAGAAGCCACTAGTGAAACCTATGACCCCCAGCTCTATCTTTCATCATATTAATCTTCCAACACTTAGTTATTTCCTTTGCCGTTTATTTTACTTTGCATCTGTATTTCTCTTTATCATAAAAATACCAAAAATATTATCTTATCATATCTATCAGATCTCACTATCATAAGTGACCGTGAAGGCTTGACAACTCCTTTATTGCGTTGGTTGCGAGGTTCTTATTTGTTTGTGTAGGTGTGTGGGACTTGAGCATGATCTCCTACTGGATTGATACCTTTGTTCTAAAAAACAGAGGGAAATACTTACGCTACTTTGCTGAATCACCGTTTCCACTTCAAGGGAAAACCAACACAGTGCTCAAGAGGTAGCACGAAGCCGGAAGTGGTGGTCGTGCTGCTGTCATGGATCGAGGGTGCCCATCCAGCTCTATCCCACACCATTGCTGACCCTTGCGGGAACACGAAGTGCACGTCTAGTGCCGGCAATCTCATCGGCATGCGCCCTTCTACACTCAATATACAGAAGAATTTTCAAACTTAGGTTTACCTGTTGCCATGTTAGACGAGGTGTAGACCGAACTCTGGCCCCTAGGAATCTAGAACACGTTCATAGGTCCAATAACAAGTCCAGACCGGACCGTTCACTTTTGAATCTTGACCATGCGCAAATTATATGTTTGTCAGAAAAGTTTGGTGGGGTTAGGGCATCTCCAACGTTAACCCATAAATATATTCCATCATCCATCCGCGCATAGGGGGAACAGTCCATATATGCGGGAGCCGGCTATATAATGTTGCCTGCATACATTCCAGCCGCCGTTTGAACTAACCAACTGAAATTCATGTAAATACGATGGACTTTCATATAAAACGGTCAAAATTCACTATATTTGGATCAATTTTCATATAAACCAGACAAAACTCATTACATTTTTCATATAAACTGGACAAACCCGACACTAAACCTAATCTAAATGATCATCGGCCCACGTTTCCCATGTCCTACCATGAGCCCTAAGAAGTGTTGGTCCTGCGAATGCCTTCGCCTTCTCCAGTTCCGCCTCGATGCTCTCCAGCTCTTCCTCCGGAGCCCCAGGAACTACTGTTGTCCGCCCCCACATCGCCGCCAGGTAGCTCATCGGCCATCGATGTTAGGCGCACCAAGCGTGGCTTCAACGGGAGGGGAAGAGTTGTGGCCTTCTTAGGACCCGAGCGGTAGTGACCTACCATGCACTACTCTTCCTTGCTATCGGAGGCGTCCGTGGACGTATTAGCTTTGTGGTTGCAGTAGCGGGCTAGGCGCGACTAGGGCAGAGCGGGTGATGTCCTCCTTGTTGTGCTCTTGCCACACACCTCATTCACCACCTTGTCGATCTCCTTTTAGGCGGCCGCCCATTCCTCCTAATGGAGGCATTACCACCAGCAGTCGCGACGGATGTCGCGGGCGGAGCGGTAGCAATCGACCAGTGCCTGCTGCTCCACCGCGTCCATGTCCGGCACGATAGTCGCGCCGATGGCGAGTAGCTCCTCCATGCGCCGGTGCTCCTCGAGGAGGCCGAGGTTGTAGGACTGATCAACCTGCACCTGTCGGAACCTAGCCTCCTCCTCCTCCCACAACATGTTCGTGTAGTGCGCACAGGCCTCATCAATGGTGAAACTCACACGCACCGGCGAGGAGGGTGGCGCCACCTCGTCCTCCATTGGGGCGTCGTCTGCCTCCATCTGCTAGCCGACCAGCCAACCGGTAGCAATGAAGGGCTTTGGAGCATGAGGAGGCCATAGAGGGCGTGGTGCGGAGAGGAGAAAGTGGAGTAGCTAGGACGATGACTGTGGGAATGGTCTGGGGCTGGTATTTATATAGCGGGCGGATGGTGATGGGCCATGATAGTGAGGTCAATGTTGGGCGGCAGACGGACAGACGGGTGGTGCCGGAGTAGGTTCGTAGAGAACCGCATATCGTTAATGTAGGGGCGACGAACTGACGGGCTATCATTTGAATGCCAAGGAGTCTCCTTCACCGGGAAGAGGCATGGGTTGTGCTCTCTCGGCCGCGCACCACTTCAATGCCGGCAGAAGTGAGAGGTCGCATCTGCTCTGGCCGGGCATTAATGCGGCACTGACTCTCTGGAGCACCGGTGGACCGATATAGGTCTTTGTTGGATAGCACAACATGTCCAGACCGCATGGTCTGGATGTATTCGGGCGGTATGAGGGTCCGCGTTGGAGATATCCTTAGTTGTTTTAATCTGAACTTTTTTGCTTTAAATTTGTGATGATTATCCTCGTAAAGAATAGGATCACAGCTCTTATATATTTATACATTAATAATAGAGTAATGATATAAAATTTGGTTTTTGTGGCATAACTATGATTGCTCAGGGTTGCCGCCTAGGCTTCCAAGAGAGACACGTCGCCACTGCTAGAGTAGCGCATTACCGTAATGCTCGCACCTTGGCACATACCATGTAGGAGAGGAGTCACTGTGCCATAGCACTATCTCGGTGAGGGCTGGACAACAATGATGCCGACCCACATGCAAAGGGAGTACCCAACCCCTGTCATCGAATCCCACTTGTCACCAACTGCCTTAACATGACCCCACCTAGCTGAGCACCACATATGGGAGAAAACCCTCCCAAGCCACCTGCAACCACCAAGCCATCAGTTTAGGGCTGGGACCCAATCTAGATGACAACGCCGGTAAGAACACGGTCCAGACCAGCGAACAGGAAGGGAGGCGAAGGAGCGGGTGTCGCTTTGCACGCATTCGCCGCTTAAGTCGGGCCACCATCCTTGCCCGCTATTGCACGCCGTCCGCACCACCAACATAGCAATGCCGACAGAGTCGACCCACTTGAGCGTCGCGCTAGTACCTCCCTGCGAATTATTTGCTTCCCCGGCCACTGCTCGGCCCCGCCATAGAGGGCCAAGCCGAGCTATCCATGAGTCCAGAAAAGAGGGTATGAAAAGCCACTGCCCCACCCCCTGTCGCGTGGGCTTCGCCCGGCCGTGCCCACCGGCTACGACAAGGGAGGAAGGTGGGATTCCCATAGGGTGGCGGTGCTAGGATTCTCCCATACCGCTCACAGGGACATGGTTGGACTGCCAGTTTCTTTTTCTTTTCGGAAAGTGGATCTGCACGATCTAAAAAAGTGAACTAGACTTGGGAAAGGAGCATTGGAGTTGGCACTCATCCGGACGAAGACCAGGGCAAAATATGGTGGACGCTAGGCACCATCCGCCTGCAGCGATTCAAATATCAGCCACCGGTTGTGCCGTCTGATGCGTCTTATCAGGGCCGCTAATCTCCTTAGCACGCCCTGCTCATCCACAGTGCGCGTCATTGCAGTAGCGACACCCATGCACTGCTCGGAGTAGCATCAGCATTAACGTCCTAGCACGCCTCACAGCTGCGACAGTCGACACCATTGAAGCACGCCCCGTCCCCGCGGCATGCTTCGCAACATCGCCATGGCCGTCGAAATTGTCGAAGCATCGGCGTGGTTGTCGGCGCCATTGAAGTATGCCTCACCGCCACTCACATTGAAGCATGCCTTGTAGCATCGCCATGGTCGTCGATGTAGTCGTAGCATGCCTCATCGCCGTGTCCATCGAACCATCCCCGTGGTCGTCGAAGCCTCACCAAGCTGTCGACACCATCGAAGTACGCCTCATCGCCACGGCCATTGAAGCATGCCTTGCAGCATTGCCTCGGCCGTCGATGTCGTCGTAACATGCCTCGTCGCCATGTCCATCGGACCATTGTTGTGGTCGTCGAAGCATCGCCACGACCATTGTGACACGCCTCACAACATCACCACGGCCGTCGACACCATCAAAGTACGCCTCATCGCCGCAGCCGTTGAAACACGCGTCGCAGCATCGCCAGGGCCGTCGACACCATCGAAGTACGCCTCGTCGCTGTGGCCATTCAAGCATGCCTTGCAGCACCACCACAACCATCGATGGCGTCATCGCATGCCTCATCGTCGTGTCCATAGAACCATCGCCGTGGTCGTTGAAGCATTGTCACTGTCGTCGACACCATCAAAGTATGCCTCGTCGCCGCGGCCAATGAAGCATGCCTGGCAGCATCGCCACAGCTGCCGATGTCGTCATAGCATCCCTCGTCGTCGTGTCCATTGAACCATCGCCGTGGCCATGAAAGCATCGTCACGGCGGCCCCCATCGGGTTGCAGCAATGGTGGCTGCTGCGACCACCTCGTTGCAGGCTTGCAGCATCGACCATGGCTGTTGCACCGGCGAGCTGTGTGGTTGCAGCATCGGCAGTGGATACGACATCGGCATGCTCTGCGGTTGCAGCACGATGGCCGTTATCACCACCCATTTTGCAGCACCGCCAGCGGCATGCGACTAGACATCGGCCAACGCTGAATTGGCAGTAACCATGGCTGCTAAGATACCACCAATTACAGCACCGACCCTGGGTTGCAGCACCCCGTCGAGATTATGCATTTGCGACACTGGTGAGCGCTGCCGCAAGTGGCGAACCCGGGGCCTTGTAGCGCCTGTGCCAGGCACCCGGCATCGCACCCCAATCCCGCCGGCCTTGCAACTTCTCCTTCAAAGGGCCCTGCAGCGGCGCCTCCACACCACGGCAGTCTCAAGCCAACACTTAATTCAGTGGTGAAGTAGACGGGCAGGAGCATTCCATCGATTGAGGAAAAAGAGAGAGACAGGAGATGGTACTATGGAGTTGTGGTCAACGCACGGTGTAGGAGAAAAAAGTATGGCAAGCCCTTCATCGGCTCGAATAAGGTTTTCGAGGGGGTTGTGGTGCGTGGGCCCGATCGAAACAGGTGGCAATCTTGGGACGCGGCTGGCGCAAGCATGTTTACATACGGTAAGGTACTATTTGGTCAGAATGCAAACATATCCCTTAACCTTTTAGCAATAAGTGCATACAAAATAATCATCAAAGTTTCATCTTAGAAACTGCATGACTAAAACATAATGCATTTCAAAACCGTGGGAGAACATCTTGCCGTGTACTTTTTACACTACGGAGGAAATAAATACCTTTAAAAAAATAAATGAAATTAATGAAGGAAATAAAGGAGTACCGCGTATTCTGGACTGCTGATCCAGGGACCACACGCCAGTAGCCCTAGGATTTGCATGCCAGCTAACTTGTAGTTATTTCACTGGTCCGCGTCCTCCGTTCCCCAGTCTTCCATCCTCTTGACGCCGGCTCTTTATAAAGCAACAAAGTATCAGGGTGCCCCATAGATCCAATTCCACCTTCCTCCTTCAAGAGCTCCGTCCATCTCTGCCAGCCCGCCGCCGGCGAACCTAGCACGAATCTCATCCCATGGACGCATCTCGCGCCGGCTCCTCCTCCAACCCCACTCCCTCCAGGCGTCGTCTCACCGTTCCCGTTCATGGGCGGCTTTCACCAACCCCGCTGCCGGCACACCCTGGTGAATGGCGGCCCCGCCCGGCCGTCTCATGGACCGTGGAGAACATCTATGAGGACTTCTCTGGCCGCCGCAGCGCGCTTGTCCAAGCCCTCACCACAGGTACGCCACGGGATGCTCCTTAGTGACACGTTTTTTTGGATATATGTGACGACTACGTGCTGATGGATCTAACACCGATCTCTTCTCCTCCTTGTTGCCATACACGCAGATCAGGATACATTATATGATTTATTGCGCGAGGAAGGTATGTAATATAGAGATCCAACTGTCCCAGAAATGATATATCCATTGCTTGTTACAAAATTGTAAATCCGGCTGACAAGAAAAACAAGTCATCAGTTCCGTGCTGTTGCACGGGATAGTGGAGTTCTGTATTGAAACATGGGGAAACTTTGTCTGATAGTTTGGTCAGTTACTTTTAAACATATAAGAATGTTTTTTTTTGTATTAGACATAGGAAAAAATCTTTAGATCCCGTATTAGGCAGAGGCTGATAGTTTCATCTGACATGGAAGTTCAGATGCATTTTTTATTAAGAAAAACTAGTCATCAATCCCGTGTTTGCACGGCCTAGTGAAGTTCTGCACTGAAACATGGGGAAACTTAGGATGATAGTTTTGTCAGTTACTTTTAAACATATGACCTTGTTTATTTTTGTATTAGACATAGGACAAAGAACTTCAGATCTGGTGTTTATTTTAGTATTAGGGATAGGCTGATAGTTTCATCTGACATGAAATCTCGGATCCATTTTGTATTAAGAAAAACAAGTCATCAATCCCGTGATTGCACGGGCTAGTGAAGTTCTTTATTTAATTAAACTTGGACTGATAGTTTGATCAGTTCCTTTGAAACATATAATGGTTTTTATTTCTTATTAGACATAGGAAAAAGTATTGAGTTAGACAACTACGGGCATTTGTGGCTGTATTATTTAGATCCTGCTGTCCCTAAAATTTTAGATCCATTTTTAGTTACAAAATTGTAAATCCGGCTGACATGAACTCTCAGATCCGTTTTCTCATGAAGAAAAGCTAGTCATCAATCCACTGCTGTTGCACGGCCTAGTGAAGTTCTGTATTGAAACACAGGGGAATTTAGGCTGGTAGTCTGATCACTTACTTTCAAACATATTTCTCCGGAAGAAAAAGGTTATTTTCAGATATACAACTATGTTTATTTTTGTACTAGACAAAGGAAAAAGAGTATAGAGTTATAAACAACTCTCTGCATTAGTGGTAGTATTTTTTGCGTGCGTAGACTTTTCCAATTGACTAGTGTGTGAAATCAATGCGCGTGATATATATTCTTGGTGTGCTATGCCCCCAATAACTCCAAATTGATAGAAGATGTAACATGGTAGCAATTTTATGAAGGCTGCATGTGTACTGGTGGGCAATAGTATTGCAAACGCGAAACTCTTTCGTGGATGTATTCTTTTTTTTCTCCTTTTCTCCTAAAGAAATACGATGGGGTTTGGTCTTAAGTTTATTATAGACATTCAACACTTGTCGCCCACAAAATCTTCAACTGTTTCTAGACCATATCTTTTCTAGGACTCGATTATGCATTACTATTTACATCGAATATTCATGCAAAAGTGTTCTACAAGAGTACATGAGGACATTTATTTTCTCCTGGTCATGAAGAGTATCCATGGTTCTATTTTAAAATATTTTTAATTTTAAGTCACATATTATATACATGTATATTCACTAAAATACGTCAGATAAATGATATAGTTTTCTATTTTTTAGTAATGATCAAATTTTTTAAAAGAAATTTGTTGGGAAATACAGACTCTAGCTATTTTCCGCCGACAACGCACAGTGTATATAAACATATATACTTGTGTGCGCACAAGCGATCTTTCTCACGATGACATAGAGAAGACCGGCTTAATTTTAAATTAGTCAAAAGTAGGGAGATTTGTATAAATTTGGCAAACATAGAGAACTGCATATTTATCACGCCTCGTAATAGGCCTAAAGTACGTGCAAGTTCTAAGCCTGCAGCCAGTGATATGAACCTCGCCATCACCAAGCCATATGCATGGCATGGGTGCTTCATGCAAAAAATATTTAATTAATTAAAGTGTCGAAAGTACTGCCCAAATGTAAAACAAACATGCAAACTAACAATCTAATCTCCGGCTTTTTTTACAATAGAGTTGTTTGACATGTACCTACATCAAACCTGTTTGAATAATATAATGACTTTTTGTCAAATGGATTGTTTGGAGAGGTAGTTTTTCTTAAATTAAAGTAAATCTCATATGGTGCTCCCAATTACAATTAGTAAATATAAGATGGCGAGGTGTGCAGATCACTGGCCGATGTAGTGGTGTGATTCATTTTCTCGCTTCAGGTAAAGAGCCAATGTGCTTGTACGGGTACCCGGACGGTAGTTGGGAGTTGACGCTGCCGGAGGAGATGGTGCCGCCAGGCCTGCCGGTGCCGACACGAGGCATCAACCGCCGGCGAGATTATATGAACCGTTCTGACTACCTGACACTTGTCGCCCACCACTCCGACTCGTGGCTCATGGGCGTCACCTTTTTCTTGTCCACTTATCTCGCCGCCAACCAAAGGTATGTTACTACTATTGTTGTTGCTGCTGCTACTACTATCACCACCACCACCACTAATACTACTTCGTTTCACAAAGAGTTTTTTTGTGCACTTAACATTTTGGACATTTATATGTGCAATCTACCTCCGAGAAACGTAACCAATAATTTCACAACACATAAAGCATGTGCATGTAGAAGAATCATTGAATGCAGCAAAAAGCGCAAAAACACCTAACTTCTATCTAACAAAACAGTATGTAATTCCTATGCTTTTAAACAAGCGTATAGAAGATTCTATTTTTTGACATAATATCTTGTTTTTTTCCATTTAACAAACACGAGAGAGAATACAGCTTCAACAGAACAGTAGTCCTGCAGAACCAACTATTAGAGACTCAGCATTAAATAATGGGCTATTCTTATTAGGGGTGATCTTCGTTTTCTATTTAAATCATTATGTTCTTGTGCTTATATAGTTCCTCCATGCATCAAGAATGTCATGTGTTACATATTGCTTGCAAAGCCAATTGCTGATTTGGTGATGTTGGTTTACTTTCTCTTTCAGGACACGTTTATTTGATATGGTAAACGAGATGCGAACAGTCCATGACGAATTCTATCTCTCTTATGGTCTTCCTTGGCTATCAACATTTGTGCGTTACAATGCAAAGTGGGAGTCGAGCGCACCAACTCAAGAGAATGTGTCCAATCCAGACGTAGACTCTATCGCACCTGCTGAAGAGAACGTGCCACCTTCTCAAGACTCAATGCAAGTTTTGTCTGCTCCAAACAGGGACTCTAGGAAGCCTGCTAAAGACAAACAAAAGGATAATGAAGTTACCGACTTTTGTGGATCTTGTAATGCTCCGTATCATGCCAATGCCTTTTGGATTGGTTGTGACGAATGTGACCAGTGGTTCCATGGCAAATGTGTGAAGGTAACTGCCTCTGAAGCAGAACATATCAAAGAATACAAGTGTCCTGACTGCATCCGCGAGGTGATCGGAGAGTAGGATATAATATGTGCACCATCCCTTTATTTTAGGATATGCAGTCACCCTTTGTATGAAAAATGATTAACTAGAAAGGTAGTGAGAGAGGCATTACATTCTTTTCCCATTCCGTTGGGATATATTTAAGAATTCAGTTTACAATGTCTTGAAACAGGCTTTCGCCTTGCTATATTAATATAGCAACCACCTGATAGAACTGTGATATCATTGATGGGCAAACAGGACAATCAAGCCCAGAAAGAGAAACAAATGCCAAAGCGATGATTTCCAGCAACCGCCGCCATGCTTCTATGCCTCTGAATTCCCACGTACCAAACAACACCTTCAAGAAATACTACGACGACAATGATGCTGCTGCCCAAACAGATCCTCGGATTTCTGCCGGTACACGGAGAGGAGTGCCGACGGGGTACACCTGACGCCCTTGAAGAAGGGAGGCGGCGCCCACAAGCGTCACCGTGTTGGTGCCGGCTGAACTGACAAAGATTTTTCCCGACCCCCGCACAGCTCGTAACTGCAGACTAAACATGGTATTGTAGCACTTCCGCAGAAGTATGCCAACGAGTAATCGTCCCAACAAAGAGCTGAGAAGAGTATTTATGGATGTGTTTCTGTCACACACACAAGGCCTCATAGCTCTTGTGCGAAGTACTGCTTGGGCTTCTTCAAATACTACTACTGTCGTCGTAACTGTGTTTATTTCTTATTAGGCATAGGAAAAATTGTATTGAGTTAAACAACTAAGAGGGCATTTGTGGCCGTAGTTTTTAGATCATGCTGTCCCAGACTTCTTGAATCCGTTTTTAATAAAAAATTGTAAATCCGGCGGACATGAAATCTCAGATCCGTTTTTCATGAAGAAAAAATAGTCATCAAAATCCAGTGCTGTTGCACGGGGTAGCGTAGTTCTGTATTGAAACAAAGAGGAATTTAGGCCAATAGTTTGATCAGTTACTTTCAAACATATTTCTTTGGGAAAAAGTTATTTTCAGATATAAAACCGTGTTTATTTTTGTATTAGACAAAGGAAAAAGAGTATCGAGTTATAAACAACACCGTCCATTAGTGGTTGTATTTCTTGCATGCATAGACTTTTCCAAATGACAAGTGTGTGAAATCAATGCGCGTGATATATATTCTTGGTGTGCCATGCCCCAATAATTCCAGATTGATAGAAGATGTAACATTATAGCAATTTTATGAAATCTACATGTGTACTGGTGGGCTATAGTATTGCGAATGCGAAATTCTTTGGTGGATGTACTCCGTCCATTTCACAATATAGTGCGCCCGCGTTTCCCAAGGTCCAACTTTGACCATTAATTTAATCAACGAAACCGACCGCGACGGGAGAAAAAATTATATAACTGAAAACTTGTTTTGAATACGAATTCACTGGTATAACTTTTGCTCCCGCCGCAGTCGGTCTTGTTGGCTACATTTATGGTCAAAGTTGAAGTACGGCAATAGAGGAAACACTATATTTTGGAACGGAGGGAGTATAATTTTGTGTCCTTTTATATCCTAAAGAAATATGATGGGGTTTGGTCTTAAGTTTATTACAGACATTGGACACTTGTCCCCCACAAAACCTTCAAATTTTTTGGACCACATATTTTCTAGGATTCGATCATGCATTAATTTTATAAGAGTACATGAGGGCAATCATTTTCTCCTGGCAATGAAGAGTGTCCATGCACTGTATTCTATTTTGAAATATTTGTAATTTTTAAGCCGCATATATTACATACATATTTCTTCACTAAACTAGATCAGATAAATGACATAGTTTTCTATTTATTTTAGTAATGATCAAATAAAAAAATTGTTTGGAATATGGATTCTAGCTATTTTCCACTGGCAATGCACAGCGTATATAAACATATATACTTGTGTGCGCACATGCGATCTTTTTCACGGAAGATATAGAGAGGGCCGACTTAATTTTTTAATTTCGCCAAAAGTAGAGAGATGTGTATAATTTTGGCAAAAATAGAGATCTGTATATTTATCATGCCTCAGAATAGGATTGAAGTACCGGGAAATTCCAGGCCTGCAGCCAATGGTATGAACCACGCCAACACCAGCCATATGCATGGCATGGGTGCTTCATGCAAAAAACTGTTAACTAAAGTGACAAAATTGTACCGCCCAAATCTAAAACAAACACGCAAACTAATAATCCAATCTCCGGCATTTTTTTTACAATAGACATGCTTGACTCTATCATACCTGCTGAAGAGAACATGCCACCATCTCAAGAGTCGATGCAAAATTTATCTGCTCCAAACAAGGACTCTAGGAAGCCTGCTGAAGACAAAGAAAATGATCATGAAGTTACATACTTTTGTGAAACCTGTAGTGCTCAGTACCATGCCAACGCCTTTTGGATATGTTGTGACATATGTGACCAGTGGTTCCATGGCAAATATGTGAACATAACTGCCACTGAAGCAAAACATCTCAAAGATTTCATGTGTGCTGACTGCATCGGCGAAGAGATCGGAGAGTAGGATATAATATGTGCATGCTTCCTTTATTGTTGCGTATGCAGTCACCGGCCCTTTGTATGGAAAATGCTTAACTACAAAGGTAGTGAGAGAGGCATTACATTCTTTTCGCATTTCGTTGGGATATTTTCAAGAATTCATGTTACAATGTTAACCGGATAATGTAAGAGAAGTATGTTCTTTTTAAATTAGCCCAGATGAGCGCTTCTATGCTCTTTTAATATTTGTTTGCACCAGTCTTGAAGAACTCCGAGGCACTAATTGCTGCAAGAACAAACTTCCACTTGTCAGATGTAGTGTAGACGTGTATAACGTGGACTTAAAGCTCCTCAAATGTTAAAAATAGATTGTGAGCTTTAGAGAAAAAATTAATGAATAATAGTAACATAAAATTATTAATAATGATAAAAACAATTCATGGAACAGTGACTATATGAGGAACAAATTTCTGCACAACATGTGAAAAAGCTTGCAGGGCCTAGATCTTCACCGTCTCATCCACAGGGTAAACAGCATCGATCTGGAGTTCTGCAAGTGTGTAACAGGAAGGGAGCCTTGGAAGCTCATGTAGCGGCAGCTTGCCGGCAATCTGTGTACGCCAAGATAGCTAGCTCTGGGAGGCATTGGTCTCGGCGGCAACAATTAGTTCATATATTCCCTGTTCGATGCTAGCCGTAAGATCAACTCCTCCAATAGAAACTAGTAGTACCTCTTGCATTACTATGGACTACAGTGCATATAAATGAATCATACAAATGTTTAAAGTCGTCTTCAAGATTGAAGATTATTTCTCTCTCATAAGTCATAAGTCCGAACACATTCAGACATAAATGGGCGCCCAGCTCCCCAAAATCCAACCGTCTGAACAGTCCGGGCTCCCAAAATTCAGTCCATATGTGGAGGAGAAATGTGGTTGTCCGAACTATCCGTCATGTTGTTTCCAACACGCGGTCCCAACACAACAAATCCACCCTAGGACACACCATTCCCTTTTCCTGCCAGACCCTCCCCTTCCCGATCGTTTTCCCGTTCTAGCGGGATATTTCTTGTTGGAGCTCTCTCTTTTAAAATTGGATGAAGCCCACCTCGCTTTCGTCATGGCACACTTTCTCCTTCAGACTGTACTTCGACACAGACAACCTAGGAGAAGTCCTCCGCCAATCACCACGCTCGCCCTCA
>NC_041392.1:61608675-61609889 GCF_002162155.2 Triticum dicoccoides | reverse complement strand
GCGGTTTCTGTGTTGATCCGCCAACGCCATCAAGGGGGACGTGCCGGCCAGGACGCCCCTCCAAGAAGGCAGACCCCATATCTGCTGAGCCATTGCCACGTTGTAACATATAGTTCAATCTCGTGCATGACCACGAAACAAAAATATACTGTCTTTTGTTGGGCATGCAACTGATACACCACCGTGTCCATTATTAACTCTTGAATCAACCAGCCAAAGTATTTACCCTCCTATCCTTGCCAAAAAATTGTATGACTTGATGAAAATAAATGAACCACCCTCTCATACAATTTTCTGCAAAGCCATCTCTAGTGAAAGGAAATTCCCCGCATTTTTAATGTAAGGAAATTATTCCACTTAGACAACCATGTCTGAACATACCAACTTTACCCCCATCCCGCTCACTCTCAACCCTCACTTTTATCACAAAATCCACAAACTCGTGTTTTAAATGAGCCAGCGATCAACGCCACCATGGGAGGCCAGCATCAAGGGGCAAAGGCGGCAACCGCCTTCGTAGCTTAGTGCTAATTCAACCCATGGTGACTAACTTAATTTGATTCCGTTGGTCACTAACTTAATTAATTCTGTTCACTTGACGTCTCGCACACTAATTCTACCCATGACCAGTTCTGCTCTAGCCATTCTAATTAAAACACAATGGTAGCATGCCCCCTTGAGAAGTTATGTCGGTAAAGTCTTTGATGAGGGAGAACCAAGACACACCTCCATTGTTGATGTCCCTCTCTTCTTCATTTGGTGCCTTTCATCAGCTGGCCCAATGAACAACCTAGATCCCATGATGGCGAGCTTGTACTTGTTATCCTATCGGTGATGAGACATGGGCGGAGCTGCAGACCGGCGATGGCCGCTCGGCCCGGACGTGGCATTTACCCGTTGTCATCAAAGTTGAGTGCCAAGGGGCTACATAACCATGGTTCACGGGCCCATGAGTCCCTCCATTGTGTGGCGGTCCTCTTGGCCATCTCGGCTGTACTGATGATGAGTGGGTGGTGCTAACCACGACAGGATGGGGGAATCGGGGTTGAGGCAGATGACGTGGATGAACTGATCGTGTCAGAGCTTGCTCGTGAGCACGAGGTGGCGTGAAACACTAATTGTGTGGGGTGTAGTATTTTTGTTTGTGTGTGTGTGTGTCTATATATATATATATATATATATATATATATATATATATATATATATATATATAT
>NC_041392.1:61607641-61608095 GCF_002162155.2 Triticum dicoccoides | reverse complement strand
TGGCTACACCATTCTATCTCATTTCATTTTACATAGATAGACGACATTGCTAAGCTGCAACGAAAACCAACAGTGTGTTATATGTAGTGTTCACACCGTACACACTCACAGTTGCATCACCGGAAGGCCAAAAATCTGTGAATGTACATGGAAAATAAACGTTATAGTGGACGTGTTGTGTAAACCCAATCCTTGGCATCTCCCGCTTGCCACCATCTCCATCTCCACCCAAAATCTGCACTCATCACATGTTTACAAGAATGAATTGAAGAGATGAGTGGTAAGGAACATGTGAGTGCATCTGGCAAGTGGGAACACATTAGCTTGGTTCTTTCATGCCCTATCTTGTTTTGATCCAGCTGAAAGGTTGGCATTATTCCTGTTCTTTCTAGCTGAAAGGTTGGTATCCAGCTAAAACCACCATGTTAGTTACTGAGTTCTTTCTATTGCTAAA
>NC_041392.1:61598658-61607518 GCF_002162155.2 Triticum dicoccoides | reverse complement strand
AGGAACATTCGCACATAAATTTGTTCAGTCAAGATAGTGCATCATATCTCCAAAGACTTCAAGGTCAATCTAAATGAAATTCAGAACTACATATGACAGAATTACCTGCACGCACGGGAAGATCATGAAATAATCTACATAAAATTCAGATTGGTTGAGCTACCTCATGGTAGGACCAGAAAATCAATACTTACTATGTCAGGCTCTTCCCTGTCATATCTTCCATTATCTGAACCACCGAGTTTCAGAAGATCATAATTATATGCCAGATCGCTCAATCCTGATGAAGAAAAATTCAACAGTTAATTGCATTAAAGTTTTCGATACAATAGCATGTTGTACAAAAATGAGTTAAATGAAGCACTACATGTTAGTATTATATGATGTTGCCGCTGTTCATACCAGGTAGTTTGGATCACCGTCTGTAGAAAAAAAGTCTTAATTGCCAGATTTGCTGCCACTACGAGGTACTTCTCGAAATACACAGTAAATGCCATCTGATGTTTGCTAAGTGTAAATTCAGTCTTCTAATACTATCATACAGTGAAGGCCACAATGTGGGATCGACATAGTAAAGGCCATAAGGTGATTGCTTACTTTAATTAAATAATAAGGACAGGTAGCATTTAATATATATTGTTCCCTGTCAGTCTTCTGATCCTATCACACACGCACACACATGTAATATAATCATTTATGGAGTCGTAGCAAGAAGACAAGGGAGGGTGGGATCTGGGAGCGAAACCAAACATGTTTGGCCTCGAAGCCGAGACGGCGCACGATAGGCTGCTGCACTTCCTCGTCATTCCAACTTCTTCGGCATATATACCTCCGACAAGACCCTGTAGGCACCTGGGGTAGTTGGCGATTTCTAAATTCTTAATTAGATAATATTCACATGGTTGACTTAAATTAGCACCTGCCAAAGAAGGCACGAACAAATGAGAGGAGGATCGGGAAAATTGATTTGGTATCAAGAGAGAGCGAGAAAAACCAACATGGAGAAAGTGGTGGGTGGTGAGGCAAAAACAAAAACCATGGATACTGTCCTACCAACTCGCCTTGTGAAAATAGAGAATTGAGAGCGATTTGCGTTAAGGACTATGAACTCAAGATTCACGTGGTCTGGTTTAACCCTTCGGCCCAATGGACCGTACCTGGCTGTTGGCACCTGTGGATTAACTGGATGGCCCAGATAAACATTAGGGTCCACTGGGGACATAACCTTTCGACCCGAAATCCTATTGGGTGCCTTAAGTGCCGAATATAGGTATTTTGGTACAGGTGCACACCCTCCTTGTACGCTAGGTTTCTATAGCGGGCCGGCCCATGTGCTCCTTCTCTGTTTCTATAAAAAGAAAAGAAGTGCGTGCTACCCAGGATTCAAACCCGCGACGCGGGTCTTAGGACTTCAACCCCATAACCACCCGACCAACTGACCTCAAGTTTTACATAGTGGTTTCTTTGGCCTTTTCTTCTTCTTTCTTTGTTTTTTTCTCTGTCCCTTTTACATTTTTTTCAAAGTCACGCACTTTTTTTTGTGAAAGAAATCTGTGAAACTTTTTCTTGATAGTAGATTCACTTTTTTCGAATTGGATGGACTTTTTTCAAAACTAATGAACCTTTTCAAATTCAATGAACTTTTTCGAATTCGATGAACTTTTACAAGCTCGATGATCTTTTTTCAAAACCGACGAACTTTTTTGCAAACTAGATGAACATTTTTCAAAACCGATGAACTTGTTCTCAAATTCGATGAACTTTTTTTTCTAATTTTCTGACCTTTTATGAAAATTCATCTACATTTTTTAATTCATGATTTTTTTTCAATTTTTTTTCCTTTTTTATTTTTTAAATAACAATGCTTTATTGACAAGTGCTCGCAAGAAAAAAAGGCTGCCAAGGAGCGGTCGAGCGAGCATCAATCAAGAGAATGGGCCACGACCCACTAGGGGGCGCGCGTGATCGCCAGGAAAGTGATCGGGCTCTGAAGGTGCCAACGAAAAGGTCTCCCTTTCGACCATAGGGTCGAACCACTTATTATTAGTCATGTCATCGTAGGCGCCGCCAGCCAAGCGTCTGCAATTTTTGCCGCGCCAGCGCACACACTTCAGCTTGCATCGCCGCACCGGCGACGTGTCCGTCTCGGCATCATCCATGGCACCATGTCGCACTGCCCTCCAGGCAACGCATACCACCGCTCCGGAAGCACGTCTCCATTGTCCGTGGCACCACATCCACAACCACACTGGCCATTTTTGACTTCTAGAGTGAGCGCTCAGCAAGCCGGTGCTTGCCCTGCAGCTCATGATGCGAGACAGCCACACGTCTGTCTTGTCATTGTCTGCGACACCATAGCTACTGCCACGCCGCTACATGCGGCTACTTGAGGCATGAGAGCATCTACAACTGGAGTCCTCGGATATCCGCCCCAAACAACCAGGCAGCTTGCCTAGTACTTCCCAAACACAATTGCGACCCAACTAGACTTTTCAAATCTAGCCCAATTACCAGGACTGACCGGCACTTCCCGTATCCGACACATATCTGGGGCGGATATGAAGATGTCCAGACATGCACGTCGCTTAGGACAGACCGCAAGGGTCCATGCGGACAAAAGCGTAAACCAGTGATCTGACGTGTGCCTCCTTAGTTCATCGATGAGGACGCATTGGCGTCTGTGTGGTGCCGCTCCAGCATGCCATGTGAGGATACATGTCCAGCTATGTAAGCCAGACAGCAAAAGCCCAACCATAGACCGCCTCCATTTCTTCCCCCTCCCCCCCTCCACCGCTGTGACATTCAATCCATCCATCAGCCGCTAACCACTAGTTACAACATGCTAACTCCCGAGCGGCGGCTGTAGCTGCAAGAGGAGATCCAGGGCAGGCGCGAAGATCGGATCGCAGCTAGCCTGCCTCTGGATTCAGTGCAGCCCGAGGAGGAGAAGGAGGTGGAGGTGGAGGCAAAGGAGGACGCGGTCATAGAGGAGGAGGTGGAGGAGGAGTCAGAGGAGGCGCATCAGGCAGATTTGGCGTTTACCGGCTTCGCCATGGTCGATGCACATAGTTCGAGGTGGCCCAGGCAGAGGAGGCAACGGAGGAGCATGCCATTCTTCACTCCCGAGGAGGAACCGAAGGTTCGCCCGGCTGCCAATGACCATAACGACGGCGACCCCGACATCAATTTCATCCACATATCTGATGAGAAGGATGAGTAGTGTAGATGGTAGTTGGTAGTATATAGATCTTGCTTTTTTGCATGGTTTTGTATGAAAATGCTAATTGAAAAATGCCTATTATGGTTGTTGGAGTTGTCATGTGGGGTCTGACCGGTCACTATCCACGGACGTGGCCGGGCGTGTTCAGGGCGTTCGGCAACTCAAATTAGGTATCCATCATTGTAGATGCTCTAACGAAGCCGGAAGTGGTGGTCGTGCTGCTGTCATGGATCGAGGGTGCCTATCCAGCTCTGTCCCACACCATTGCTGACCCTTGCGGGAACACGAAGTGCACGTCTAGTGTCGGGCATCTCATCGGCATGCGCCCTTCTACACTCACTATACAGAAGAATGGTCAAACTTAGGTTTACCTGTTGCCATGTTAGAGGAAGTGTAGACCGAACTCCTGCCCCTGGGATTCTAGAACACGTTCATAGGTCCAGTAAAGACCGGACCGTTCACTTTTGAATCTTGACCATGCGCAAATTATATGTTTGTCAGAAAATATTGGTGGGGTTAGGGCATCTCCAACGTTGACCCATAAATATATTCCATCATCCATCCGCGCATAGGGGTAACATTCCATATATGCGGGAGCCGGCTATCTAATGTTGCCCGCATACATTCCAGTCGCCGTTTGAACTAACCGGCTGAAATTCATGTAAATACGATGGACTTTCATATAAAACGGTCAAAATTCACTATATTTGGATCAATTTTCATATAAACCAGACAAAACTCATTACATTTTTCATATAAACTGGACAAACCCGACACTAAACCTAATCTAAATGATCATCGGCCCACGTTTCCCATGTCCTACCATGAGCCCTAAGAATTGTTGGTCCGGCGAATGCCTTCGCCTTCTCCAGTTCAGCCTCGATGCTCTCCGGCTCTTCCTCCGGAGCCCCGGGAACTACTGTTGTCCGCCCCCACATCGCCGCCAGGTAGCTCATCGGCCATCGATGTTAGGCGCACCAAGCGTGGCTTCAACGGGAGGGAAGAGTTGTGGCATTCTTAGGACCCGAGCGGTAGTGACCTACCATGCACTACTCTTCCTTGCTATCGGCGGCGTCCGTGGACATATTAGCTTTGTGGTTGCGGTAGCGGGCTAGGCGCGACTAGAGCAAAGCGGGTGATGTCCTCCTTGTTGTCGCTCTTGCCACACACCTCATTCACCACCTCGTCGATCTCCTTTTAGGCGGCCGCCAATTCCTCCTAATGGAGGCATTACCACCAGCAGTCGCGTCGGATGTCGCGGGCGGAGCGGTAGCAATCGACCAGTGCCTGCTGCTCCACCGCGTCCATGATCGGCACAATAGTCGCGCCGACGACGAGTAGCTCCTCCGTGCACCGGTGCTCCTCGAGGAGGCCGAGGTTGTAGGACTGATCAGCCTGCACCTGTCAGAACCTGGCCTCCTCCTCCTCCCACAACATGTTCATGTAGTGCGCACAGGCCTCATCAATGGTGAAACTCACACGCACCGGCGAGGAGGGTGGCGCCACCTCGTCCTCCATTGGGGCGTCGTCTGCCTCCATCTGCTAGCCGACCAGCCAACCGGTAGCAATGGAGGTCCTCTCCTTCTTCTGGTCAAGGATAGGGTGTCCCGAAGGGCTTTGGAGCATGAGGAGGCCATAGAGGGCGTGGTGCGGAGAGGAGAAAGTGGAGTAGCTAGGACGATGACTGTGGGTATGGTCTGGGCTGGTGTTTATATAGCGGGCGGATGGTGATGGGCCATGACAGTGAGGTCAATGTTGGGCGGCAGACGGACAGATGGGTGGTGCCGGAGTAGGTTCCTAGACAACCGCATATTGTTAATGTAGGGGCGACGAACTGACGGGCTATCATTTGAATGCGGAGGAGTCGCCTGCACCGGGAAGCGGCATGGGTTGTGCTCTCTCGGCCGCGCACCACTTCAATGCCGGCAGAAGTGAGAGGTCGCATCTTCTCTGGCCGGGCATTAATGCGGCACTGACACTCTGGAGCACCGGTGGACCGATATAGGTCTTTGTTGGATAGCATAACACATCCAAACCGCACGGTCTGAATGTATTCGGGCGGTATGAGGGTCCGCGTTGGAGATATCCTTAGTTGTTTTAATCCGAACATTTTTTTCTTTAAATTCGTGATGATTATTCCTCGTAAAGAATAGAATCACAGCTCTTATATATTTATACATTAATAATATAGTAATATTATAAAATTTGGTTTTTGTGGCATAACTATCATTGCTCAGGGTCGCCGCCTAGGCGTCCAAGAGAGACACGCCACCGCTGCTAGAGTAGCGCATTACCGTAATGCTCGCACCTTGGCACATACCATGTAGGAGAGGAGTCACTGTGCCATAGCACTATCTCGGTGAGGGCTAGACAACAATGATGCCGACCCACATGCAAAGGGAGTACCCAACCCCTATCGTCGAATCCCACTTGTCACCAACTGCCTTAACATGACCCCACCTAGCCGAGCACCACACATATGGGAGAAAACCCTCCCAAGCCACCTGCAACCACCAAGCCATCAGTTTAGGGCTGGGACCAATCTAGATGCCAAAGCTGGTAAGAACACGGTCCAGACCAGCGAACAGGAAGGGAGGCGAAGGAGCGGGTGTCGCTTTGCACGCATTCGTCGCCTAAGTCGGGCCACCGTCCTTGCCCGCTGTTGCACGCCGTCCGCACCACCAACATAGCAATGCCGACAGAGTCGCCCCACTTAAGCATCGCGCTAGTACCTCACTGCGAATGATTTGCTTCCTGGCCACTGCTCGGCCCCGCCATAGAGGGCCAAGCCGAGCTATCCATGAGTCCAGAAAAGAGGGTATGAAAAACCACTGCCCCACCCCCTGCCGCGTGGGCTTCGCCCGGCCGCGCCCACCGGCTACGACAAGGGAGGAAGGTGGGATTCCCAGAGGGTGGCGGTGCTAGGATTCTCCCATACCGCTCGCAGGGACATGGTTGGACTGCCAGTTTCTTTTTATTTTGGGAAACTGGATGTGCGGGATCTAAAAAAATGAACTAGACTTGGGAAAGGAGCATTGGACTTGGCACTCATCCGGACGAAGACCAGGGCAAAATATGGTGGATGGTAGGCACCATCCGCCTGCGGCGATTCAAATATCAGCCACCGGTTGTGCCGTCCGATGCATCTAATCAGGGCCGCTAATCTCCTTAGCACGCACCGCTCGTCCACAGTGCGCGTCATTGCAATAGCGACACCCATGCACTACTCGGAGTAGCATCAGCATTAACCTCCTAGCACGCCTCACAGCTGCGACAGTCGACACCATTGAAGCACGCCCCGTCCCCGCGGCATGCCTCGCAACATCGCCATGGCCGTCGGCGCCATTGAAGTATGCCTCACCGCCACTCACATTGAAGCATGCCTTGCAGCATCGCCATGGTCGTCGATGTCGTCGTAGCATGCCTCATCGCCGTGTCCATCGAACCATCCCCGCGGTCGTCGAAGCATCACCACGGCTGTCGACACCATCGAAGTACGCCTCATCGCCACGGCCATTGAAGCATGCCTTGCAGCATCGCCTCGGCCGTCGATGTCGTCGTAACATGCCTCGTCGCCATGTCCATCGAACCATTGTTGTGGTCGTCGAAGCATCGCCACGACCATTGTGACACGCCTCGCAACATCACCACGGCCGTCGACACCATCGAAGTACGCCTCATCGCCGCAGCCGTTGAAACACGCGTCGCAGCATCGCCAGGGCCGTCGACACCATCGAAGTATGCCTCGTCGCTGTGGCCATTCAAGCATGCCTTGCAGCACCACCACGACCATCGATGCCATCATCGCATGCCTCATCGTCGTGTCCATAGAACCATCGCCGTGGTCGTTGAAGCATTGTCACTGTCGTCGACACCATCAATGTATGCCTTGTCGCCGCGGCCAATGAAGCATGCGTTGCAGCATTGCCACGGCTGCCGATGTCGTCATAGCATCCCTCGTCGTCGTGTCCATTGAACCATCGCCGTGGCCATCAAAGCATCGTCGCGGCCGCCCCCATCGGGTTGCAGCAACGGTGGCTGCCGCGACCACCCCGTTGCAGGCTTGCAGCATCGACCATGGCTGTTGCACCGGCGAGCTGTGTGGTTGCAACATCGGCAGTGGATACAACATCGGCACGCTCTGCGGTTGCAGCACGACGGCCGTTATCACCACCCATTTTGCAGCACCGCCGGCGGCGTGCGACGAGACATCTTCCAACGCTGGATTGGCAGTAACCATGGCTGCTAAGATACCACCAATTACAGCACCGACCCCGGGTTACAGCACCCCGGCGAGATTATGCATTTGCGAGACTGGTGAGCGCTGCCGCGAGTGGCGAACCCGGGGCCTTGTAGCGCCTGTGCCAGGCACCCGGCATCGCGCCCCAATCCCGCCGGCCTTGCAACTTCTCCTTCAAAGGGCCCTGCAGCGGCGCCTCCACACCACGGCTGTCTCAAGCCAACACTTAATTCAGTGGTGAAGTAGACGGGCAGGGAGAGAGAAGGAGCATTCCATCGATTGAGGAAAAAGAGAGGGACAGGAGATGGTCAACGCACGGTGTAGGAGAAAAAAGTGTGGCAAGCCCTTCATCGGCTCGAATAAGGTTTTCGAGGGGGTTGTGGTGCACGGGCCCGATCGAAACACGTGGCAATCTTGGGACACAGCTGGCGCAAGCATGTTTACATACGGTAAGGTACTATTTGGTCAGAATGCAAACATATCCCTTAACCTTTTAGCAACAATTAAGTGCATACAAAATAATCATCAAAGTTTCATCTTAGAAACTGCATGACTAAAACATAATGCATTTCAGAACCGTGGGAGAACATCGTGCCGTGTACTTTTTACACTACGAAGGAAATAAATGCCTTTAAAAAAATAAATGAAATTAATGTAGGAAATAAAGGAGTACCGCGTATTCTGAACTGCTGATCCAGGGACCACACGCCAGTAGCCCTAGGATTTGCATGCCAGCTAACTTGTAGTTATTTCACTGGTGCTGGCACCTCAACGGCGTGGCCAAAAACGTGATAGGAAACGAAAGAAAACAAACACATCCCGCCCATAGACTCGAAAGGAAAGTAGTAATCCGTCCGCGTCCTCCGTTCCCCAGTCTTCCATCCTCTTGACGCCGCCTCTTTATAAAGCAACAAAGTATCAGGGTGCCCCCATAGATCCAATTCCACAAAACCACATGGAGTAGTTGGCGATTTCTAAATTCTTAATTAGATAATATTCACATGGTTGACTTAAATTAGCACCTGCCAAAGAAGGCACGAACAAATGAGAGGAGGATCGGGAAAATTGATTTGGTATCAAGAGAGAGCGAGAAAAACCAACATGGAGAAAGTGGTGGGTGGTGAGGCAAAAACAAAAACCATGGATACTGTCCTACCAACTCGCCTTGTGAAAATAGAGAATTGAGAGCGATTTGCGTTAAGGACTATGAACTCAAGATTCACGTGGTCTGGTTTAACCCTTCGGCCCAATGGACCGTACCTGGCTGTTGGCACCTGTGGATTAACTGGATGGCCCAGATAAACATTAGGGTCCACTGGGGACATAACCTTTCGACCCGAAATCCTATTGGGTGCCTTAAGTGCCGAATATAGGTATTTTGGTACAGGTGCACACCCTCC
>NC_041392.1:61594103-61598542 GCF_002162155.2 Triticum dicoccoides | reverse complement strand
TGTACGCTAGGTTTCTATAGCGGGCCGGCCCATGTGCTCCTTCTCTGTTTCTATAAAAAGAAAAGAAGTGCGTGCTACCCAGGATTCAAACCCGCGACGCGGGTCTTAGGACTTCAACCCCATAACCACCCGACCAACTGACCTCAAGTTTTACATAGTGGTTTCTTTGGCCTTTTCTTCTTCTTTCTTTGTTTTTTTCTCTGTCCCTTTTACATTTTTTTCAAAGTCACGCACTTTTTTTTGTGAAAGAAATCTGTGAAACTTTTTCTTGATAGTAGATTCACTTTTTTCGAATTGGATGGACTTTTTTCAAAACTAATGAACCTTTTCAAATTCAATGAACTTTTTCGAATTCGATGAACTTTTACAAGCTCGATGATCTTTTTTCAAAACCGACGAACTTTTTTGCAAACTAGATGAACATTTTTCAAAACCGATGAACTTGTTCTCAAATTCGATGAACTTTTTTTTCTAATTTTCTGACCTTTTATGAAAATTCATCTACATTTTTTAATTCATGATTTTTTTTCAATTTTTTTTCCTTTTTTATTTTTTAAATAACAATGCTTTATTGACAAGTGCTCGCAAGAAAAAAAGGCTGCCAAGGAGCGGTCGAGCGAGCATCAATCAAGAGAATGGGCCACGACCCACTAGGGGGCGCGCGTGATCGCCAGGAAAGTGATCGGGCCACGACCCACTAGGGGGCGTCCGTGGATAGTGACCGGTCAGACCCCACATGACAACTCCAACAACCATAATAGGCATTTTTCAATTAGCATTTTCCGGAGCGGTGGTATGCGTTGCTTGGAGGGCAGTGCGACATGGTGCCATGGATGATGCCGAGACGGACACGTCGCCGGTGCGGCGATGCAAGCTGAAGTGTGTGCGCTGGCGCGGCAAAAATTGCAGACGCTTGGCTGGCGGCGCCTACGATGACATGACTAATAATAAGTGGTTCGACCCTATGGTCGAAAGGGAGACCTTTTCGTTGGCACCTTCAGAGCCCGATCACTTTCCTGGCGATCACGCGCGCCCCCTAGTGGGTCGTGGCCCATTCTCTTGATTGATGCTCGCTCGACCGCTCCTTGGCAGCCTTTTTTTCTTGCGAGCACTTGTCAATAAAGCATTGTTATTTAAAAAATAAAAAAGGAAAAAAAATTGAAAAAAAATCATGAATTAAAAAATGTAGATGAATTTTCATAAAAGGTCAGAAAATTAGAAAAAAAAGTTCATCGAATTTGAGAACAAGTTCATCGGTTTTGAAAAATGTTCATCTAGTTTGCAAAAAAGTTCGTCGGTTTTGAAAAAAGATCATCGAGCTTGTAAAAGTTCATCGAATTCGAAAAAGTTCATTGAATTTGAAAAGGTTCATTAGTTTTGAAAAAAGTCCATCCAATTCGAAAAAAGTGAATCTACTATCAAGAAAAAGTTTCACAGATTTCTTTCACAAAAAAAAGTGCGTGACTTTGAAAAAAATGTAAAAGGGACAGAGAAAAAAACAAAGAAAGAAGAAGAAAAGGCCAAAGAAACCACTATGTAAAACTTGAGGTCAGTTGGTCGGGTGGTTATGGGGTTGAAGTCCTAAGACCCGCGTCGCGGGTTTGAATCCTGGGTAGCACGCACTTCTTTTCTTTTTATAGAAACAGAGAAGGAGCACATGGGCCGGCCCGCTATAGAAACCTAGCGTACAGGGAGGGTGTGCACCTGTACCAAAATACCTATATTCGGCACTTAAGGCACCCAATAGGATTTCGGGTCGAAAGGTTATGTCCCCAGTGGACCCTAATGTTTATCTGGGCCATCCAGTTAATCCACAGGTGCCAACAGCCAGGTACGGTCCATTGGGCCGAAGGGTTAAACCAGACCACGTGAATCTTGAGTTCATAGTCCTTAACGCAAATCGCTCTCAATTCTCTATTTTCACAAGGCGAGTTGGTAGGACAGTATCCATGGTTTTTGTTTTTGCCTCACCACCCACCACTTTCTCCATGTTGGTTTTTCTCGCTCTCTCTTGATACCAAATCAATTTTCCCGATCCTCCTCTCATTTGTTCGTGCCTTCTTTGGCAGGGGCTAATTTAAGTCAACCATGTGAATATTATCTAATTAAGAATTTAGAGATCTGTATATTTATCATGCCTCGGAATAGGATTGAAGTACTGGGAATTTCCAGGCCTGCAGCCAATGGTATGAACCACGCCAACACCAGCCATATGCATGGCATGGGTGCTTCATGCAAAAAACTGTTAACTAAAGTGACAAAATTGTACCGCCCAAATCTAAAACAAACACGCAAACAAATAATCCAATCTCCGGCATTTTTTTTACAATAGACATGCTTGACTCTATCATACCTGCTGAAGAGAACATGCCACCATCTCAAGAGTCGATGCAAAATTTATCTGCTCCAAACAAGGACTCTAGGAAGCCTGCTGAAGACAAAGAACATGATCATGAAGTTACATACTTTTGTGAAACCTGTAGTGCTCAGTACCATGCCAACGCCTTTTGGATATGCTGTGACATATGTGACCAGTGGTTCCATGGCAAATATGTGAACATAACTGCCACTGAAGCAAAACATCTCAAAGATTTCAAGTGTGCTGACGCATGGGCGAAGAGATCGGTGAGTAGGATATAATATGTGCATGCTTCCTTTATTGTTGCGTATGCATTCACCGGCCCTTTGTATGAAAAATGCTTAACTACAAAGGTAGTGAGAGAGGCATTACATTCTTTTCGCATTTCGTTGGGATATTTTCAAGAATTCATGTTACAATGTTAACCGGATAATGTAAGAGAAGTATGTTCTTTTTAAATTAGCCCAGATGAGCGCTTCTATGCTCTTTTAATATTTGTTTGCACCAATCTTGAAGACCTCCGAGGCACTAATTGCTGCAAGGACAAACTTCCACTTGTCAGATGTAGTGTAGACGTGTATAACGTGGACTTAAAGCTCCACAAATGTTAAAAATAGATTGTGAGCTTTAGAGAAAAAATTAATGAATAATAGTAACATAAAATTATTAATAATAATGAAAACAATTCATCGAACAGTGACTATATGAGGAACAAATTTCTGCGCAACGTGTGAAAAAGCTTGCAGGGCCTAGATCTTCACCGTCTTATCCACAGGGTAAACAACATCGATCTGGAGTTCTGCAAGTGTGTAACAGGAAGGGAGCCTTGGAAGCTCATTTTTTTTGAAATGAAGGCAAAAGCTTTGCCTCATCTCATTAATAAAGAAGAAGAGAGTTTACCCGGTTAATAAACGGAAAACCGGGCGAAAACCGTCACAAACCGCTGAGCGGCACACATAATACCACACACCTCACATAGAGGGTCTCGTCAACATCACACACCGGTGTCATCGTCATCACTTCTCCCCAACAGGCCCCATCGCCCTCCCTAATCTCCGAGAAAGCGACTCCGACTTCTCCGAAGACAAAAGTCGACCCAACCCACACCGTAGAGCTGTGTGAAACACAAGAACCCCGCGCCAAGGACAACACAACTCCGACTCTGAAAGATGGCTCCGAAGGAGAACTATGCAAGGCTGGCACCGCGGAAGACCACCGAACAGACCACCTACTGCCTGTCATCGTCGCCACAGGGCCCTGCCGCCGCAGCTCCGACTTCACCGCAACAAAACAACCCGAGGTAGTCCCACGAACACGCCGGAGAAGAGCCGACTACCGCAACCATTGCCGCGTCTCCGACATCACACACGCCCATCATTGTTGCCACAAAAGCCTCGACGCCAACACCACCAACTTCCATCGGTCCCGCCTGATGATGCCTAGCTCCAAAGACGAAGCCCCCAAAAGGGAATACGATGCTAGAGCACCGTCATCGTCCGATCCCATGGATCTAGAGTTTCCCCCGAAGCTGCGAAGATTGGAGCTGAGAGTGCCTCGACGATGCCAACAAGAAGGGAACAACGCTTGAAAGCGTCGCCATCGCCGGCTCCGGACACGCCGGAGACAAGCTTTCGCCCGAGTCAGCTCATGTAGCAGCAGCTTGCCGGCCATCTGTGTACGCCAAGAAAACTCGTTGTTCTAGTTTCCACTGAAATGGAATATACTCTTGCTATTGTTATTATATGCATAAGCACAAATATGTTTGATTATTATTTTGCAGCACATGCATAATTAAGATTAAAATGTAAAAAGCTATCTTGCGAGACACCTCTGATGACCCAAAACTGTTAATTTCTCCACCAATCGTCAATGGCTACACCATTCTATCTCATTTCATTTTACATAGATAGACGACATTGCTAAGCTGCAACGAAAACCAACAGTGTGTTATATGTAGTGTTCACACCGTACACACTCACAGTTGCATCACCGGAAGGCCAAAAATCTGTGAATGTACATGGAAAATAAACGTTATAGTGGACGTGTTGTGTAAACCCAATCCTTGGCATCTCCCGCTTGC
>NC_041392.1:61574529-61593790 GCF_002162155.2 Triticum dicoccoides | reverse complement strand
CGCACATAAATTTGTTCAGTCAAGATAGTGCATCATATCTCCAAAGACTTCAAGGTCAATCTAAATGAAATTCAGAACTACATACGACAGAATTACCTGCACGGGAAGATCATGAAATAATCTACATAAAATTCAGATTGGTTGAGCTACCTCATGGTAGGACCAGAAAATCAATACTTACTATGCCAGGCTCTTCCCTGTCATATCTTCCATTATCTGAACCACCGAGTTTCAGAAGATCATAATTATATGCCAGATCGCTCAATCCTGATGAAGAAAAATTCAACAGTTAATTGCATTAAAGTTTTCGATACAATAGTATGTTGTACAAAAATGAGTTAAATGAAGCACTACATGTTAGTATTATATGATGTTGCCGCTGTTCATACCAGGTAGTTTGGATCACCGTCTGTAGAAAAAAAAGTCTTAATTGCCAGATTTGCTGCCACTACGAGGTACTTCTCGAAATACACAGTAAATGCCATCTGATGTTTGCTAAGTGTAAATTCAGTCTTCTAATACTATCACACAGTGAAGGCCACAATGTGGGATCGACATAGTAAAGGCCATAAGGTGATTGCTTACTGTAATTAAATAATAAGGACAGGTAGCGTTTAATACATATTGTTCCCTGTCAGTCTTCTGATCCTATCACACACGCACACACATGTAATATAATCATTCATGGAGTCGTAGCAAGAAGACAAGGGAGGGTGGGATCTGGGAGCGAAACCAAACATGTTTGGCCTCGAAGCCGAGACGGCGCACGATAGGCTGCTGCATTTCCTTGTCATTCCAACTTCTTCGGCATATATACCTCAGACATGATCCTGTAGGCGCCTGGGGAGCGGCGGCGGTTGGAACCCTTGCTGGGTCGGGTGAGGGGGAGAGGGATGTGTGGGGCCAACTTCAGTCAGGGAGCGAACATTCAGGATGAAAAAAACCGAGTGTGAGAGAATCCTATGTGGTGCTCTCCTCACGTGACAAGGAAGA
Source organism: Triticum dicoccoides (assembly GCF_002162155.2). Taxonomy (NCBI): domain Eukaryota; kingdom Viridiplantae; phylum Streptophyta; class Magnoliopsida; order Poales; family Poaceae; genus Triticum; species Triticum dicoccoides. The sequence goes on along the minus strand of NC_041392.1, from coordinate 61,592,797 downwards.
AATGGTCGAGTCAGAATCGGGGAGATTGCTTATTTTTGTGGGATGGATGAAGTAGCGAATAGAGAATTGTAAGAGTCGGTAGGAGGCGCGTAGGTTGGGATTACATGAGAGGGGAGGTCGAACGAGGAGGGCTGGAGGGGGTTGAGGGGAGATGGGTTTTATTTGGAAAAATTCGGTGGGTTGAAAATTAATGGCGAAGGTGCAACATACGCGGGAGCGGAGGTCAAACGCAACAAACGAAACAAGAAACAAAAACATATGCGGTGAAAACAGAGATATGTTGGTGGGATTGAAGAAAAAATGTCTACGGAAAGGTGTGATTATGATTCAATACTATAGATGCTGATAGATAATAAATAGCGTAGTCCGTGGGATTAGCTATTCATTATTCAGAAATATCTAATTTTCTTTTAAAAGGTTATCGAGAAAAATCTTCGATCTGTCTTTAGGAATGTGATATCACTTATATGTTGCGATGTCCAAATTTTTAATTACCTAGTATTTACATGATTGATTTGAATCACCGCCTGCCAAATCAAGAAGGAAAAAAATGAAAAGGAAGGTTAGGTGAATAGATTCGGGTTTCTAGTGGGAGGGAGAAAACACCAACATGGAGCGTGGTGATATGTTGAGGTGAAATAAACCATGCATACCGACCTACCAACTCCCCTTTTAGGAGTGCAGATTTGGAAGGTTATCGAGAAAAAATCTTTAGTCTATCTTTTAGGAAGGTGACCTTACATATATAATGTTTCTAAATTCTTATTAATTATCTAATATTTACGTGATTGAATTGAATCGGCACCTGCCAAAGCAAGCATGGATAAAATGAATTCGAAGGTCGGGTGGATCGATCCGTTTTTTTAGTGGCAGTGAGAAAAAAATCAGCATGGAGGGGGTGGTGTTCACCAACTCCCCTTTTAGGAGTAGAGATTTAATAATAGAGATAATGATAGATAATAAATGTGATAGGATGTGGATACTGTCCTACCAACTCGCCTTGTAAAAGTAGAGATATTGAGAGCGCTTTGCGTTAAGGACTATGAACTCAAGATTCACGTGGTCTGATTTAACCCTTCGGCCTGATGGACCGTACCTGGCTGTTGGCACCTGTGGATTAACTGGATGGCCCAGATAAACATTAGGGTCCACTGGGAACATAACCTTTCGACCCGAAATTCTATTCGGTGATTTAAGTGCCGAATATAGGTATTTTGGTACAGGGTGCACACCCTTCCTGTACGCTAGGTTTCTATAGCGGGCCGGCCCGTGTGCTCCTTCTTTGTTTCTATAAAAAGAAAAGAAGTGCGTGCTAGCCAGGATTCAAACCCGCGACGCGGGTCTTAGGACTTCAACCCCATAACCACCCGACCAACAGACCTCAAGTTTTACATAGTGGTTACTTTGGCCTTTTCTTCTTCGTTCTTTGTTTTTTTCTCTGTCCCTTTTACATTTTTTTCAAAGTCAAGCACATTTTTTTGTGACAGAAATCCGTGAAACTTTTTCTTGATAGTAGGTTCACTTTTTCGAATTCGATGGACTTTTTTCAAAACTAATGAACCTTTTCAAATTCAATGAACTTTTTCGAATTTGATGAACTTTTACAAGCTCGATGATCTTTTTTCAAAACCGATGAACTTTTTTGCAAACTAGATGAACATTTTTCAAAACCGATGAACTTGTTTTCAAATTCGATGAACTTTTTTTCTAATTTTCTGAACTTTTATAGAAATTCATCTACATTTTTTAATTCATGATTTTTTTAATTTTTTCCTTTTTTATTTTTTAAATAACAAGGCTTTTTTGACAAGTGCTGGCAATGAAAAAAAAGGCTACCAAGGAGTGGTCGAGCGAGCATCATTCAAGAGAATGGGCCATGGCCCACTAGGGAGCGCGAGTGATCACCAGGAAAGTGATCGGGCACTGAAGGCGCCAACGAAGGGGTCTCCCTTTCGACCATAGGGTCGAACCACTCATTACTAGTCATGTCATCGTAGCCGTCGCCAGCCAAGCATCTGCAATTTTTGCCGCGTCAACCCACACACTTGAGCTTGCGTCGCCGCACCGGCGACGTGTCCGTCTCGGCATCATCCATGGCATCATGTCGCACTGCCCTCCAGGCAACTCATACCACTGCTCCGGGAGCACGTCTCCGTTGTCCGTGGCACCACAACCACAACCACGCAGGCCATTTTTGACTGCTAGAGTGAGCCCTCAGCAAGACGGTGCTTGCCCTGCAGCTCATGATGCAAGACGGCTACACATCTGTCTTGTCATTGTCTGCGACACCATAGCTACTGCCACGCCGCTACATGCGGCTACTTGAGGCATGAGAGCATCTACAACTGGAGTCCTCGGATATCCGCCCCAAACGACCAGGCAGCTTGCCTAGTACTTCCCAAACATAATTGTGACCCAACTAGACTTGTCAAACCTAGCCCAAATACCAGGACTGACCGGCACTTCCCGTATCCGACACATATTTGGGGAAGATATGAAGATGTCCAGACATGCACGTCGCTTAGGACAGACCGCAAGGGTCCATGCGGACAAAAGCGTAAACCAGTGGTCTGACGTGTGCCTCCTTAGTTCATCGATGAGGACGCATTGGCATCGTGTGGTGCCGCTCTAGCATGCCATGTGAGGATACACGTCCGGCTATGTAAGCCAGACGGCAAAAGCCCAACCATAGACCGCCTCCATTTCTTTCCCCTCCTCCCCTCCACAACCGTGACATTCAATCCATCCATCAGCCTCTAACCAGTAGTTACAATATGCTCACTCCCGAGCGGTGGCTGTAGCTGCTAGAGGAGATCCAGGGCAGGCGCGAAGATCGGATCGCAGCTAGCTCGCGTCTGGATTCAGTGAAGCCCGAGGAGGAGGAGGATGTGGAGGTGGAGGCAAAGAAGGAGGACGCGGTCATAGAGGAGGAGGTGGAGGAGGAGTCAGAGGAGGCGCATCAGGCAGATTTGGCGTCTACCGGCTTCGCCATGGTCGATGCACATAGTTCGAGGTGGCCCAGGCAGAGGAGGCAACGGAGGAGCATGCCATTCTTCCCTCCCAAGGAGGAACCGAAGGTTCGCCCGGCTGCCAATGACCATAACGACGGCGACCCCGACATCAATTTCATCCACATATCTGATGAGAAGGATGAGTAGTGTAGATGGTAGCTGGTAGTATATAGATCTTGCTTTTTTGCATGGTTTTTGTATGAAAATGCTAATTGAAAAATGCCTACTATGGTTGTTGGAGTTGTCATGTGGGGTCTGACCGGTCACTATCCACGGACGTGGCCGGGCGTGTTCGGGGGCGTTTGGCAACTCAAATTAGGTATCCATCATTGTAGATGCTCTAACGAAGCGGGAAGTGGTGGTCGTGCTGCTGTCATGGATCGAGGATGCCCATCCAGCTCTGTCCCACACCATTGCTGACCCTTGCGGGAACACGAAGTGCACGTCCAGTGTCGGGCATCTCATCGGCATGTGCCCTTCTACACTCAGTATACAGAAGAATGGTCAAACTTAGGTTTATCTGTTGCCATGTTAGACGAGGTGTAGACCGAACTCCTGCCCCTAGGATTCTAGAACACGTTCATAGGTCCAGTAACAAGTCCAGACCGGACCGTTCACTTTTGAATCTTGACCATGCGCAAATTATATGTTTGTCAGAAAAGATTGGTGGGGTTAGGGCATCTCCAACGTTGACCCAGAAATATATTCCATCATCCATCCGCGCATAGGGGCAACAGTCCATATATGCGGGAGCCGGCTATCTAATGTTGCCCGCATACATTTCAGTCACTGTTTGACCTAACTGGCTGAAATTCATGTAAATACGATGGACTTTCATATAAAACGGTCAAAATTCACTATATTTGGATCAATTTTCATATAAACCAGACAAAACTCATTACATTTTTCATATAAACTGGACAAACGCGACACTAAACCTAATCTAAATGATCATCGGCCCACGTTTCCCATGTCCTACCATGAGCCCTAAGAAGTGTTGGTCCGGCGAATGCCTTCACCTTCTCCAGTTCAGCCTCGATGCTCTCCAGCTCTTCCTCCGGAGCCTCGGGAACTACTGTTGTCCGCCCCCACATCGCCGCCAGGTAGCTCATCAGCCGTCGATGTTCGGCGCATCAAGCATGGCTTCAACGGGAGGGGAAGAGTTGTGGCCTTCTTAGGACCCGAGCGGTAGTGACCTACCATGCACTACTCTTCCTTGCTATCGGCGGCGTCCGTGGACGTATTGGCTTTGTGGTTGCGGTAGCGGGCTAGGCGCGACTAGGGCAGAGCGGGTGATGTCCTCCTTGTTGTCGCTCTTGCCACACACCTCATTCACCACCTCGTCGATCTCCTTTTAGGTGGCCGCCAATTCCTCCTAATGGAGGCATTACCACCAGCAGTCACGGCGGATGTCACAGTGCCTGCTGCGCCACCGCGTCCATGTCCGGCACAGTAGTCGCGCCGACGGCGAGTAGCTCCTCCGTGCACCGGTGCTCCTCGAGGAGGCCGAGGTTGTAGGACTGATCGGCCTGCACCTATCGGAACCTGGCCTCCTCCTCCTCCCACAACATGTTCGTGTAGTGCGCACAGGCCTCGCCAATGGTGAAACTCACATGCACCGGCGAGGAGGGTGGCGCCACCTCGTCCTCCATTGGGGCGTCGTCTGCCTCCATCTGCTAGCCGACCGGCCAACCGGTAGCAATGGAGGTCCTCTCCTTCTTCTGGTCGAGGATATGGTGTCTCGAAGGGCTTTGGAGCATGAGGAGGCCATAGAGGGCGTGGTGCAGAGAGGAGAAAGTGGAGTAGCTAGGACGATGACTGTGGGTATGGTCTGGGCTGGTGTTTATATAGCGGGCGGATGGTGATGGGCCATGACAGTGAGGTCAATGTTGGGCGGCAGACGGACAGACGGGTGGTGCTGGAGTAGGTTCCTAGACAACCGCATATCGTTAATGTAGGGGCGACGAACTGACGGGCTACCATTTGAATGCGGAGGAGTCGCCTGCACCGGGAAGCGGCATGGGTTGTGCTCTCTCGCCCGCACACCACTTCAATGCCAGCAGAAGTGAGAGGTCGCATCTGCTCTGGCCGGGCATTAATGCGGCACTGACACTCTGGAGCAGCACAGACTGTATTAGGTGGGAAGCGCGCTCGGGTGATGAAGGTTTTTTTTGTGTGGGCCGGGACAGTCAGACGCAGGCGTGGCAGCGATTCGGACTGCCCGGTGGACTGATATATGTCTTTGTTGGATAGCGCAACATGTCCAGACCGCACGGTCTGGATGTATTCGGGCGGTATGAGGGTCCGCGTTGGAGATATCCTTAGTTGTTTTAATCCAAACGTTTTTTTTTGCTTTAAATTCGTGATGATTATTCCTCGTAAAGAATAGGATCACAGCTCTTATATATTTATACATTAATAATAAAGTAATAATATAAAATTTGGTTTTTGTGGCATAACTATGATTGCTCAGGGTCGCCGCCTAGGCATCCAAGAGAGACACGCCACCACTGCTAGAGTAGCGCATTACCATAATGCTCGCACCTTGGCACATACCATGTAGGAGAGGAGTCACTGTGCCATAGCACTATCTCGGTTGGGGCTGGACAACAATGATGCCGACCCACATGCAAAGGGAGTACCCAACCCCTGTCGTCGAATCTCACTTGTCACCAACTGCCTTAACATGACCCCACCTAGCCGAGCACCACACATATGGGAGCAAACCCTCCCAAGCCACCTGCACCCACCAAGCCATCAGTTTAGGGCTGGGACCCAATCTAGATGCCAACGCCGGTAAGAACACGGTCCAGACCAGCGAACAGGAAGGGAGGCGAAGGAGCGGGTGTCGCTTTGCATGCATTCGCTGCCTAAGTCGGGCCACCGTCCTTGCCCCCTGTTGCACGCCGTCCGCGCCACCAACATAGCAATGCCGGCAGAGTCGCCCCACTTGAGCGTCGCGCTACTACCTCCCTGTGAATCATTTGCTTCCCCGGCCACTGCTCGGCCCCGCCATAGAGGGCCAAGCCGAGCTATCCATGAGTCCAGAAAAGAGGGTATGAAAAGCCACTGCCCCACCCCCTGCCGCGTGGGCTTCGCCCGGCCGCGCCCACTGGCTACGGCAAGGAAGGAAGGTGGGATTCCCATAGGGTGGCGGTGCTAGGATTCTTCCATACCGCTCACAGGGACATGGCTGGACTGCCAGTTTCTTTTTCTTTTGGGAAAGTGGATGTGCGCGATCTAAAAAAATGAACTAGAGTTGGGAAAGGAGCATTGGAGTTGGCACTCATCCGGACGAAGACCAGGGCAAAATATGGTGGACGCTAGGCACCATCCGCCTGCAGCGATTCAAAGATCAGCCACTGGTTGTGCCGTCCGATGCGTCTTATCAGGGCCACTAATCTCCTTAGGACGCACCGCTCGTCCACAGTGTGCGTCATTGCAGTAGCGACACCCATGCACTGCTCGGAGTAGCATCAGCATTAACTTCCTAGCATGCCTCACAGCTGCGACCGTCGACACCATTGAAGCACGCCCCGTCCCCACGGCATGCCTTGCAACATCGCCATGGCCGTCGACATTGTCGAAGCATCGGCGTGGCCGTCGGCGCCATTGAAGTATGCCTCACCGCCACTCACATTGAAGCATGCCTTGCAGCATCGCCATGGTCGTCGATGTCGTCGTAGAAAGCCTCATCGCCGTGTCCATCGAACCATCCTGGTGGTCGTCGAAGCATCACCACGGCTGTCGACACCATTGAAGTACGCCTCATCGCCACGGCCATTGAAGCATGCCTTGCAGCATCGCCTCGGCCCTTGATGTCGTCGTAACATGCCTCGTCGCCATGTCCATCGAACCACCGTTGTGGTCGTCGAAGCATCGCTAGGACCATTGTGACACGCCTCGCAACATCACCACGGCCGTCGACACCATCGAAGTACGCCTCATCGCCGTAGCCATTGAAACACGCGTCGCAGCATCGCCAGCGCCGTCGACACCATCGAAGTACGCCTCGTCGCTGCGGCCATTCAAGCATGCCTTGCAGCACCACCACGACCATCGATGCCGTCATCGCATGCCTAATCGTCTTGTCCATAGAACCATCGCCGTGGTCATTGAAGCATTGTCACTATCGTCGACACCATCAAAGTATGCCTCGTCGCCGCGGCCAATGAAGCATGCCTTGCAGCATCGCCACGGCTGCCGATGTCGTCATAGCATCCCTCGTCATCGTGTCCATTGAACCATCGCCGTGGCCATCAAAGCATCGTCGCGGCCGCCCGCCCGTCGCGACCACCCCGTTGCAGGCTTGCAGCATCGACCGTGGCTGTTGCACCGGTGAGCTGTGTGGTTGCAGCATCGGCAGTGGATACGGCATCGGCATGCTCTGCGGTTGTAACACCGGCCGTGACTACGATGCTGGCAAAATTTGCGGTTGCAGCACGACGGCCGTTATCACCACCCATTTTGCAGCACCGCCGGCGGCGTGCAACGAGACATCGGCCAACGCTGGATTGGCAGTAACCATGGCTGCTAAGAGACCACCAATTACAGCACCGACCCCGGAAAGATTATGCATTTGCGAGACTGGTGAGCGCTGCCGCGAGTGGAGAACCCGGGGCCTTGTAGCGCCTGTGCCAGGCACCCGGCATCGCGCCCCAATCCCGCCGGCCTTGCAACTTCTCCTTCAAAGGGCCCTGCAGCGGCGCCTCCACACCACGGCAGTCTCAAGCCAACACTTAATTCAGTGGTGAAGTAGACGAGCAGGGAGAGAGAAGGAGCATTCCATCGATTGAGGAAAAAGAGAGAGACAAGAGATGGTACTGTGGAGTTGTGGTCAACGCACAGTGTAGGAGAAAAAAGTGTGGCAAGCCCTTCATCGACTGGAATAAGGTTTTCGAGGGGGTTGTGGTGCGGGGGCCCGATCGAAACACGTGGCAATCCTGGGACGCGGCTGGCGCAAGCATGTTTACATACGGTAAGGTACTATTTGGTCAGAATCCAAACATATCCCTTAACCTTTTTAGCAACAATTAAGTGCATACAAAATAATCATCAAAGTTTCATCTTAGAAACTGCATGACTAAAACATAATGCATTTCAAAACCGTGGGAGAACATCGTGCCGTGTACTTTTTACACTACGAAGGAAATAAATGCCTTTAAAAAATGAAATTAATGAAGGAAATAAAGGAGTACCACGTATTCTGGACTGCTGATCCAGGAACCACACGCCAGTAGCCCTAGGATTTGCATGCCAGCTAACTTGTAGTTATTTCACTGGTGCTGGCACCTTGCCGGCATGGCCAAAACGTGATAGGAAACGAAAGAAAACAAATACATCCCACCCATAGACTCGAAAGGAAAGTAGTAACCCGTCCGTGTCCTCCGTTCCCCAGTCTCCCATCCACTTGACGCCGGCTCTTTATAAATCAACAAAGTATCAGGGTTCCCCCATAGATCCAATTGCACCTTCCTCCTTCAAGAGCTCCGCCTATCTCTGCCAGCCCGCCGCCGGCGAACCTAGCACGAATCTCATCCCATGGACGCATCTCTCGACGGCTCCTCCTCCAACCCCACTCCCTCCAGGCGTCGTCTCATCGTTCCCGTTCATGGGCGGCCTTCACCAACCCCGCTGCCGGCACACCCTGGTGAATGGCGGTCCCGCCCGGCCGTCTCATGGACCGTGGAGAACATCTATGAGGACTTCTCTGGCCGCCGCAGCGCGCTTGTCCAAGCCCTCACCACAGGTACGCCACGGGATGCTCCTTAGTGACACGTTTTTCTGGATATATGTGACGCCTACGTGCTGATGGATCTAACACCGATCTCTTCTCCTCCTTGTTGCCATACACGCAGATCAGGATACATATATGATTTATTGAGCGAGGAAGGTATGTAATATAGAGATCCAACTGTCCCAGAAATGTTATATCCATTGCTTGCTACAAAATTGTAAATCTGGCTGACAAGAAATTCCAGATCCATTTTTTATTAAGAAAAACAAGTCATCAGTTCCGTGCTGTTGCACGGGATAGTGGAGTTTTGTATTGAAACATGGGGACACTTTGTCTGATAGTTTGGTCAGTTACTTTTAAACATATAAGAGTGTTTTTTTGTATTAGACATAGGAAAAAATCTTTAGATCCCGTATTAGGCAGAGGCTGATAGTTTCATCTGACATGAAAGTTCAAATCCATTTTTTATTAAGAAAAACTAGTCATCAATAGGGTTGCAAGAAAAGCTCGAGGCTCGTGAGCCGCTCAAGATTGACTCGTTTTTTGACTCGACTCAAGATCGACTCGAAAAGAAACGAGCTAGGTTTAAACACTTTATGTAGGTCGATCGAGAAACGAGCCGATCTTGAGCCAATGTTGGCTCGTTCGATTTTAGCTCAACAGGATATCATTATGTTAAATAATCATGTCTTATATTAAATGGAAATACGATAATTATGGCACGTGGTCGACTACGTGTTAAATAACTTATGTTTTTGGCAAAGTTCCCAGCATATTTACCTTAATTTTTTTTGTTTTTTATCCATAGATTCATATTTTTTACCAACTCATTTAACTCGAAACTAGCTCGAGATCGACTCGAGATCATTACAAGCTGAGCATGAGTCATCTTCTACAGCTTGATCATGAGCTTCACTTAGTTTGAGCTCACTCAAATTTTCATATGAATTAAGCTGAGCCAACTCCAACTCGCTCGAGCTCGACTCGTTTGCAGCCCTAGTCATCAATCCCATGTTTGCACGGCCTAGTGAAGTTCTGCACTGAAACATGGGGAAACTTAGGATGATAGTTTTGTCAGTTACTTTTAAACATATGACCTTGTTTATTTTTGTTAGACATAGGACAAAGAACTTCAGATCTGGTGTTTATTTTAGTATTAGGGATAGGCTGATAGTTTCATCTGACATGAAATCTCGGATCCATTTTGTATTAAAAAAAACAAGTCATCAATCCCGTCATTGCACGGGCTAGTGAAGTTCTTTATTTAATTAAACTTGGACTGATAGTTTGATCAGTTCCTTTGAAACATATAATGGTCTTTATTTCTTATTAGACATAGGAAAAAGTATTGAGTTAGACAACTACGGGAATTTGTGGCTGTATTTTTTAGTTCCTGCTGTCCCTAAAATTTTAGATCCATTTTTAATTACAAAATTGTAAATCCGGCTGACATGAACTCTCAGATCCGTTTTTTCATGAAGAAAAGCTAGTCATCAATCCACTGCTGTTGCACGGCCTAGTGAAGTTCTGTATTGAAACACAGGGGAATTTAGGCTGGTAGTCTGATCACTTACTTTCAAACATATTTCTCCGGAAGAAAAAGGTTATTTTCAGACATACAACCATGTTTATTTTTGCATTAGACAAAGGATAAAGAGTATAGAGTTATAAACAACTCTCTGCATTAGTGGTTGTATTTTTTGCATGCGTAGACTTTTCCAATTGACTAGTGTGTGAAATCAATGCGCGTGATATATATTCTTGGTGTGCTATGCCCCCAATAACTCCAAATTGATAAAAGATGTAACATGGTAGCAATTTTATGAAGGCTGCATGTGTACTGGTGGGCAATAGTATTGCAAACGCGAAACTCTTTGGTGGATGTATACTTTTTTTTCTCCTTTTCTCCTAAAGAAATACGATGGGGTTTGGTCTTAAGTTTATGATAGACATTCAACACTTGTCGCCCACAAAATCTTCAACTGTTTCTAGTCCATATCTTTTCTAGGGACTCGATTATGCATTACTATTTACATAGAATATTCATGCAAAAGTGTTCTACAAGAGTACATGAGGACATTTATTTTCTCCTGGTCATGAAGAGTATCCATGGTTCTATTTTGAAATATTTTTAATTTTAAGTCACATATTATATACATGTATATTCACTAAAATACATCAGAGATATAGTTTTCTATTTTTAGTAATGATCAAATTTTTTAAAAGAAATTTGTCGGGAAATACAGATTCTAGCTATTTTCCGCGGACAATGCACAGTGTATATAAACATATATACTTGTGTGCGCACAAGCGATCTTTCTCACGATGACATAGAGAAGGCTGGCCTAATTTTAAATTAGCCAAAAGTAGGGTGATTTGTATAAATTTGGCAATCATGGAGAATTGCATATTTATCACGCATCGTAATAGGCCTAAAGTACCTGCAAATTCTAAGCCTGCAGCCAGTGATATGAACCTCGCCATCACCAAGCCATATGCATGGCATGGGTGCTTCATGCAAAAAATATTTAATTAATTAAAGTGTTGAAAGTACTGCCCAAATGTAAAACAAACATGCAAACTAACAATCTAATCTCCGGCTTTTTTTACAATAGAGTTGTTTGACATGTACCTACATCAAACCTGTTTGAATAATATAATGACTTTTTGTCAAATGGATTGTTTGGAGAGGTAGTTTTTCTTAAATTAAAGTAAATCTCATATGGTGCTCCCAATTACAATTAGTAAATATAAGATGGCGAGGTGTGCAGATCACTGGCAGAAGTAGTGGTGTGATTCATTTTCTCGCTTCAGGTAAAGAGCCAATGTGCTTGTACAGGTACCCGGACGGTAGTTGGGAGTTGACGCTGCCGGAGGAGATGGTGCCGCCAGGCCTGCCGGTGCTGACACGAGGCATCAACCGCCGGCGAGGTTATATGAACCGTACTGACTACCTGACACTCGTCACCCACCACTCCGACTCGTGGCTCATGGGCGTCACCGTTTTCTTGTCCACTTGTCACGCCGCCAACCAAAGGTATGTTACTACTATATTGTTGCTGCTGCTGAGGAAATACCGAATGGTTTCTTGGGACATCTGTCCCCGGAATCTCGCCATTCATTCAGACGTGATCTTCAACCCGCCTATTATTATACTTTGACTTTCTTTTGTATTATCTCTTTCTCTGTTTTGTACTCCCTCCATTCCAAAATATAGTGCGCCCGCGCTTTCCGAGGTCCTACTTTCACCATAAATTTAACCAACGAGACCAACTGCGGCGGGAGAAAAAATTATATAATTGAAAACTTCTTTCGAATATGAATTCACTGATATAATTTTTGCTCCCGCCACAATCGGTCTTGGTAGTTAAATTTACTGTCAAAGTTGAAGCACGTGGATAGAGGAAGCACTACATTGTGGAATGAAGGGAGTATTAGATGCCTTCGGACAGCAGGGGCCCACCCTCGCATTTAACCAACGGTAGCTGCTACTCACGGGTCGGCCAACTCACCCTGACACGCATTAACCAACTTAGCTTTTCAGTTTGCCTGCTATTTCTTGTCTCAACAGTGTCGACAAATTTTGAGTAGCGTAACGAAGTCCTTCAATACAACTCTGTACTCTCAATGCGACCAGATATATTAATCAGTCTACTGTTCATTTCATATTATTCGCTAACACCTTTTCACCATTTGCCTACTGCACACACATTTTTTTTATAAAATCTGATTTGAAAAATGTTAGGGAAAAGATATTTAGTAATAAAATTGATGCCGCATGTTAAGGAAAAGTTCAAACATACCAGGAAATACTTTGACCCCATATTAAAAAAATACTTTAGAGATAATTTACCCGTTGTTACAGAATTTTTCCTATGTTCTGGAAAATATCATGACAGTTTGAAAAAAAAATGTCCATTACATGTTAATGAAAAAAAATGCTCATTACATGTAATGGCAAAATGTTCATCTAGAAATAAATTCTCGTTGACTGCTCCATTACATGTACATGATCAAGAATATATTCGTAATTGTGAAATTGGTTTGTGTTGTGAGAAAAGAATAGATTCTGATATAAATACTAAGAAAATATTCAATTAATACATAAATGAGTTTATCGCCAAACAAAGTTATTTTTTGAAAAGTTATCGTAGATATATTTTCGAAAAAAGTTTTGTTTTCCAAATTTGACTTCTGTTTCAGAACATGTAGACTTATATTTCATCTAGAAGACCATATTACCGACATATTTATTCCTGTTCCAACTAATCGGCCGCATCCAATTTAATTTGAACCAACTTCCAATTCGATGGACCTCGTGAAAAAAAAAACTTCGAATTCAATAGATAACAACTTAGTAAATACATTCCCTGACACATGCACCGTTCTGTTACATGAAAAACTGAACTGAAAAAAAACATATTTATATATAATTAGCTTAATTTTAACCCCCCCCCCCTATGGATTAATATAGCTGTTTCTCTAATTATCTTATTTTGAACTCCCTTATGGATTAATATATCTGTCATTGTGAGCACATTGTAATTTTGCCATGTCTGTCTATCCATTGCATCACCCTTTTTTACTAGTTTCACTTGCTGGACACAGCTGCTACAGTGCTCTGCCACTTTTCCAATGTCGAGGATAAAGTTGCCGTGTCTCAGTAGCAGAACATTTAACTGCAGTGGCTGCAAAACGCGTCTTGGTACTGTGCGGGATGCTGTCCTCTCATGTGCCAAGCGACGTACAACACTGTTCTTCTCAAGTATATCCACTTCCACACCTGAACTGCCTTCCGTATATCATAAATCGCTACTTTAGCAACGCATCGCGATGCACTTATTGATGATCTAGATACCGGGGACATATAGTGCCAGGGACCAAACGTCCGCCTCCCTGCTGCTGCTACTACTATCACCACCACCACCACTACTACTACTTCATTTCACAAACAGTTTTTTTGTGCACTTAACATTTAGGACATTTATATGTGCAATCTACCTCCGAGAAACGTAACTAATAATTTCACAACACATCAAGCATGTGCATGTAGAAGATACATTGAATGCAGCAAAAAGTGCAAAAACCTGTAACTTCTATCTAACAAAACAGTATGTAATTCCTATGCGTATAGAAGATTCTATTTTTTGACATAATAACTTGTTTTTTCCATTGAACAAACACGAGAGAGAATACAGCTTCAACAGAACAGTAGTCCTGCAGAACCAATTATTAGAGCCTCAGCATTAAATAATGGGCTATTCTTATTAGGGGCGATCTTCGTCTTCTATTTAAATCATTATGTTCTTGTGCTTATATAGTTCCTCCATGCATCAAGAATGTCATGTGTTACATATTGCTTGCAAAGCCAATTGCTGATTTGGTGATGTTGGTTTACTTTCTCTTTCAGGATACGTTTATTTGATATGGTAAACGAGATGCGAACAGTCCATGACGAATTCTATCTCTCTTATGGTCTTCCTTGGCTATCAACATTTGTGCGTTACAATGCAAACAGGGAGTCGAGCGCACCAACTCAAGAGAATGTGTCCAATCCAGACGTAGACTCTATCACACCTGCTGAAGAGAACGTGCCACCTTCTCAGGACTCGATGCAAGTTTTTTCTTCTCCAAACAAGGACTCTAGGAAGCCTGCTGAAGACAAACAAAAGGATAATGAAGTTACCGACTTTTGCGGATCTTGTAACGCTCCGTATCATGCCAATGCCTTTTGGATTGGTTGTGACGAATGTGACCAGTGGTTCCATGGCAAATGTGTGAACGTAACTGCCTCTGAAGCAGAACATATCAAAGAATACAAGTGTCCTGACTGCATCCGCGAGGTGATCGGAGAGTAGGATATAATATGCGCACCATTCCTTTATTTTAGGGTATGCAGTCACCCTTTGTATGAAAAATGATTAACTAGAAAGGTAGTGAGATAGGCATTACATTTTTTCCCATTCCGTTGGGATATATTTAAGAATTCAGTTTACAATGTCTTGACAGGCTTTCGCCTTGCTATATTAATATAGCAACCACCTGACAGAACTGTGATATCATTGATGGGCAAACAGGACAATCAAGCCTAGAAAGAGAAACAAATGCCAAAGCGATGATTTCCAACAACCGCCGCCACGCTCCTATGCCTCTAAATTCCACCACGCTCCTATGCCTTTGAATTCCCGCGTACCAAACAACACCTTCAAGAAGTACTACGCCGACAATGATGCTGCTGCATGCCCAGACAGATCCTTGGATTCCTGCCAGTACACGGAGAGGAGTGCCGGCGGGGTACACCTGACGCCCTTCAAGAAGGGAGGCGGCGCCCACAAGCGTCACCGTGTTCGTGCCGGCTGAACCGACAAAGATTTTTCCCGACCCCCGCACTGCTGGTAACTGCAGACCACACATGGTAGTGTAGAACTTTCGCAGAAGTATGCCAACGAGTAATCGTCCCAACAAAGAGCTGAGAAGAGTATTTATGGACGCGTTTCTGTCACACACACAAGGCCTCATACCTCTTGTGTGAAGTACTTCTTGGGCTTCTTCAAATACTACTACAGTCCTCATAACTGTGTTTATTTCTTATTAGGCATAGGAAAAAAATGTATTGAGTTAAACAACTAAGGGCATTTGTGGCCGTAGTTTTTAGATCCTGCCGTCCCAGACTTCTTGAATCCATTTTCAATAAAAAAAATTGTCATCAAAATCCAGTGCTGTTGCACGGGGTAGCGTAGTTCCGTATTGATACAAAGAGGAATTTAGGCCAATAGTTTGATCAATTACTTTCAAACATATTTCTTTGGGAATAAGGTTATTTTCAGATATACGACCGTGTTTACTTTTGTATTAGACAAAGGAAAAAGAGTATCGAGTTACAAACAACACCGTCCATTAGTGGCTGTATTTTTTGCATGCATAGACTTTTCCAATTGACAAGTGTGTGAAATCAATGCGCGTGATATATATTTTTGGTGTGCCATGCCCAATAATTCCAGATTGATAGAAGATGTAACATTATAGCAATTTTATGAAGTCTACATGTGTACTGGTGGGCTATTGTATTGCGAATGCGAAATTCTTTGGTGGATGTGCTCCCTCCATTTCAAAATATAGTGCGCCCGCGTTTCCCGAGGTCCAACTTTGACCATTAATTTAATCAACAAAATCAACTGCGACAGGAGAAAAAAAATATAATTGAAAACTTCTTTTGAATACGAATTCACTGGTATAACTTTTGCTCCCGCCGCAGTCGGTTTTGTTGGCTAAATTTATGGTCAAATTTGAAGTACGGCAATAGAGGAAGCACTATATTTTGGAATGGAGGGAGTATAATTTTGTGTCCTTTTATATCCTAAAGAAATATGATGGGGTTTGGTCTTAAGTTTATTACAGACATTGGACACTTGTTGCCCACAAAACCTTCAACTTTTTTGGACCATATATTTTCTAGGATTCGATCATGCATTAATTTTATGAGAGTACATGACGGCAATCATTTTCTCCTGGCAATGAAGAGTATCCATGCACTGTATTCTATTTTGAAATATTTGTAATTTTTAAGCCGCATATATTACATACATATTTTTTCACTAAACTACATCAGATAAATGACATAGTTTTCTATTTATTTTAGTAATGATCAAATTAAAAAACAAAATTGTTTGGAATATGGATTCTAGCTATTTTGCACTGGCAATGCACAGTGTATATAAACATATATACTTGTGTGCGCACATGCGATCTTTTTCACGGAAGATATAGAGAGGGCCGGCTTAATTTTTTAAATTCACCAAAAGTAGAGAGATGTGTATAATTTTGGCAAAAATAGAGATCTGTATATTTATCATGCCTCGGAATAGGATTGAAGTAGCGGGAAATTCCAAGCCTGCAGCCAATGGTATGAACCACGCCAACACCAGCCATATGCATGGCATGGGTGCTTCATGCAAAAAACAGTTAACTAAAGTGACAAAATTGTACCGCCCAAATCTAAAACAAACACGCAAACTAATAATCCAATCTCCGGCATTTTTTTTTTACAATAGACATGCTTGACTCTATCATACCTGCTGAAGAGAACGTGCCACCATCTCAAGAGTCGATGCAAAATTTATCTGCTCCAAACAAGGACTCTAGGAAGCCTGCTGAAGACAAAGAAAATGATCATGAAGTTACATACTTTTGTGAAACCTGTAGTGCTCAGTACCATGCCAACGCCTTTTGGATATGCTGTGACATATGTGACCAGTGGTTCCATGGCAAATATGTGAACATAGCTGCCACTGAAGCAAAACATCTCAAAGAATTCAAGTGTGCTGACTGCATCGGCGAAGAGATCGGAGAGTAGGATATAATATGTGCATGCTTCCTTTATTGTTGCGTATGCAGTCACCGGCCCTTTGTATGAAAAATGCTTAACTACAAAGGTAGTGGAGAGAGGCATTACATTCTTTTCGCATTTCGTTGGGATATATTCAAGAATTCATGTTACAATGTTAACCGCATAATGTAAGAGAAGTATGTTTTTTTTTAAATAAGCCCAGGAGAGCGCTTCTATGCTCTTTTAATATTTGTTTGCACCAATCTTGAAGAGCTCCGAGGCACTAATTGCTGCAAGAACAAACTTCCACTTGTCAGATGCAGTGTAGACGTGTATAACGTGGACATAAAGCTCCTCAGATGTTAAAAATAGATTATGTGAGCTTTAGAGAAAAAAATGAATGAATAATAGTAACATAAAATTATTAATAATGATAAAAACAATTCATCGAACAGTGACTATATGAGGAACAAATTTCTCGGCAATGTGTGAAAAAGCTTGGAGGGCCTAGATCTTCACCGTCTCATCCACAGGGTAAACAGCATCGATCTGGAGTTCTGCAAGTGTGTAACAGGAAGGGAGCCTTGGAAGCTCATGTAGCGGCAGCTTGCCGGCCATCTGTGTACGCCAAGATAGCTAGCTCTGGGAAGCATTGGTCTCGGCGGCAAGAATTAGTTCACATATTCCCTGTTCGATGCTAGCCGTAAGATCAACTCCTCCAATACAAACTAGTAGTACGCCTTGCATTACTATGGACTACAGTGCATACAAATGAATCATACAAATGTTTAAAGTCGTCCCCAATATCGAAGATTATTTCTCTCTCATAAGTCATAAGTCCGAACACATTCAGACATAAATGGGCGCCCAGCTCCCCAAAATCCAACCGTCTGAACAGTCCGGGCTCCCCAAATCCCGTCCATATGTGGAGGAGAAGTGTGGTTGTCTGAACTATCCGTCATGTTATATCCAACACGCGGTTCCAACACAACAAATCCACCCTAGGACACACCATTCCCTTCTCTTGCCAGACCCTCCGCTTCCTGCTCGTTTTCATGCTGTAGCTGGATATTTCTTGCTGGAGCCCTCTCTTTTAAAATTGGATGAAGCCCACCTCGCTTTCGTCATGGCACATTTTCTCCTTCAGACTGTACTTCGACACAGACAACCTAGGAGAAGTCCCCCGCCAATCAC
>NC_041392.1:61572188-61574252 GCF_002162155.2 Triticum dicoccoides | reverse complement strand
AAGGGGGACGAGGCATGTGCCGCCCAGGACGCCCCTCCAAGAAGGCAGACCCCGTATCCGCTGAGCCATTGCCACGTTGTAACATATAGTTGAATCTCGTGCATGACCACAAAATAAAAATATAATGTCTTTTGTTGGACATGCAACTGATACGCCACCGTGTTCATTATTAACTCTTGAATCAACCAACCAGAGCATTTACCCTCCTATCCTTGCCAAAAAATTGTATGACTTGATGAAAATAAATGAACCACCGTCTCATACCAAAAAATTGTATGCCAAAATTTCTTCTGCAAAGCCATCTCTAGTGAAAGGAAATTCCCCACATTTTTAATGTAAGGAAATTATTCCACTTAGACAACCATGTCTGAACATACCAACCTTACCCCCGTCCTGCTCACTCGCAACCCTCACTTTTATCACAAAATCCATGAACTCGTGTTTTAAATGAGCCAGCGATCAATGCCACCGTGGGAGGCCAGCATCAAGGGACAAAGGCGGCAACCGCCTTCGTATCTTAGTGCTAATTCAACCCATGGTGACTAACTTAATTTAATTCCGTTGGTCACTAACTTAATTTAATTCCATTGGTCACTAACTTAATTTAATTCCCTTCACTTGACGTCTCGCACACTAATTCTACCCATGACCAGTTCTGCTCTAGCCATTCTAAGTAAAACACAATGGTAACATGCCCCCTTGAGAAGTTATGTCGGTAATGTCTTTGATGAGGGAGAACCAAGACACACCTCCATTGTTGATGTCCCTCTCTTCTTCATTTGGTGCCTTTCATCAGCTGGCCCGATGAACAACCTAGATCCCACGATGGCGAGCTTGTACTTGTTATCCTATCGGTAATGAGATATGGGCGGAGCTGCACACCGGCGATGGCCACTCGGCCCGGGCGTGGCATTGACCCGTTGTCATCAAAGTTGAGTACCGAGGGGCTACATAACCATGGTTCACGGGCCCATGAGTCCCTCCATTGTGTGGCGGTCCTCTTGGCCATCTCGGCTGTACTGATGATGAGTGGGTGGTGCTAACCACGACAGGATCGGGGAATCGGGGTTGAGGCAGGTGACGTGGATGAACTGATCGTGTCAGAGCTTGCTCGTGAGCACGAGGTGGCGTGAAACACTAATTGTGTGGGGTGTTGTATTTTTGTTTGTGTATCTATTTATATATGCAAAAGAAAACTCGTTGTTCTAGTTTCCACTAAAATGGAATATACTCTTGCTATTGTTATTATATGCATAAGCACAAATATGTTTGATTATTATTTTGGAGCACATGCATAATTAAGATTAAAGTCAAAAAAAGCTATCTTGCGAGACGCCTCTGATGACCCAAAACTGTTAATTTCTCCACCAATCATCAATGGCTACACCATTCTATCTCATTTCATTTTACATGATGCTAGTGGTAAAATGAAGATAAACGTGCTATGAACCATAGACAGACGACATTGCTAAGCTGCAACGAAAACCAACAGGGTGTTATATGTAGTGTTCACAGCGTACACACTCACAGTTGCATCACCGGAAGGCCAAAAATCTGTGAACGTAGATGGAAAATAAACGTTATAGTGGACGTGTTATGTAAACCATAGTTTTAAATAGCCGGCTATAGCCCCGCTATAGCCTTGCTATAGCCTTTTCAGCAGGGTGCCGCTAAATGGTCTCATGTACAAACATCCGGCTATAGCCCGCTATAGCTCTGCTATAGCTGATTTTGAGGTCCGCCGCTATTTGGCATAGCCCGCTATTTAAAACATTGTTGTAAACCCAATCCTTGGCATCTCCCGCTTGCCACCATCTCCATCTCCACCCAAAATCTGCACTCATCACATGTTTACAAGAATGAATTGAAGAGATGAGTGGTAAGGAACATGTGAGTGCATCTGGCAAGTGGGAACACATTATCTTGGTTCTTCCATGCCCTATCTTGTTTTCATCCAGCTGAAAGGTTGGCATTATTCCTGTTCTTTCTAGGTGAAAGGTTGCTATCCACCTAAAATCACCATGTTAGTTACGGAGTTATTTCTATTGCTAAACGAAAGACTGA
>NC_041392.1:61545517-61571906 GCF_002162155.2 Triticum dicoccoides | reverse complement strand
GGGTCCAGGAACATTTGCACATAATTTGTTCAGTCAAGATAGTGCATCATATCTCCAAATACTTCAAGGTCAATCTAAATGAAATTCAGAACTACATACGACAGAATTACCTGCACGGGAAGATCATGAAATAATCTACATAAAATTCAGATTGGTTGAGCTACCTCTGTCAAGCTATCTTTGTCAAGCTATCTCTGTCGGCTTTCTCTGACGGGTGACCGACGGGAAATACTTTCCCTGTCGGGTTCGGCCCTTTTCCTGTCGGTTTCCAACCCACAGAAATATTGCGGTTTCTGGTAGTGAATACTTACTATGTCAGGCTCTTCTCTGTCATATCTTCCATGATCTGAACCACCGAGTTTCAGAAGATCATAATTATATGCTAGATCGCTAAATCCTAATGAAGAAAAATTCAACAGTTAATTGCATTAAAGTTTTCGATGCAATAGTATGTTGTACAAAAATGAGTTAAATGAAGCACTACATGTTAGTATTATAAGTTGTTCTGCTGTTCATACCAGGTAGTTTGGATCACTGTCTGTAGAAAAAAAAGTCTTAATTGCCAGATTTGCTGCCACTATGAGGCACTTCTTGAAATACACAGTAAATGCCATCAGGTGTTTGCTAAATGTAAATTCAGTCTTCTAATACTACCACACGGTGAAGGCCATAATGTGGGATCGACATAGTAAAGGCCATAAGGTGATTGCTTACTGTAATTAAATAATGACATGTAGCGTTTAATACATATTGTTCCCTGTCAGTCTTCTAATCCTATCACACACGCACAAACATGTAATATAATCATCCATGGAGTTGTAGCAAGAAGACAAGGGAGGGTGGGATCTGGGAGCGAAACCAAATCTGTTTGGCCTCAAAGCCGAGACGGCGCACGATAGGCTGCCGCACTTCCTCGTCATTCCAACTTCTTCGGCATATATACCTCAGACATGATCCTGTAGGTGCCTGGGATCACAAAACCACATGGAGTAGTTGGCGAAGCATACCCTTCTTGTCATCATATGCAGTCGAGAACAAAGACGACCTCACCTGCAGTGTCGCCAAAAACGTGCTCCCCCTCACAAGCGCATCAAATTACCACTACATTGAAACGTCGTCACCCTTGATCCTTGGCAGCTGCGGCGTAGAGGAACGTCCATAGAGGTAATTCGAAGGCAGAGTCAGTGGCGCCGAGAGCGCAGCTGTGAGAGGATAGCAGGGGAGCGGCGGCGGTTGGAACCCTTGCCGGGTCGGGTGTGAGGGAGAGGGATGTGCGGGGCCAACTGCAGTCAGGGAGCGAACATTCAGGATGAAAAAAACCGAGTGTGAGAGAATCCTATATGGCGCTCTCTTCACGTGACAAGGAAGAAATGGTCGAGTCTAAATCGGGGAGATTTCTTATTTTTGTGGGATGGATGATGTAGCGAATAGAGAATTGGAAGAGTCTGTAGGAGGCGCGTAGGTGGGGATTACATGAGAGGGGAGGTCGAACGAGGAGGGCTGGAGGGGGTTGACGGGAGATGGGTTTTATTTGGAAAAAATCGGTGGGTTGAAAATCAATGGGGAGGGTGCAACATACGCGGGAGCGAAGGTCAAACGGAACAAACGAAACAAGAAAAAAAACATTTGTGGTGAAAACAGAGATATGTGGGTGGGATTGAAGAAAAAATGTCTACGGAAAGTTGTGATTATGATTCAATACTAGAGATGATGATAGATAATAAATAGCGTAGTACGCGGGATTAGCTATTCGTTGTTCGGAAATATCTAGTTTTGTTTTAAAAGGTTATCGAAAAAATCTTTTGTCTGTCTTTAGGAATGTGATATCACTTATATGTTGCGATGTCCAAATTTTTAGTTACCTAATATTTACATGATTGATTTGAATCGACGCCTGCCAAATCAAGAAGGAAAAACAATGAAAAGGTAGGTTGGGTGAATAGATCCGGGTTTTTAGTGGGAGGGAGAAAAAACAAACATGGAGCGTGGTGATACGTTGAGGTGAAATAAACCATGGATACCGACCCAGCAACTCCCCTTTTAGGAGTGCTGATTTGGAAGGTTATCGAGAAAAAAAATCTTTAGTCTATCTTTTAGGAAGGTGACATTACATATATAGTGTTTCTAAATTCTTATTAATTACCTAATATTTACGTGATTGAATTGAATCAGCACCTGCCAAAGCAAGCATGAAAAAAATGAATCCGAAGGTCGGGTGGATCGATCCTTTTTTTAGTGGCGGTGAGCAAAAAAAATCAGCATGGAGGGGCTGGTATTCACCAACTCCCTTTTCAGGAGTAGAGATTTAATAATAGAGATAATGATAGATAATAAATGTGATATGATGTGGTATTAGCTATTTCTTATTGAGGAATATCTTATTTTGATTTGGAAGGTTATTGAGAAAAATCTTCTCTTTGTCTTTTAGGAAGGTTATCTTACATATATGGTGTGATTTCTGAATTCTTAATTAGATAATATTTACATGGTTGAATTAAATTAGCACCTGCCAAAGAAGGCACGAACAAACCAGAGGAGGATTGGGAAAATTGATTTGGTATTAAGAGGGAGCGAGAAAAACAAACATGGAGGGAGTAATCGGCGGTGAGGCAAAAACAAAAACCGTGGATATTGTCCTACCAACTCGCCTTGTAAGAGTAGAGATATTGAGAGCGCTTTGCGTTAAGGACTATGAACTAAAGATTCACGTGATCGGGTCTAACTCTTCGGCCCGATGGACTGAACCTGGCTGTTGGCACCTGTGTATTAACTGGATGCCCAGATAAACATTAGGGTCCACTGGGGACATAACTTTTCGACCCGAAATCCAATTCGGTGCCTTAAGCGCCGAATATAGGTATTTTGGTACAGGGTGCACACCCTCCCTGTACGCTAGGTTTCTATAGCGGGTCGGCCCATATGCTCTTTCTCTGTTTCTATAAAAGAGAAAAAAAGTGCGTGCTACCCAGGATTCAAACCCGCGACGCGGGTCTTAGGACTTAAACTCCATAACCACCCGACCAACTGACCTCAAGTATTACATAGTGGTTTCTTTGGCCTTTTCTTCTTCTTTCGTTGTTTTTTTCTCTGTCCCTTTTACATTTTTTTCAAAGTCACGAACTTTTTTTTGTGAAAGAAATTCGTGAAACTTTTTCTTGATAGTAGATTCACTTTTTCGAATTCGATGGACTTTTTTCAAAACTAATGGACTTTTTCAAATCCAATGAACTTTTTCGAATTCGATGAACTTTTACAAGTTCGATGAACTTTTTTCAAAACCGCTGAAATTTTTTGCAAACTAGATGAACATTTTTGAAAACTGATGAACTTGTTTTCAAATTCGATGAACTTTTTTTTCTAATTTTCTGAACTTTTATGAAAATTCATGTACATTTTTTAATTCATTATTTTTTCAATTTTTTCCTTTTTTATTTTTTAAACAACAAGGCTTTTTTGACAGGTGCTCGCAAGAAAAAAAAGGCTACCAAGGAGCGGTCGAGCGAGCAACATTCAAGCGAATGGGCCACGGCCCACTATGGGGCGCGTGCGATCGCCAGGAAAGTGATCGGGCACTGAAGGCGCCAACAAAGAGGTCTCCCTTTCGACCATAGGGTCGAACAACTCACTGTTAGTCATGCCATTGTAGTCGCCGCCAGCCAAGCACCTGCAATTTTCGCCGCACCAGCGCACATACTTCTGCTTGCGTCGCCGCACCGGCGACGTGTCCGTCGTGGCATCATCCATGGCACTAGGGATGGCAATGGGTCGGGTTTGGGGCGGGTGGAGCTGGTCCAAATCCAACCCATGACCCACCTTCCTACCCTCTGCCCATCCACAAAATTATCCAGGGGCAAAACTTGTGCCCCTGTCCAAATCCACTGGATACCCACATACCCATGGAGCTCCATGGGCATAGAAAAGTCAGCATGAAGCCTTCCCAAAGAGCAAATTAACTCATCATCATTCACTCACAAATGACAACATAAGCTACATGCATAAGTAGGCAACAAGTAATACGATGAGTCCTTAAGTGTGACATACCAGAGGTTGATTCTGCAACATATAGCTCATGGAACAAGTTGCATATTTCCTGCCATTTCCCATTGATTCGCTCTTTCTACTATCACTGGCATATGGCCCCACATGTCATACGAGTATCCATTGGATATCCATGGAGCACAAACTATAACCTTGCCAAACCCGGCTGTTCGTGGGTATCCATATCCATGGACCCATGGGAGAAAATGTGCTCCATACCCTTGCCCAACCGGGTCGGGTATCCATGGGTATCCAGATCCATGGATAAAATTGCCATCCCTACATGGCACCATGTCGCACCGCCCTCCAGGCAACTCATACCGCCGCTCCGGGAGCACGTCTCCGTTGTCCGTGGCACCACAGCCACAACCACGCTGGCCATTTTTGACTGCTAGAGTGAGCGCTCAGCAAGCCGGTGCTTGCCCTGCAGCTCATGATGCAAGATGGCTACACGTCTGTCATGTCATTGTCTGCGACACCATAGCTACTGCCACACTGCTACATGCGGCTACTTGAGGCATGAGAGCATCAACAACTGGATTCCTCAGATATCCGCCCCAAACGCCCGGGCAGCTTGCCTAGTACTGCCCAAACACAAAATTGCGACCCAAATAGACTTGTCAAATCTAGCCCAAATACCAGGACTGACCGGCACTTCCCATATCCGACACATATCTGGGGCTGATATGAAGATGTCCGGACATGCACGTCGCTTAGGACAGACCGCAAGGGTCCATGCGGACAAAAGCGTAAACCAGTGGTCTGACGTGTGCCTCCTTAGTTCATCGATGAGGACGCATTGGTGTCGTGTGGTGCCGCTCTAGCATGCCATGCGAGGATACATGTCCGGCTATGTAAGCCAGACGACAAAAGCCCAACCATAGACCTCCTCCATTTCTTCCCCCTCCCCCCTCCACCGCCGTGACATTCAATCCATCCATCAGCTGCTAACCACTAGTTACAACATGCTCACTCCCGAGCGGCGGCTATAGCTGTTAGAGGAGATCCAGGGCAGGCGCGAAGATCGGATTGCAGCCAGCCTGCCTTTGGACTCAGTGCAGCCCGAGGAGGAGGAGGTGGTCGTGGAGGCAAAGAAGGAGGACGCGATCATAGAGGAGGAGGTGGAGGAGGAGTCAGAGGAGGCGCATCAGGCTGATTTGGCGCCTACTGGCTTCGCCATGGTTGATGCATAGAGTTCGAGGTGGCCCAGGCAGAGGAGGCAACGGAGCGACATGCCATTCTTCACTCCCGAGGAGGAACCAGAGGTTCGCCCGGCTGCCAATGACCATAACGACGGCGACCCCGACATCAGTTTCATCCACATATCTGACGAGAAGGATAAGTAGTGTAGATGGTAGTTGGTAGTACATAGATCTTGCTTTTTTGCTTGGTTTTGTATGAAAATGCTAATTGAAAAATAATTACTATGGTTGTTGGAGTTGTCATGTGGGGTCTGACCGGTCACTATCCACGGACGTGGCTGTTGGGGAACGTAGTAATTTCAAAAAAATTCCTACGCACACGCAATATCATGGTGATGCATAGCAACGAGAGGGGAGAGTGTTGTCTACATACCCTCGTAGACCGAAAGCGGAAGCGTTAGCACAACGCGGTTGATGTAGTCGTACGTCTTCATGATCCTACCGATCAAGTACCGAACGCACGTCACCTCCGAGTTCAGCACACGTTCAGCCCGATGATGTCCCTCGAACTCCGATCCAGCTGAGTGGTGAGGGAGAGTTTCGTCAGCATGACGGCGTGCTGACGATGTTGATGTTCTACCAACGCAGGGCTTCGCCTAAGCACTGCTATAGTATTGTCGAGGTGTACTATGGTGGAGGGGGGCACTGCACATGGCTAAAAGATCAACTTGATCAATTGTTGTCTATGGGGTGACCCCCTCCTCCGTATATAAAGGGGGGGAGGAGGAGGGGGCCGACCAAGAGGAGGAGGCGCGCCCAAGGGGGGGCAATCCTACTCCAAGTAGGTTTTGCCCCCCTTTCCTATTCCAACTAGGAGAAGGGGGAAGGAGGAGGTGGAGAGAAGGAAGGAGAAGGGGGGCCGCGCCCCCTCCCCTTTCCCAATTCGGTTTGGGGCAAGGGGGGCCGCGCGACACCTCCTGCTGCCTCTCCTCTTCCACCACTTTGGGCCCATGAGGCCCAATAACCCCCGGGGGGTTCCGTAACCCCTCGGTACTCCGGTATATATCAGATATCCCCCGGAACCATTCCGGTGTCTGAATATAGTCGTCCAATATATCAATCTTCATGTCTCAACAATTTCAAGACTCCTCGTCATGTCCGTGATCACATCCGGGACTCCGAACAACCTTCGGTACATCAAAACTCATAAACTCATAATATAACCATCATCGAAACATTAAGCGTGCAGACCCTACGGGTTCGAGAACTATGTAGACATGACCGAGACACGTCTTCGGTCAATAACCAATAGCGGAACCTGGATGCTCATATTGGCTCCTACATATTCTACGAAGATCTCTATCGGTCAAACCGCATAACAACATACGTTGTTCCCTTTGTCATCGGTATGTTACTTGCCCGAGATTTGATCGTCGGTATCTCAATACCTAGTTCAATCTCGTTACCGGCAAGTCTCTTTACTCGTTCTGTAATACATCATCCCGCAACTAACTCATTAGTTGCAATGCTTGCAAGGCTTAAGTGATGTGCATTACCGAGAGGGCCCACAGATACCTCTCCGACAATCGGAGTGACAAATCCTAATTTCAAAATACGCCAGCCCATCAAGTACCTTTGGAGACACCTGTTGAGCACCTTTATAATCACCCAGTTATGTTGTGATGTTTGGTGGCACACAAAGTGTTCCTCCGGTAAACGGGAGTTGTATAATCTCATAGTCATAGGAACATGTATAAGTCATGAAGAAAGCAATAGCAACAAACTAAACGATCAAGTGCTAAGCTAAAGAAATGGGTCAAGTCAATCACATCATTCTCCTAATGATGTGATCCCGTTAATCAAATGACAACTCATGTCTATGGTTAGGAAACATAACCATCTTTGATTAACAAGCTAGTCAAGTAGAGGCACACTAGTGACACTCTGTTTGTCAATGTATTCACACATGTATTATGTTTCCGGTTAATACAATTCTAGCATGAATAATGAACATTTATCATGATATAAGGAAATAAATAATAACTTTATTATCGCATCTAGGGCATATTTCCTTCAGTCTCCCACTTGCACTAGAGTCAATAATCTAGTTCACATCGCCATGTGATTTAATACCAATAGTTCACATCACCATGTGATTAACACACATAGTTCACATCGACATGTGACCAACACCCAAAGGGTTTACTAGAGTCAATAATCTAGTTCACATCGTTATGTGATTAACACCCAAAGAGTACTAAGGTGTGATCATGTTTTGCTTGTGAGAGAAGTTTAGTCAACGGGTCTGCCACTTTCAGATCCGTAAGTATTTTGCAAATTTCTATGTCAACAATGCTCTGCACGGAGCTACTCTAGGTAATTGCTCCCACTTTCAATATGTATCCAGATTGAGATTTAGAGTCATCTGGATTTGTGTCAAAATTTGCATCGACGTAACCCTTTACGACGAACCTTTTTGTCACCTCCATAATCGAGAAACATATCCTTATTCCACTAAGGATAATTTTGACCGTTGTCTAGTGATCTACTCCTACATCACTATTGTACTCCCTTGTCAAAAACAGTGTAGGGTATACAATAGATCTGGAACACAGCATGACATATTTTATAGAACTTATGGCCAAGGCATAGGGAATGACTTTCATTCTGTTTCTATTTTCTGTCGTGGTCGGGCTTTGAGTCTTACTCAGATTCACACCTTGTAACACTAGAAAGAACTCTTTTTTTGACTATTCCATTTTGAACTACTTCAAAATCTTGTCAAGGTATGTACTCATTGAAAAACTTATCAAGCGTCTTGATCTATCTCTATAGATCTTGATGCTCAATATGTAAGCAGCTTCACTGAGGTCTTTCTTTGAAAAACTCCTTCAAACACTCCTTTATGCTTTGCAGAATAATTCTACATTATCTCTGATCAACAATATGTCATTCGCATATGCTTATCAGAAATGACGTAGTGCTCCCACTCACTTTCTTGTAAATACAGGCTTCACCGCAAGTCTGTATAAAACTATATGCTTTAATCAACTTATCAAAGTGTATATTCCAACTCCGAGCTGCTTGCACCAGTCCATAGATGGATCGCTGGATCTTGCATATTTTTTTAGCACCTTTAGGATTGACAAAACTTTCTTGTTGCATCATATACAACTCTACTTTAATAAATCCATTAAGGAATGTAGTTTTGTTTATCCATTTGCCAGATTTCATAAAATGTGGCAATTGCTAACATGATTCGGACAGACTTAAGCATAGATATGAGTGAGAAACTCTCATCGTAGTCAACACCTTGAACTTGTCGAAAAACTTTTGCGACCATTCTAGCTTTGTAGATAGTAACACTACTATCAGCGTCCATCTTCCTCTTGAAGATCTATTTAATCTCAATGGCTCGCCGATCTTTGGGCAAGTCAATCAAAGTCCATACTTTGTTCTTATACATGGATCTCATCTCAAATTTCATAGCCTCAAGCCATTTCGCTGAATCTGGGCTCATCATTGCTTCCTCATAGTTTGTAGGTTCATCATGGTCAAGTAACATGACCTCCAGAACAGGATTACCGTACCACTCTAGTGCGGATCTCACTCTAGTTGATCTACGAAGTTCTGTAGTAACTTGATCTGAAGTTACATGATCATCATCATTAACTTCCTCTCTTGTTGGTGTAGGCATCACTTGAACTGATTTCTGTGATGAACTATTTTCCAATTCGGGAGAAGGTACAATTACCTTATCAAGTTCCACTTTCCTCTCACTCACTTCTTTCGAGAGAAATTCCTTCTCTAGAAAGGATCCATTCTCAGCAATGAATATCTTGCCTTCGGATCTGTGATAGAAGGTGTACCCAACATTTTCTTTTGGGTATCCTATGAAGATGCACTTCTCCGATTTGTGTTTGAGCTTATCAGGATGAAACTTTTTCACATAAGCATTGCAACCTCAAACTTTAAGAAACGGCAGTTTAGGTTTCTTGCCAAACCATAGTTCATACTGTGTCGTCTCAACAGATTTAGATGGTGCCCTATTTAATGTGAATGTAGCTGTCTCTAATGCATAACCCCAAAACAATAGTGGTAAATCTGTAAGAGACATCATAGATCGTACCATATCTAATAAAATACGATTACGACATTCGGACACAGCATTACACTGTGGTGTTCCAGGTGGCGTGAGGAGTGAAAACTATTTCACATTGTTTTAACTGAAGGCCAAACTGGTAACTAAAATATTTTACTTCTGCGATCATATCGTAGAAACTTTTTTTTGTTAAGATGATTCTCCACTTTACTTTGAAATTCTTTGAACTTTTCAAATGTTTCAGACTTGTGTTTCATCAAGTAGATATACTCATATCTGCTCAAATCATCTGTGAAGATCAGAAAATAATGATACCTGCCGCGAGCCTCAATATTCATCGGACCACATACATCAGTATGTATGATTTCCAACAAATTTGTTGCTCGCTCCATTGTTCCGGAGAACGGAGTCTTAGTCATATTTCCCATGAGGCATGGTTTGCAAGCATTAACTGATTCATAATCAAGTGATTCCAAAAGCCCATCAACATGGATTTTTATTCATGCGCTTTACACCAATATGACCTAAACAGCAGTGCCACAAATAATTTGTACTATCATTATTAACTTTGCATCTTTTGGCTTCAATATTATAAAAATATGTATCACCACGATCTAGATCCAACAAACCATTTTCATTGGGTGTATGACCATAGAAGGTTTTATTCATGTAAACAGAACAACAATTATTCTCTAACTTACATGAATAACAGTATTGCGATAAACATGATCCAATCATATTCATGCTCAACGCAAACACTAAATAACATTTATTTTAGGTTTAACACTAATCGCGAAAGTATAGGGAGTGTGCGATGATGATCATATCAATCTTGGAACCATTTCCAATACACATCATCACTTCACCCTTAACTAGTCTCTGTTCATTCTGCAACTCCCGTTTCGAGTTACTATTCTTAGCAACTGAACTAGTATCAAATACTGAGGGGTTGCTATAAACACTAGTAAAGTACACATCAATAACATGTATATCAAATATACATATGTTCACTTTGCCATCCTTCTTATCTGCCAATTACTTGGGGTAGTTCCGCTTCCAGTGACCAGTCCCTTTGCAATAGAAGCACTCAGTTTCAGGTTTAGGTCCAGACTTGGGTTTTTTCACTTGAGCAGAAACTTGCTTGCCGTTCTTCTTGAAGTTCCCCTTTTTTCCCTTTGTCCCTTTACTTATAACTAGTGGTTTTGTTTACCATCAACACTTGATGCTTTTCTTGATTTCTACATTCGTTGATTTCAGCATCACAAAGAGCTTGGGAATCGTTTCTGTTATCCCTTGCATATTATAGTTCATCACGAAGTTGTACTAACTTGGTGATGGTGACTAGAGAATTCTGTCAATCACTATTTTATCTGGAAGATTAACTCACACTTGATTCAAGCGATTGTAGTACCCAGACAATCTGAGCACATGCTCACTGCTTGAGCTATTCTCCTTCATCTTTTAGCTATAGAACTTGTTGGAGACTTCATATCTCTCAACTCGGGTATTTGCTTGAAATATTAAGTTCAACTCCTCGAACATCTCATATGGTCCATGACGTTCAAAATGTCTTTGAAGTCTCGATTCTAAGCCGTTTAAGTATGGTGCACTAAACTATCAAGTAGTCATCATATTGAGCTAGCCAAACGTTCATAACATCTGCATCTGCTCCTACAATAGGTTTGTCACCTAGCGGTGCATCAAGGACATAATTCTTTTGTGCAGCAATGAGGATAAACCTCATATCACGGATCCAATCTGCATCATTGCTACTAACATCTTTCAACTTAGTTTTCTCTAGGAACATAATAAACTGGGAGCAACATCGCGAGCTAATGATCTACAACATAGATATGCTAATACTACCAGGACTAAGTTCATGATAAATTAAAGTTCAATTAATCATATTACTTAAGAACTCCCACTTAGATAGGCATCCCTCTAATCCTCTAAGTGATCACGTGATCCAAATCAACTAAACCAAGTCCGATCATCACATGAGATGGAGTAGTTTCAATGGTGAACATCACTATGTTGATCATATGTACTATATGATTCACGCTCGACCTTTTGGTCTCCGTGTTCCGAGGCCATATCTGTTATATGCTAGGCTCGTCAAGTTTAACCTGAGTATTCCGCGTGTGCAACTGTTTCGCACCCGTTGTATTTGAACGTAGAGCCTATCACACCCGATCATCACGTGGTGTCTCAGCACGAAGAACTTTCGCAACGGTGCATACTCAGGGAGAACACTTCTACCTTGATAATTTAGTGAGAGATTATCTTATAAAGCTACTGCCGAACTAAGCAAAATAAGATGTATAAAAGATAAACATCACATGCAATCATAATATGTGACATGATATGGCCATCATCATCTTGTGCCTTTGATCTCCATCTCCAAAATATCGTCATGATCCCCATCGTCACCGGCATGACACCATGATCTCCATCATCTTGATCTATATCAATGTGTCATCACATGGTCGTCTCGCCAACAATTGCTCTTGCAACTATTTCTATCGCATAGCAATAAAGTAAAGCAATTATTTGGCGCTTGCATCTTATGCAATAGAGAGATAACCATAAGGCTTTTGCCCGTTGCTGATAACTTCAACAAAACATGATCATCTCATACAACAACTTATATCTCATCATGTCTTGACCATATCACATCACAACATGCCCTGCAAAAACAAGTTAGACGTCCTCTACTTTGTTGTTGCAAGTTTTACGTGGCTGCTATGGGCTGAGCAAGAACCGTTCTTACCTACACAACAAAACCACAACTATAGTTTGTCAAGTTGGTGCTGTTTTAATCTTCGCAAGGACCGGGCATAGCCACACTCGGTTCAACTAAAGTTGGAGAAACTGACACCCGCCAGCCACGTGTGTGCAAAGCACGTCGGTAGAACCAGTCTCGCGTAAACGTACGCGTAATGTCGGTCCGGGCTGCTTCATCCAACAATAGCGCTGAACCAAAGTGTGACATGCTGGTAAGAAGTATGACATATATCGCCCACAACTCACTTGTGTTCTACTCGTGCATATTACATCAACGCATAAAACCTGGCTCGGATGCCACTGTTTGGGAACGTAGTAATTTCAAAAAAAATTCTATGCACTCGCAAGATCATGGAGATGAATAGCAATGAGAGGGGAGAGTTTTGTCTACGTACCCTCTTAGACCGAAAGCGGAAGCATTAGCACAACGCGGTTGATGTAGTCGTACGTCTTCAC
This sequence comes from Triticum dicoccoides, assembly GCF_002162155.2. Classification (NCBI taxonomy): domain Eukaryota; kingdom Viridiplantae; phylum Streptophyta; class Magnoliopsida; order Poales; family Poaceae; genus Triticum; species Triticum dicoccoides. The sequence goes on along the minus strand of NC_041392.1, from coordinate 61,559,384 downwards.
GATCCGACCGATCAAGTACCAAACGCACGGCACCTCCGAGTTCAGCACACGTTCAGCCCGATGACGTCCCTCGAACTCTGATCCAGTCGAGTGTTGAGGGAGAGTTTCGTCAGCATGACGGCGTGGTGACGATGTTGATGTTCTACCAACGCAGGGCTTCGCCTAAGCACTGCTATAGTATTGTCGAGGTGGACTATGGTGGAGGGGGGCACCGCACACGGCTAAAAGATCAACGTGATTAATTGTTGTCTATGGGCTGCCCCCTCCTCCGTATATAAGGGGGGGGGGAGGAGGAGGGGGCCGGCCAAGAGGAGGAGGCGCACCCAAGGGGGGGGGATCCTACTCCAAGTAGGTTTTGTCCCCCTTTCCTATTCCAATTAGGAGAAGGGGGAAGGAGGTGGTGGAGAGAAGGAAGGAGAAGGGGGCCGCGCCACCTCCCCTTTCCCAATTAGGATTGGGGCAAGGGGGGCTGCGCGCCACCTCCTTCTGCCTCCCCTCTTCCACCACTTTGGGCCCATGAGGCCCAATAACACCCGTGGGGGTTCCGGTAACCCCCCGGTACTCTGGTATTTATCCGATAACCCCGGAACCATTCCGGGGTCCGAATATAGTCGTCCAATATATCAATCTTCATGTCTCAACCATTTCGAAACTCCTTGTCATGTCCGTGATCACATCTGGGACTCCGAACAACCTTCGGTACATCAAAACTCATAAACTCATAATATAACCGTCATCGAAACGTTAAGCGTGCGGACCCTACGGGTTCGAGAACTATGTAGACATGACCGAGACAGGTCTCCGGTCAATAACCAATAGCAGAACCTAGATGCTCATATTGGCTCCTACATATTCTACGAAGATCTTTATCAGTCAAACCGCATAACAACATACGTTGTTCCCTTTGTCATCGGTATGTTACTTGCCCGAGATTCGATCGTCGGTATCTCAATACCTAGTTCAATCTCGTTACCGGCAAGTCTCTTTACTCGTTCCGTAATACATCATCCCGCAACTAACTCATTAGTTGCAATGCTTGCAAGGCTTAAGTGATGTGCATTACTGAGAGGGCCCAGAGATACCTCTCCGACAATCTGAGTGACAAATCCTAATCTTGAAATACGCCAACCTAACAAGTACCTTTGGGGACACCTATAGAGCACCTTTATAATCACTCAGTTCTGTTGTGACGTTTGGTGGCACACAAAGTGTTCCTCCGGTAAACGGGAGTTGCATAATCTCATAGTCACAGGAACATGTATAAGTCATGAAGAAAGCAATAGCAACGAACTAAACAATCAAGTGCTAAGCTAACGAAATGGGTCAAGGCAATCACATCATTCTCCAAATGATGTGATCCCGTTAATTGAATGACAGCTCATGTCTATGGTTAGGAAACATAACCATCTTTGATTAATGAGCTAGTCAAGTAGAGGCATACTAGCGACACTCTGTTTGTCTATGTATTCACACATGTATTATATTTCCGGTTAATACAATTCTAGCATGAATAATAAACATTTATCATGATATAAGGAAATAAATAACAACTTTATTATTGCCTCTAGGGCATATTTCCTTCAGTGGCCGAGCGTGTTTGGGGGGCGTTCGACAACTCAAATTAGGTATCCATCATTGCAGATGCTCTAACGAAGCTGGAGGTGGTGGTTGTGCTGCTGTCATGTATCGAGGGCGCCCATCTAGCTCTGTCCCAAACCATTGCTGACCCTTGCGGGAACACGAAGTGCATGTATAGTGCCGAGCATCTCATCGGCATGCGCCCTTCTACATTCAGCATACAGAAGAATGGTCAAACTTAGATTTACTTGTTGCCATGTTAGACGAGGTGTAGACCGAACTCTGGCCCTTGGGATTCTATAACACGTTCCTAGGTCCAGTAACAAGTTTAGACTGGACCGGTCCATTTGAATATTGACCATGAGCAAATTATATGTTTGTCAGAAAAGATTGGTGGGGTTAGGGCATCTCCAACATTGACCCATAAATATATTCCATCATCCATCCGCGCATAGGGGCACCAGTCCATAGATGCGGGAGCCGGCTATCTAATGTTTCCCCCATAGATTGCAGCCGCCGTTTGAGCTAACCGGCCGAAATTGATGTAAATACGATGGATTTTCATATAAAACAGTCAAAATTCATTATATTTGGATCAATTTTCATATAAACTAGAAACTTATTACATTTTTCATATAAATTGGACAAACCCGACACTAAACCTAATCTAAATGATCATCGGCGCACGTTTCCCATGTCCTACCATGAGCCCTAAGAAGTGCTGGTCCAGCGAATGCCTTTGCCTTCTCCAGTTCAGCCTCGATGCTCTCCAGCTCTTCCTCCGGAGCCCCGGGAACTACTGTGTCTGCCCCCACATCGTCGCTAGGTGGTTCATCGGCGACGTCCATGGATGTATTGGCTTTGTGGTCGTGGTAGCGGGCTAGGCATGACTAGGGAAGAGCGGGTGATGTCCTCCTTGTTGTCGGTCTTGCCACACATCTCATTCACCAGCTCATCGATCTCCTTTTAGGCGGCCACCAATTCCTCCTAATGGAGGCATTACCACTAGCAGTCATGGCGGATGTCGCGGGCAGAGGGGTAGCAATCGACTAGTGCCTCTTCTCCTCCGTGCATGATAGTCGCGCCGACGGCGAGTAGCTCCTCCGTGCGCCGGTGCTCCTCGAGGAGGCCGAGGTTGTAGGACTGATTAGCCTGCACATGTCAAAACCTGGCCTCCTCCTCCTCCCACAACATGTTCGTGTAGTGCGCACAGGCCTCACCAATGGTGAAACTCACACGCACCGGCAAGGAGGGTGGCGCCAGCTCGTCCTCCATTGGGGCATCGTCGTCTGCCTCCATCTACTACCCGACCAGCCAACCAACAGCAATGGAGGTCCTCTCCTTCTTCTGGTCGAGGATAGGGTGTCCCGAAGGGCTTTGGAGCATGAGGAGGCCATAGAGGGCGTGGTGCGGAGAGGAGAAAGTGAAGTAGCTAGGACGATGACTATGGCTACGATCTGGGCACTACTAGGAAAAGGGCTATAGATGATATGGACACTAATGGTGCACCAGACATGCGGTGCGCCACTACTATATAGCAGTGACACACCATGTGTCGGTGCGTCATTAGTGTGATAGACACTAATGGCGCACCACCCCCATGGTGCGCCACTACTAACATATTTTTTTCCCAAAATACTAATGGCGCACCAGGGAACAGTGCGCCATTACTAGTTTAACTAGTAATGGCGCACCACCCACCACGTGCGCCACTACTATCATTTTGTTTTTTTGCAAAACTACTACTGGCGGGTTACCAATGGTGCATTTGCAGGTGGTGCGCCACTACTATCATTTTGTTTTTTTTGCAAAACTACTACTGGCGGGTTACTAATGTGGGACCAGCTAGATATTTTGGACAGCCACCTAGACACTCACTTTCCCCACTTAATTCTCTCCATCTCCTCCTCGAAGCTTGTCTCAGTTGCCTCCTCCTCCTCACCTCATTTGCACCATAGATTTATCCAAATTAAGTGGTTAAATTACCTTTTTTTGATAGGTATGTAAGGGGAAAGCTTTCTTTATGTTGTAGAGCTACTTTTTTCTCCCTCCAACAATGTGCACATGCACTTTTTATGGCCTAGCTAGATCTATGTATGTTTGTGGTGTTGCATATATGTTTGTGTTTGCAGCTACCGGTATTTGAAATGCGATAGTTGCCAATATTTTGCCGGAATGTTGATTCATTTCCGTTTCGGCGAGAATTTTGGCACTATGCATTCTTTTTGGTCCTATTTTTACGGAAAGTCATGCCAATTTTATCTTGCTTCTAAAATATTGTTTTGCTCTACCTCGCAGGCGACCATGGTCCGCATGATGACCGAAGGCATCGTGAATAGGTTTTTGAGCTCCATGAAGGCCGAGATGCTTCAAAAGAACGAGACGGAGATAAGATGTCCGTGTCGAAGATGCAAGCTGAAGAGCCTTATTGCGGAGCCGGATTCCGGGCAGGTGCGGGACCACCTGCTCTTGCGTGGTTTCATGGATGGCTATCGGTGGCAAGGTGATGAAGATGACTATGAAGTCGTCCATGGGGGCTGGGCAAGAAATGCGGAAGGGCACCAAGACAACCACCGCAGCGAGGGCGGGCGAGAAGACGAAGAATCTCTAGGACATGATCACGACAGTGATGCTGTACACAGTCATCATGTAGAAGATGCCGGAGCAGATGATGATGGTCCATCGATGGGCTGGGTGCAGGACCCTCATATTCAAGAGCTGCTTCTCAAGCAGATGGATAATGCAGGAGCTGCCGCCCGAGAGAAAGCCAAGCTAGATCAACTGGAGATAGACGCGGTTACTCCATTGTATGAAGGATGCAGGCCCGAGGATACCCGCCTGAAAGTAACGCTCATGGCTCTGGAGATGAAGGTAAAACACAAAATGACCGACGCATGCTTCGACGAGAACATGTCATTCTGGCACGAACGTCTTCCCAAGGGGAACAAGTGCCTGACCAGTTTCGAGGAGGCGAAGAAAATCGTGTGTCCTCTGGATTTACCGCACGTGAAATATCATGTGTGTGTTGCGGATTATAGCAGAAATTTAAAATTTTCTACGCATCACCAAGATCAATCTATGGAGTCATCTAGCAACGAGAGGGAGAGGAGTGCATCTACATACCCTTGTAGATCGCGAGCGGGAGCGTTCAAGAGAACGGGGTTGATGGAGTCGTACTCATCGTGATCCAAATCACCGATGATCCTAGCGCCGAACGGACGGCACCTCCGCGTTCAACACACGTACGGAGCTGGGACGTCTCTCGCGCCTTGATCTAGCAAGGAGGAGGGAGAGGTTGAGAAAGAGGGCTCCAACAGCAGCACGACGGCGTGGTAGTGGTGGAGCAGCAGTACTCCGGCAGGGCTTCGCCAAGCTCTTGCGGAGGAGGAGAGGTGTTGGGGAGGGGAGGGGCTGCGCCTTGGATGTGGTGTGCAACCCTCCCCTTGCCCCTCTATTTATAGGGGAAGGAGGAAGGGGGCCAGCCCCCTCTAGATGAGATCTAGAGGGGGGTGGCCAAGGGGAGGGGGCTTGCCCCCTAAGCAAGAGGGGCGCCCCCTTAGGGTTTCCCCCCCAACCCTAGGGGCATGGGCCCAAGGGGGGATGCTCCCAGCCCATGTTGGGCTGGTTCCCTTTCCTCTACGGCCCATTAGGCCCTCCGAGAGAGGTGGCCCCTCCCGGTGGACCCCCGGAACCCCTCCGGTGGCCCCGGTACAATACCGATATGCCCCCGAACCATTCCGGTGACCTTATGACAACTTCCTACATATAAATCTTCACCTCCAGACCATTCCGGAACTCCTCGTGACGTCCGGGATCTCATCCGGTACTCCGAACAACATTCGGTAATCACATACAACTCTTCCTAATAACCGTAGCGTCATCGAACCTTAAGTGTCTTGTCCCTACGGGTTCGGGAACCATGCAGACATGACCGAGACAACTCTCCGGCCAATAACCAACAGCGGGATCTGGATACCCATGTTGGCTCCCACATGTTCCACGATGATCTCATCGGACGAACCACGATGTCGAGGATTCAAGCAATCCCGTATACAATTCCCTTTGTCAATCGGTACGTTACTTGCCCGAGATTCGATCGTCGGTATCCCAATACCTCGTTCAATCTCATTACCGGCAATTCACTTTACCGGTTCCGTAATGCATCATCCCGTGACCAACTACTTAGTCACACTAAGCTCATTATGATGATGCATTACCGAGTGGGCCCAAAGATACCTCTCCGTCATACGGAGTGACAAATCCCAGTCTCGATTCATGCCAACCCAACAGACACTTTCGGAGATACCTGTAATGCACCTTTATAGCCACCCAGTTACGTTGTGACGTTTGGTACACCCAAAGCACTCCTATGGTATCTGGGAGTTGCACAATCTCATGGTCTAAGGAAATGATACTTGACATTCAGAAAAGCTCTAGCAGACGAACTACACAATCTTGTGCTATGCTTAGGATTGGGTCTTGTCCATCACATCATTCTCCTAATGATGTGATCCCGTTATCAATGACATCCAATGTCCATGGTCAGGAAACCGTAACCATCTATCACTACTAGGAAAAGGCCTACTAATGGCACACCAGTTTTGCCTACTAATGGCGCATCACTGGTGCGCCATTAGTATCACGCCACTAGTATTTATTACTAATGGCGCACCACTGGTGCGCCATTAGTATCTGGTATACTAATGGCGCACCACCCAGTGCGCCATTAGTATATAACACCATGCGCCATTAGTATGCCTCCCAGGGGCCATATTTAACCATGTGCTTTGGCACACTAATGGCGTACTGCGGATGGATGCGCCATTAGTATACTTGGCATACTAATGGTGCACTATTTGGTGATGCACCATTAGTATACTTTGGCATACTAATGGCGCACTTTGTAGTGATGCGCCATTAGTATGAATATTAGGTTTTATTTTTTTTTTACTTTTCTGATTTTTGCACAGGTTACAAAATATATTATTTGACAGAATATAGACAGTAGCACACAGCAACAGCAGATTCATCGAATACAATAGAAGATTAGTATCCGAATACAATTCATCATATTAGTCTCCGAATTCAAAAGACCGAACAAAGATAAAACATAAAAGTCTCGAGACCGCGAGTATCAAGTTTGTCTTCACATTACAAGTCGATATCGATCATCTAAACTACCATCACATAGAAGAGAGCTGCGGTCATCACGATGAGCATCATCGCGATGAAACTAGTCTTCATCCGGTTCCTCCAACGCTCCCTCCTCTCTCCCTCTAGATAGCGGGCGCATCTAGATTCCGCCTCCCCCCTAGTGGTGTACCTTTAGTAACTATTACCACTGAAACGGTGAACCTGTCTCCGACACTCCTCCCAGTCGTCGTAGACTCCGGGAACCTTACCCTTGTACACGACATACGATGGCATCTCTATGCTCAATCCAAACAACAGACAATACATACATAAGCAATATATAAGTATGCAACAAAAGGATCGGAAGAGAAAAGCAAGACATGACATTAATAGCACGATTCATGGTCCTAATAATAAATAGCATCGATTACATCTAAGTTGAACGACTGTCCAAACCAAAGAGACATACAAGTTCATTAAAGTTTAATTACAACATGAGCCAACCAATGTTTCAGAACTACACATAGCATCACTACTGTCGACTCGACTCATGGGACCGGAGCGTGGATGAAGCCGCCGTCTGTCGTGATGGTCATGAAATCGTGGGCGTTGTTAGCCTGCATTTGTAGTGTTCCGTCTATCTCCCTGTTGGACGGTTGATATCTGAGGTAGAATTGCCCTGAGGTATGAAGGACATCTTGATGGATGATGTCCGCAAACTCCGACTGAATGCGAAAGAATTCTTGTCTGATGTCCGCGTCCTGGATTGCCGACAAGCTCGCGGCCCAATCTTTGAGATTATTTGGTAGCAGAAGGTGATGATGGTCCCTTACGATCGCCCGCATGTGATGGAGGGCGTAGTAGGCATCCTTCTGACCGCCAGGCGGCTGCTTGACGCAGCAGAACATCGTATTGTGGGCGAACACGTGCTTGCCGTACTTACGAACTGCCCTAGTGAAGGTGCCTCCAGATTTGGCGTAGCCGGGGAGAACATCATCAAGAACTTTCTTGATATTTGTGTAGTCAATCTTGGAGTTACGGTTCGGGTCGAAATACGTGGCCATGGAATATTTGGGGCTTAAGAGGATGAGTGTGCAATGTGTGTCACTGCACAGAACAAGGAATGTTAGAAAAAAAAGAACGATCGAAATCTAAGAAATCATATGTTACGGGGCGGTTAAGGGATGACTTACTCAGGAAAGTAAGCCACAAGGAAGTTATCCTTATCCGGGTTTGCCAGAATGACGTCTTCGAGGTGTGAACTCGCGACTTGGCGGTTCCCAGCGCTGCTCAAGAGCTTGGCACGCATGAAGAAGGGGTCGACGATCACGATGTCCGGGGTCTTGTCTCTAATGATCCGCATCTCCATACTCAGCGAAAACAGCCGAACGAAGGTGTAGTGCAGCAGATGAAGGTTAAACATAGCAAAGATGTCATCAAACCGCAGGACGATCGTACCCCCGATGTCGCCATCCCCAAAGCCCTTGCCCTCTGGCACCTTGGCCACGAAAACCGGGTATGCCACATCATTCTCTCTTAGACGCCGCTTCTCCAAAGAAAGAACACTGTCGTGCAGACTCTGCATAGCACCGGTTGCAGCATTGAGCATATTTGTCGGTAGCATCGCCCTACCCGCCACATGCACCCTCCTCGAGATATCCTCACGGTGGCCCGTCCTGAGGACGGATCGTACTCGGTGCCGGCTGGCTCGCACCGGCGCCCTTTCTAGTCTGCCGTTTCCGGCTCTTCTTCTTGATCTGTTGTAATGGGACCGAGTTCTGCTCAAAGACCACCTTCTTGAGCGTGTTGGGGCTGATAATATTTTGCACCTCAGCAATCTGAGGCTCGGTGAAGGCGGCAACTCGAGGCGTCTCCTGAGAACTGAACGCCAGACGACGCCTGCTGCAACTGGGTTTCTCCGACGTACCAGCTAGATCGCGGTCGTCTTGGTTGGGTTCTTGAGAAGGAGGCCCGCAGAACTCGTCATCGTACCCATGTTCGGCAAAGTACTTATCGACGTTGGTAAATGTACCATCGTCGTCGTCGTCTGGATCTTGTGCCATATGCATGTCTGGATCCTGTGCCATAGGGATGTCCGGCATGTCCGGTAGCGTTGCGGCATTCTTGCCATGGCTTGGCGCCGGCACGACTGGCGGTCTTGTCTGTGGGGTGGTGTCCCCCGCCCCAAACGAATCTGGCTCTTCGGCCAAAGCAGGGGCCAACTTACACAGGTGCTGAGGGTTATATCATCTTCTTCGTCGGCCCCAGCGGGTCGAATCGGAGGTAACAGCTCGTCGCAGCCTGGCAGCACCCGAACCACTTCAACCCTATACATTGTGTGTGGCATCGGATTACCGTGGAACACGGGGTTGCCCGGTTGAACGATTCTGCCCTTGGCGACATCGACCAACTCACCACCCATGAAGTGTAGGAGAGTGCAAGGAACATCGGCGGCGCCCTGCGAAAACATGTAGGGCGTCAGGGATGCCCAGTCAAAGGCAAGGAGATGAAGTCCTCGGCCGAGAGGCTTAGTTACCGTGATGCCGTCGAGCTCGGCTAATTTCAAGGCACCGCCAACGGCGGGCGTGCAACTGACGGAGGGGCCGCTTGCTGGCGAGGTGCCGGCCGGCGTACACCCGGGTGCATTAAGCTCCAATACCGGCGTCAGATACACCAATACCGCCGCCGTCGGAGACACCAATGGTGCCGCCTGCGCATTGTGCGAGTTGCTGGCCGTGAAGCTATGAATCGGGGGCGGCCCCTGTTGGCCACCCGCAATCCACGTTGTTATCCCATGAATCAAGGTAGGCATAATGCCGGTGAGCGTCGATCCCAGTTGTTGTTGCACTTGCTCTTGGACCATCTCTGGAATCCGCGCCACTTGCGCCTTGAGTGCTTCAACCTCGCGCGACTGGCTTTCCGAGCTGGTCTTTTTCTCCTTTCGCCCACCAGCGGTATAGTATGACGACCATTTTGTGGACAAGCCTTTTCCGACCACACGACCAGCTGACGTTGGCTTACTGAGCTTATCCTTGTTTTTCATTACGTTCAACGGCCTATTCAAAGGGGTGTCGAATGGGGAGCTCTGAGACGACCCTGCGCTACTGCTTTCTTTGTCCTGCGGAAGGAACGTGAAGCATTTAGAAATATTGGGGATTAATTAGAATGCAACCATACGGAGCTAATTACGCGGGGGTATATTCCTTACCAGAACAAGCTCAAGCGCCTTGGTCTTCGGATCCGTGGTAAGCTCCTTTGTTACCAGGTCCTCCTTGTACCGGGCCCTGAGAAAGTTCCTGGTCTACGTGTCACAGTATTTCTCGAAGCGGGGCGGCAGGCCTTGCTCGACACGCTCCGCGTCCTCCTTGTCCCATGTAGGCTCCGCCACTCTGTAACCGCCGGGACCGAGTTGGTGGACCCCTAAGTTCAACTGCCACATTTCTTTCCCCCACCGACTTGATTCGGAGGTTGCGGGGCTCTTGCACTTGATCTTGAACTCCTTGTAGTCATCTTCGCTAATCAAAGGATATTTCGCCTTGATCTTCTCATAACTATCACCTTTGTCAATCATTGCCTTCACCGTGCTTTTCCAAGTAGACAGGGCCGTGCTCATCCTCGTGAGGGCGGCACCGTTCACTTTATTCCCCGAGAGGCATGTGTTTGCGAACTCAGCGGGGAACTTGTATTGTTCGTGCAGCTTCGTGAAGAGGAGGCTGCGCAAATTCCCTCGGTCCTTATGCCTTAGGTTCTCGGTGTTGATCGAGGCGGTGCTCCGGAGAATGCACCCGAGCTAAACCGAGTACCCCTTGACTACGTGTTTGGGCGCCGTCGGATGCCCGTCGGAGTTCACTTCAGTAAATTCCTCCCTGATGGTGGCGAGCACGTTCGGGCGCCGGTCCTTCCGTTGCCTCTTCGGTTGGCTGCCATCTGTGCGTGTGCCGCCATCATCAGTGTAGGCATCCGCGGCGCCATAATCAGTGGTGTTATCCCCGACGCCACTAGGGGTTGTGTAGTCAGGATCGGTGTCTTCCGCGGCGTCCTCATAGCGGTGAGGTTCTTCCTCCAACTCCTGGGACAGCTCCCAGAATTGCTTGTCACCCACACCGCCAGCCTCATCGTTGTGGGCCTTGTTTCGCTCTAAATAGGAAAAAAGTTTGGTCAAAAAGTTGGTTATTGTCAAGGAACAAGATCATGGTCTCATCATTTAGGGTTTGTCGACACCGAGGCATCCTAAAAGCTAAGGTTTTATCATTTAGGGTTTGTCGACGCCGAGGCACCCTAAAAGCCTAAGCGTACATCATTTAGGTTCTCATCGACACCAAGGCACCCAATAGAAGCCAAGTTAAGTTTTCATCATTTAGGGTTTATCGATGCCGAGGCACCCTAGGTTGGGCCTAATCACTTGGCACTAATCACTTGGCTCTATTGCCACCTATGTTGGGTTTATCATCTAGGGTTTATCGATGCTAAGGAGAATTCTAAGTTGGGCCTAATCACTTGGCTCTATTGCCACCTATGGTTTAATGCAGCAAGAATGGCGGGGCAGTTGATCCTACTTAACTAAGTACTAAGATACCCCGGCCCATGCATTAGTCGCAAGTACCCCATATGTCCTATTTTTAGCAAAGTCATGCTAAAATTCATGGAAAATTTCAGCATGACCTTTGCTGAAAATAGGACATATGGAGTACCCGAATTTGCCGGAACGGAAGTTAATCGACATTCCGGCAAACTCAAGGGCCTCTTGGGGTACCTGCAAATTCATCACGACACAATGGTCGGAGACAAAACCCAGCCACAGAGCATATGGTCCTCTACTTTCATATGGAAAAAAAACCAGCTCAACTTATGTCAGCTTCCATTCCAGATATAATAGGTCCCCAACAAAAAATCATCAATAGTATGATCAATTTTGAATCAATAGACATACTTCTCAAAAGAGGCATGATCAAATTCTGGTGCCCTTGACTTACTAGTATTTATCTCTTGTGACTGATGAATGTGCATTGAGTCCAGAAGCAAAGACTCTACAGTGAAATGAAAAAAACCTTGGAAATGTATTTATTATAACTCTAAATGGATCAGAAGGTGCAGATGCACTTGTAAAAAAAGGTATGCATTTGCAGCAGCTTTGTTCTGATTATGACACCATTCTGTTAAGAAGGCAAAATAACATTATCATCCCAATTCATGGTTGAAGTTGAAGACCCTAATCTTTAAAATGCCAAGTCTCACTTACGCATGTTAACTTATTTACCAGTTTGGAACTATCACCACAAAATAGTTAATCCACATTGACCACATAATATTATTTTGCAACCACTCAGTTTGTCCTTGACTGGGACACTTGAAGCACAAAACAACTAATGCAGAGCTAGGTTGTATGTTTGGCTTAAGGGTTTTCCTTTTCAAATTCCGACTCTGTTTCTAAACAAAGTAGGCTTCTATCCTGTCTAGAATGTAACGAAGATGTCCTAGATAAGCTGAGTGTTTTTAACAATTTTCTCATTTTGACAGCATCTGTATCACATTACACTTGATATATTTTCACTCCTGTGTGTTGTAATGAAGATGTCTTGGTGAGACTTGATATATGTCCAAAATTAGAAAAATCACAAGGTACTTTCTCTGCCTAATAAACTCCATATGTCCACATAAAATCCTGTTTACCACACCTGTAAAGAGGAACAACCCCCCTAAGGATCTAGAAAGCTATATCGCCCACTGCCTCGTCGAATGTCTGTCAAGGGAAGAGATAAAGAGCATATAAAACATTACCCACACAAAAAAATGAGAGCATGTAAAAATTTTAAAAACAAGAACCATATTGACCAATCTAAACTTGACATTACACTTGGCATGGAGGGAGTACACAATGACATAGTAATTATCAATTTTCTCCTGTATGAGCTGTAGCAATCCCCACATACAAGAAAAAACTGAAAGCAAAGCTTTACTCTCCCAACAAGATTCTAAGCATACTACTTGACTAATAATAGAAAGCCCATGACAGTGAAGGTATCTAATAAAGTAGTATTTCTAATTCTATAAGCCTGCAAGTTTATGAAATTGACACAAACCAATTTGGTTAGCATGTCATGCACATGACAGTGAGGTAACAGCAGAAATGCACCTGATGCGGAAACATAACGTACTGCCGCTGGATCATCAACCTAGATTCTTGCATTACAGAAAAGAACATCACAAACTCAATTCTGGCAATCATTCAGCACTAGTATTTCAACGACTTGCAAATGATAAGCAGCTACATATATACATGTCTACAGACGACAAAGGCTAAGGTGAGGTGAACTTGGGTGCCCTCGGACCTCGCCGGGGAGGGATATGCGGATGGAGGTCTGGACCCTAGATGGATGGAGCAAGAGCGCGCAGTCGCATATAGGGAAATCAAGAAGCTAGGGCTTCAACCGTGGCGGAGCTCAGCGGTGATGGTGCGAACCCTAGAACTAGAGGAGAGATGAGGGGGGACAGCGGAGGAGGTGGCGCGAAATTACCTACGGGAAGCCGCCGGAGAAGGGGAGGTGGCGGCGAGGGTGGAGCCCGGCGGGGTAGAGGCGGTCGTCGTCTCCTCCTCCTCCTCCTCCTCCTCCTCCTCGTCCTCCTCCTGGTCCTCATCCTCCGGCTCGGGGCGCGGGGGAGCTGCAGTGGTGGGGGGCGCGGGGGTGGCGGTGCGGGGGCGCGGGGACGGCGGGGGTGGAGTCCGGCGGGGGTAGGGGCGGCGGCGTCGGGGCAGCGTGCGGGTGGATTTGGCGAGGGAGAGGGATGAAGGGGATCTGGCGAGAGGGAGGGAATTAGCTAGGGGGGAATCTTACTAATGGCGCACCCGCGGTTGGTGCGTCATTAGTAATCTTTTATACATAGCAATGGCGCACCAGGCAGAAGTGCACCATTAGTAATCTCTTTTTTATAAATAGCAATGGCACACCAGCCAGCGGTGCGCCATAAGTAATTTATTTTTATTTTTTGTTGCATGTAATAATTTTTTAGAAAATGAATATGAATATGAAAAAGTAATTTTTTTTATAAAAACAGTAATAATTGTTGTTTAACAACACTTGTAGTCTACACTTTTTTATTATTATTTTTTAAAAAATGAATATGAATATGAAACGGGGGGTGCTCATCGGAGGCGGTG